>NW_027186546.1:4294580-4311740 GCF_028583685.1 Petaurus breviceps papuanus
GAGAGAGAGAGAGAGAGAGAGAGAGAGAGAGAGAGAGAGAACCAAAACCAAATACTATTTTATTTGCTCTCATGCCTTACAGTATTATGAGGAACTTTGTCACTTTGTCAACCTTAACAGTTTACTTTGTAAACTTGTTTTCTTTAGCTGTCTTTCTGGGAGAGAAGAGAGTCTAAATGTGATTTTAAACATTTACAACCAAACTTTATAATTATTTATGACTGAATGCCTAAAAAACAGCTGTTATTATTTCAGTCTGCCCTCTGTTATCACAATTCTTCTGAAGAACACAATAGCTATATTGGGATTCTGGAATGGCTTTAAGTCAGCAGGAGACAAGGAGATAACTAATAAATAACAGCCTCTTGTAGAATAAGGGAAAGAGCTGTCTCTTCTGCTGCAAATTCTTATATGTACCTTTTGCATGCTTTTTTTTTCCCACCAGGAACACCTAACTTACTCTTCTCAGAATCATACAGATTGTTATTATTCAGATCCAAATTATCTCTCTGTTAAAACGGCAAAAGTGGAAATCATTGGTTGCTCAGAAACTGAAAACATGTGTCTTTTGAAAACTTTTCTTAATCTTACCGCAAAGCCTGTGGAGAAGTGAATTTCAGCGTTGCCAAGCAAAAACCCTTGTCTCTGTGGCAGGAGATCTTAACCACCTGGAGTTAGCCCCTAACCTATTTTTTTTTCCCCATACAAGTTCATGAACCCCTTGAAATCTGTTTACAATTCCCTTGAGGAGGATGGACCCCAAGTTAAGGCCATTTGCTCCATGGAGATGATAACAACACTTGTCTCTCTATGGCCTGGACATCATTGTATATTGGTTAAAAGTTTGTACTATCTATTTTTTGGATGGGGGAATGTTGGGCATTTGGGGTTAAGTGACTTACCCAAGGTCATATGGCTAGTAAGTGTTAAGTTTCTGAAGCTGGATTTGAGTCAGGTCCTCCTGACTCCAGGGCCGGTGCTCTATTTACTGTGCCACCTAGCTGCCCCTGCCCACTCAAGAGCACATATCTACCTTTACTCAGTTATTTTCAATTTTTCTGGTCAGATGCCTTCCTACTTCACATCAGTTTATCCCGGAACAAACCAGAAGCAATCGAAATAAGAATTTTCCAAAGTGTCCCCAGGTAGCAGCCTCTGATTCAAGGGTTCCACAGACATGTCTTTCCCTTCTTATTAAATTATAACCTCCCAGAGGGCAGGATCTGTGTGGAATTTGTCTTTGTATATGGGTAAATGTTGTATTATTGAAATAGAATATAAGCTCCTTGAGGGCAGAGACTGGTTTTTATTTGTTTCCCTAGCTTTTATTTCAGTACCTTACACATAGAAGATACATAATAAATGTTGGCTGAATTTTAAAAATAATAATCTTGTAGACAATATGGCGAAGTGTGAATTAGATGATAGTTAAATGACAATACAGTTATGGGCTATAATATTGATCCAGATCCAAAAGAGATGAAAATTAATAGGGAAAAATATAAAATGAAGAAAGGTAGAATGGCATCGTATAGAGAGGATCAGCCTTGGAGTCAGGAAGAGTTGGGTCAACCTTGGAGTCAGGAAGAGTTGGGTTCAAGTCCCACCTATGACACATCCTTACCTTCTAGGTATTTGAATTCTAGGATGAAGAGGTGAGGGGATGTTGTAATTTTCTTCATTTGGTTCTATACAATTTAGGAATAGTCCCTACTTTGTCATGGATTTAGGGTGACTTTGCATTCATGAATGGGCCAGGATCCCCAAATTCACAACATTCCTTTTTTTTTTTTTCAAAGAAACCATTTCTGCTCACCTTCAAAGATGGTAAAGTTGGAATAGATGAGATATGATATTCCTTCAGTCTCTACGGTATGGGGAGGAGCTAAAGAACAGGCTCAGAGCTAGCAAGAAGGCACATGACTAGCAATAAATCCAGCCAGAAGTAGTAGGTAGAACCACATATTGGTCCTTTAAGTTCTTTATTCTTGTCCTTTAACTCTCATTCTTTCCTTGCACTAGAGCAATGACAGTCTCTTATTTCTGCCTCTCCCTGCCCCTGCCCTGCAATCTTTCCCTCTTGGTTGACCAGGGGAATAGAGCTGTTTTTAATTTTCTCTCTCCTGCTTCTCTTCCCTCATCCCTCTAGCACCTCTACTTCTAATTGCTTCCCTTTCACTTTATGAATTTTAAGAAATCTAAATGGAATGCAAAAGGCAGAACAGCCAAGGAGTATGGTTCTAATAATTTACTGGGTTTTAACTTAAGCAAAATTTTAAGTATTTTGATAAGGACAAATTCTAATCAGCTTCACACTGGAAAAACAAGCAAGTCTGAAGCATAAAATAAAGAGAAAAGGGGAATTGCTGGCAGACACTTTTACTTTTTGGAGTGTCCAAGGAAATGAAAGCATCTTTGGCTCTTAAAATATTTTGTTTGTTGAAAGTTCAATGTAAAGAATGTCTAGGAATTGGTTTTGTGCATAAGCTGAAAACAGGTCTTTGGAAGTGGAAAGAACAAGTATCTCATGGTACTCATGAACACATGGTATCTCAGTTCACTGGTTCGTTATTTATATTTATCTGAAGTATCTAACTTGATAGTGTTGCCTCCAATTGGCACATTCTGATTTTGATCTGTTGATTGCCTAACACCATCTCTATACAATCATTACAAGTTAGGAATAGAGTGGGATGATTGAGGGGAACAAACATTTATTAATTTCCTGTTATCTGCCAGGCACTGTGCTAAGTACTTTACAAATGTTATTTCATTTGATAGGGACTGAATCTATGATTTTATTGATATAGGGAATTCCTCAGTAGGAAACACTTTCTACCAATGTAGGTTGCCACTCTTTCTGCGATTTACAGGTTTATACATTTGCCTAGAGTAAAACTTCTTAAACTTTTTACATTTGTGACCCCTTTTTGTGTATAGGCAGCTTTCATGGGTGTTGCATGGCCTGAGGGTGTAAAGTGCACACGCTTTGTGTTCAGAACCAGAGCTGCAGTGAAGTTTTGAGATGCAACAATGGCAAGCGCCACCAGAAATACCTTGGATTCATTACGAGTTTGATTTTGAATTAAGTTTTGGTCATTGCACATTCAGAAGCCTTTTATTGTTGCCAAATTTTTTGGGACCATATAAGGGATCCTGTCCCACATTTTGAGAAACCCTGGCTAGAGCACCGTGGGATTAAATAACTTGCCGAGGGTCACAAAGCCAGTATATATCAGAGAAAGGATTTAAGCCCAGGACTTTTTGGCTTTGAAGACAACTTTTTATCCACAATGATAATTTGGATCTAAATTGATAAAATCCTCATATTATTCCTTGAACATATATCACACTATTTAACTACAATAATCACTGCTTCCCTCAAAGTTTCCTACTTTGTGTCTCATCATCACATACTGGTGATGCTGAGTGCTCAAAGTTTTTCAGTGGAGTGTAGGCTGTAACAGATTCTACCATGTTGGAACAGCTTTAGATGTGATCCTGGCAACAGACTGAGCCTGTTTTCCAAGAGGAGCTTAGTACAGAAAGGTTTATTGCAAATAGGCTGACTGACTCCTTAGTGATTTATTCTTTGGCCATGGCAACCCATGAAAGAGCAACAAAACAATTAAAAATGGCCCTGAGCAGAACTTCTTCTGTTTTGCAGGAGCAGTAACAGGGAAAAGAAAAGAGTACAGGTTCTAAGAATATGGTTTTTATACTGTCTATAAATTTTAACTTAGCTGTTGGTACTTGACGTATGAGAAATTTGTCAAGTGACCAATGAGTAGACTAGAGGAAGTGAACCTTAATATTCTTGTTATAAAAGAAATCAGAAGGCAGAAGGAATAATAAGTAGAAAGAGTATTTACAGGTTCTCCTTGGAGACATAAATAAAGATGTTGGTGGCATTGGAACACCCCAAATTAACAAGAAATATCACTTTGCAGGACATTTGATCATCTCATATTACAGTGTTCATGAGAAGTATTCATAAAAAAGACAAATCATGAAAGTGTCATTTTTGTACAGTCTTTTAAAAGATTTTTTAAAGAAGATGAATCTGAAGAAATAAATTTGTAGAAGAAAGAAATTTGATAAGAACCTCCAAATTAAATAAATGCATACTTTGACACATGGTAGCTTTATTTCAAAAATAGGAATAAACAAGACTGACAAAAAACTTAGAAAATATAGATCATGTAAAGGAATGAGAGACCAAAAAATGTACAGACTACATAAAAGACATATCTATATATTATGAATATTTTCTTTGAGAAAGAATAAAAAGGTGCTAGATTTAGTGGGCATTGAATAATATATGATATCCTGGTAATCATAGAAAATTTAAATTTATTCTATTTTGACAAGAAATGATTAGTTACTAATATGGAAGTCATTCCTGAATCAGTTTTCTGTGTACAGTTAAGATTACAAACTTGTTAGAACAAAGCTCAAAACTAGGACAAAGGAAGAAAGAGTAAAAATGAGAAAAAAGATTATTGGTGTACAACTAAAATGATTTCAACATGACCTATTCATGTTATTGATTTCTCAAAATCTGGATGGCCAATAATTTCATGCAAAAATTAAGCTGATATAAATGATCATAACAACATGACTTTTGGTCTAAATAGTATCTTTTTTTTTTTTAAAGCAATCGGGGTTAAGTAACTTGCTCAAGGTTACAAGGCCAGTTGTTTCTGGGTGTGGTACTAAGTATCTGAGCCCAGATTTGATCCCCAGGTCATCCTGACACTGGAGCCGGTGCTCTTACTTGCTGAGCTGCCCCCTAAATAGTATCTTAATCAGCAACATTTGATTTATTTGCTAAGCATAGATATGGCAGCCAAGGACTACACAGTTGAGAATATAAACTCATTTTTAAGCTATCAAGGAAAATTATGAGCAGTTCCGTCTCAATAAACAGAGAGAAGCAGTAGAGGATAAAACCAGTTTAAAGAAAGCTTTTCAAGAGAAACATCTAAGGAAAATCAAAGGGAAGGTCCTGTGAAATTGTAAAGGGGACAACAAACAGAAGAAATATGGGAAAGATCTGCAAAGATTTTTATAATAAATACTTTTCACCATCAAAATAACCCCATTTGTATACTCCAGTATCTTAGCACTATACTTGCTTATGAAAAAGCTAGAAATGCTACTAAAGAAAAGAGAAGTCAGGAAGATGACTGGTTAGAACTAAGTGAACATAGTTGGGAAGATCTTGAGGGATATACAGGCTATGAAGAGGGGAAGATACTAAAAAAATCTCATAAATACTTCCCAAACAGTGACTGAGCTGTGTCAGCTTACATGACCACTTTCTTATTTACATAAAATATTTGTAGAAATCATGTATCTGTGCATTGAGGGCATCCCTGATGAGGGTGTTAGTGGGAAATATTCCTGTCAGACCTTCTGGTTCCAATCCAAAGACATCTGAACTCCTGCTTTTGTACCTGGTTTCCCTTTCCTCTGAAGGATATGGTATTAGCTATTGCAACAAGACCAGACAGCAAGATGTAGGAAAGGTCAATGAATTTAGATATTAAGAGTGAGTCATTGGTGGCCTTTGTTTGAGATAGTAATTTCAGTAGAGTCATTGGGCCTGGAAGCACAATGTAGATTATTCATTCCAGGATTTTTGACAGTGAAAACGAAGAAGAAGGGACAGTAGCCTGAGATTTTAGCAGGGTCAAGGAAAAGTGTTTTTGAATAAGGGAGACCTGAGCATGTTTGTAGGGGAAGGAGCTCATAGAGAGAGGAAAAGACTGAAAGTTAAAGCAAGAAAGAGAAGATTATTGCTAGTGCAAGACCAAAGAAGGGTCAGGGGTGGGATCACTGATGTCTACAGCAAAGCAAAGAGGAGATAAGAGTCTGTATGGAGGAAGTAAAGATGGATCCTTGTTTCTCTGTTGACATTCAGTAATGTACTAGGACAACATGTGCAGGTCTTGTTTGGAGAGGATTCTTGGAAGAGAGCTTCTTTAGGGGAAAGGGTGAGTAAGTCCAAATACAGCTCTGAAGGATAATTTTCCTCTTTCCTCTCAGACAGGATCATCTCCTGCATGTTTTTCTCATCTGCTTTTCTTTCCTAAGAAGTTATCTTCATTTGCTGTTCAGATTAATTATTCACTTTGTGAAGGTTGGACTAAACTTTGCGGGCTGGTTAAAATGTTTCCAGATGTTTCCTTTCAAGGAGATGACTCTTAAATGGTGTTTTTTTCCCTTCCTCTTTTTCTACATGTTTGGACTTCACATATGTGTGTGTATAAAATATGCATGTAAACATATACCTCGACTACATAATTTTTTTAACAAACATGTGCTTTTGTTATACTGTGCCATTTTGTTTCATATATCTATACCACACATATATGATATGCATATACATGATATATACATGTATAATAGTATATTATATATACACTGCACAATAGATAAACACATGTGTGTATATAAATACATATACACAGATACATGTATATGTATGTACATATATAATTTAGTGAAAAAAGTGAGTAAATTCAAATGCAGTTCCAAAGAAAGATTCTTAAATGCTGTCGCATCTTTTTCTCTTTTCTCTCAGCTGAGGTCCTTTCAAGACTTTCTCAACTTATTTCTATAGGAATAGAATCTAGACATATGATTTCATTGGCTCAAGGAATTCCTATATGAGCAAATTACTTCTGCCAATTGTTGGCACCTTCTCTTCAATTTATAGCTTTAGAAAACTGGTTAAGACTTTGAGAAGTTAACTGAATTTGTTCAGGGTCATATAGCCAGAATGACCTTGAAACAGATCTTTTCAGCTGTAAACAGATCATCCAGCTCTTTATCTACTATGACCTCTATGTTATGCATCTTTTTTGTATTTTTGTTAGACCTGTGGATCTTAAAATCCAATTTGGAGTTTAAAAAAATGCTCTTCTTATTTCTCTGTATATAAAGAATTGTCTGCATACCTGAACATTCTAGAGATCTAGTTCCTAGTCTATTAAATATTTTACTATATGGAAAGCACCCAAGAAGAAGAATGACTGATGGTTACACTGTTGATTATTAAATTGGGGGGAGGGTGCAGGAAGGAAAACAGAGAAACTCTTATAGGTTACCCTTTTACAGAGAAAACTACATAAACTCAGAAGTCTTAAGAGAGCTGAACATGTGGTTAGCATGGAGTAATGTGGAAAAGAGAGGTTTAGTTTTTTCAAGTCTCAGTACATATATATATATATGTGTGTGTGTATATATATATGTATATATATACATATATATATATGGAGAGAGAGAGAGAGAGAGAGAGAGAGAGAGAGAGAGAGAGAGAGAGAGTTCTTCTCAGAAAGTAATTCCATTTCTGCACATCAGTTGATCTAAAAAACTGTTTACCAAATGAAAAGAGGGCCAGAGTTGTACTTGTACAGGAACTGTTTGTAGCCCTCCTCCTAGTTCCAGTTCCTAAGGTTAGAGTTTTGTGTAAATGGGACTAAAAATACCTCAGATTGGTACAACGTACAATCATTAATTGTGTTTTTTTCGTCATCCATCACTGGCAGTATAATTTGGTTCAGTTCAGTAAACATAACACCTGGTATTTAGACAGCAGAGACTCATCCAGAATCAGCCTGAACCACTTTAGGAGGCAAAGTAGTCATGTTTTTCTGACCTAGTCTGTTTGCATTTTGGCCAGAAAGAAGATAATCCATGAAGAGGGTTGAAAAAAAAAATAGGAGAGCTGGTTGGGGGAGGGGAAAGGCAGCAAGGGAACCAGAATGAGGCCATGTACAGTTTGTTTACTTTCATGAAGGAGAGCTGGTTGGGGGAGGGGACCCAGAATGGGGCCAGGTTCAACACACCTATAGAATTAAATACTAGTGGGAAAATTTTAAAATAATTTCAAAGGTCTTACTATTTACTAATTCAAAAACGTCATAACTTTTCCATTAAAATACTTGTCTGTCTTTTGATTATTTTATCAATACTCCTTTAATTAAAAAGGATTCAGACTTAAGCTAAACATTTAAAGCCTGATTGAATTTATATTTTTTCCTGGTATCGGTCCCATAAATGGACTTGTATAGCAATACAAGTGTATATACTATATGCACTATGCAAGTATGGACTATACACTGTACAAGTAGACTTTTAACAATACAATCATTTCAATAGCACTGAAAGCATATTGACTTTATTCAAGTAACTTTGTTTATCACTGAATAAATGAATCTGTCAAAGAGCATCTGACCATCAGGTAGATTATTTGGCTATACTTTGTCACTGTCACATTCTTTTTCCACGAATCCTTGTGCTGTAGTCGGCTGTGACTGGCTGGCAGGCAGATCTGTTCCACTAGTCTGTTTGGGGGAAGAAATAATGATGGATGCTTCTGTTTCAGCCTCTGAAGTTTTGATTTTGTCCATGTGTGCAAGTGTCTTTGTAGGTGGTGCTCCATCAAAATTAGTCTCATCATCAGGGGCAGAGAGCTTCCATTTTCAATCTTCCAAAAGAAGATCCTCCTTAGAGGGATCCTCCCAACATCCTGGATAAAAGCAATCCGAGCTTGATTTCTCATTGGATTAGTCAGCATAGCCAGGTAGGACAACAGCTGTGTTTGAAGGCATGAAGTGGGTATGCAGAAACTGGAAAAAAGTGACTTTGCTGCCAGGCAATTTTCTCAATGCTTTCTATTTATCAGAAACTGCTGAGATTTGTGCAAGGGTTGAAAACTCGCTTCTCCTCTTTGGCAATAAGCAAAACCTCTGGATTTGTTGGAATGCATCCCACCAAGATCTTGTAGCTACAGATGCACTGTACTCCCTGAGTGTAGTTCTTGAATTCCAGTCACTACAGAAGAGGGCAGTGATACTCATGTATTCACTGGCTCTCACAAGAGCCTCTATTTCAGTGAAGAAATCTATATAGTTTTGATGAAAGTATAAATTAAATACTTCTCCAGGCACATGTGACTTTTCCAAAACTTCCTCAGGTTCAACAAGTAATGTGTCCTTTTTATACTCTGATAAATGAGAAGATAATTGTGGAAATTATAATTCTGTTAGATATTTTCTTTCATAATATAATATCTTCCCCAAAGCACTGAAGAGAAGGAGAGAGGCATCTTTGCTACCAATTGCCTGAACTTCTTGGTTTTCCAAAGTACTATCAGGTCTCTTTCTCTCTTTGCTCTTTTTTTTTCTTTTTGGAGGGGGGAAGGTAGGGCAATTGGGGTTAAGTGACTTGCTCAAGATTACATGGCTAATTTTGTGTTAGGCTGGATTTGAACTCAAGTCCTACTGACTCCAGGGCCAGGGCTCTATTCACTTTGACACTTAACCGCCCCTCTCTCTTTGCTGTTGACAGCTAAGCATCTAATTTTAATGAAGACATCCTTTTTTATCCTTGACCCAAAATTGGTCTCCCCTGAATTACCTTTAAAAGAAGAAAACTGCACTTCTTATATCACCGGAACATCCTTTACAAAGCAACTCTAAAGATGGCTTGTCAGGGACAACAATATTTCCTCTACCCACGTTAGCTTCTGATGCTGCTATTCTACTAAGAATTTGCATCATAATTTGTTGGTGCCACAGTACCAAAACTAATGTTTGATATAGAACACCGTTCTCGAATTTCTTTGGGTAACAGTAATCTCTGACTATTGTCTCCCCTGAGACCTTCAGAGATTATAAATGTAAGAGGACATCACCCTAACTGCACAAATCTCCTTAGTATTTCATGTAAAGTACTTGGATATCTATAAAATTGATTAGGTATGTCCTCAACCTAAATAATCTTCTTATCAATGTGCAAAGCAATCACCAAGCATCTGTCGTTTGTTATATTTATTTGCTCTCAACAGAAACTCTTGAAAAATAATCATCTGAGACTTATTAGGAACCATATGGAAACTTGATTCATGATTAAACCCATCCTTCATATGATGTTTTCTGGAGTCTAGAAAAACAAGGTTAATCCATTCTTGTCCCTTAGTATTGAGCTCCTTAACTAGTATGTGTAGTGATGCTGTTTTTCCTCAGCCAGGAGGACCTGTAATTATTACAATAGATCCACCCCATTTTGGTTGCTTCTCAAAAACTTTAGCTTTTAACCAGGTTTCAAGTTCTTCAGCTTTTTCTTACAAAGTTTATTCTGAGTTTCTGGTTTATATTTATCTACCTGTGGTTCGTTTTCAGACAGATTTTCATTTAAATTTGCTTCAACACTACTTTGTTTTGAGGAAGATGGTTTTCTTTTTTTTTTTTTCTAACTAGACACTTGCTACTTTTTAATGTAGAGGGCAAATCTTTTCTTTGATGAAAGTTATTTACTCCTAGAGACACAGTTGCAAGAGCAGATGAGATGTCTGTGTTCCCAACAAAATCATCAAATGAACTCTCTACCCAGTTGGTTATCTTCGTGGAAGCTACCTTTCATCTAAGAGAAGTTCTTGACATTATAAACTTCGGTAGTTCCCATATGTAGTATAGAACCTGCAGTACATTAAAGTATAAGTCACCTGCAGGCAGAGGGCAGAGATCCTGCCATTTCCCTTTGAGGGCTTGGGGGGGGGGTGTGATGTCCAGAGGTGGCAGCCAAGTGGCATTTCAGTGTGGCCACCTGGGATCCCACACTGAAGCCCTGCCTCCCAACAGAGGGGGCATCCCATGGCATGAACTTGGAATTCTTTTGGAACATTCTGGATATTTCCAGCTTTCTGGGTGATGCAGAGGAAGCTATTAGATATCTGTTAGGACTGTCTGAAGGAGCCCTAAAAAAGCAGAACTATAGAGGGGCAGAGATGACAAGGATATCGATTTTAAAGTGAATGACACAGTGCTAGATTAAGATGCTGAAAGAAATTAAAACCTAAATGGAAATTTGGAAAATATACCTTCATCTAGCATGAGAAATAACATTAAAAAAAATAAAAGTAAAAACCCTAAGGAATTCCCAGAAACAGGAAAAGAAATCTCCTTAGAATCTCATATACTTATGTTTGTTTAGTACTTTGGCCAACCAAAATGGTGTCGGGCATATCAAGAATGTAATAGTAGGACATGAAAATAAAATTTTTCCTTTAAAAAAATTTTTTTTTTGCCTTTTTTTTGAGGGGGGGGAGGGCAGGGCAATTGGGGTTAAATGACTTGCCCAAGCTAACATGGCTAGTTACGTCTGAGGCCGGATTTTAACTCAGGTCCTCCTGACTCCAGGGCTGGTGCTCTATTCACTGTGCCACCTAGCCTCTCCTAAAATCCTTTCTTTTATGTCTTTAATGTATAATATCCCCACTGAGCTACTTATCTAACATGCACTTCAGCTCTAGCTTTGTCCTCAGGTGGTAGCTCCTACTTCGGTTTCTAGGGATAATCTTATGGGTAGCTATTTTTAAAACTACAGCTAATGAGCCTCCACCAGTATGCTTCCTATTAACAATTAGACAGTAGAATGGCAATCAGCTTTCAGCAAAGGCATTTACAAAGATTTCATAGTAAAGACCGTTGCTACAAAATCTCTCTCTCTCTTTTCCCCATCCCCAATCTCCATTCACAAATATACATGGTTTCCATGGAAAAAAGTGGTATCAGACCTGGAGTACAAAGGAGGTAAGACAATGTGTGGGCTTACACACATGGCAAAGGCTACTCACTGCTCCTGGTCCTGTGGAGCATAGAAGTTCTTTCCCTATCCAAAGAGTTCTCATGTAACTTCCTTGGGTTTAGTGTCTCTACCGGACAGTTTGCTCAGCTATGTTTTCAGGGAACCTCTTATTATCTTTTCCATAGCCTCACTATTCTCTGTTGCCAGAAATCATGGTCCTTGAAGATGCTTTTTCATTGGAGTAACATTATATCTATGCCTTTTTCAAACATGTGTCTCTACTCCCAGATGAAGAGAATATCTCTTATTGTAGTTTGAGTAACTCCCTTTGAAAGTTATACAGTCACTGGGAAAGGGAAAGAAATTCTCTCTTTCCCCCTTGTTGGGGTCTCCTACACAATCAACTCTTGGATTGCTATTCCTGATTTGGCACCAGCTGGGAAAGTATATATGCTGTAAGGTACCATGGTTGATAAAAGAGAAATCCTTTCTTTCCAATTCTCCAGGGGTCTTACCTCATTACTCTGTGCCTTCATTATCTCCTCCTTTCAAGGTTTAGATATTTAAAACCCCCAGGGTCAAACCATATTTGTTTTCTCAATCAATCCAATTGCATCCTTTAATTCATCAGAGAAATATGTTTACATATCATACAGGGATCAGCCTTGTTAACACCTAGATAGTAGGTGTTCATTATCTCTGTAATCTACTTTGCTTTCTGTGATTATACCTACCGAGGTGGGGAGGGGGGCTCCCTTTTAAATCCATTTGCAATTTGAATGTTAGCCAAAGCAAAGACCCATTTTAGGGACTGGAGGAAAAAAAAAAACCAACCCTGGAAGTTAATAAATGAAGCTTTATCATCATTCTCCTTTTTTTTTCCTCATAAGTATTATTCAGGAGCTTCCCTTTGGAATAGAGGAAAGTAGAAAGCCATATTGTATTTCTAATCCTTCCTGAGTGAGGTTCTTTGAGTTACTTTCTTTTAGGCTGCTTTTCCATTGTCAGTACTATTTTCCTTGATAAAACAATATTCATAATTCATTTTGTTCAAAGTTCCCCTGGTCAAGAAGAAGCAATTGTATTTTGTGACAATAAATATGTATGAGTTTTAGAAGAGAAGAAAGTCCTTAGCTGTATCTGCTGCCAAGAATTCTTAGGGATAAATAAAGCAAAATAGAAATAGGAAAGATTACATCTCTGACCTCTGCATATAAACTTCATCCTTAAAAAAGAACACAGGGATTATTATCTCTCGATGAAAAGAATCATGTAAAGTTTCAAAATGTGGATTAGAATTATTGATAAGATGTTTTTAAGAAGAAAAAAATTATTTTATTTGGAAGATAATCTCTTCTGAGAGATCTAGGACAGAAGACCAGGCCTTCAGAGTTTTAGCCTTCTATTCTAGGCAAAATTGATTTATAGGATGGCTTGGGGTCCTTTACTTTAGTCCCTTTCTGTCTATTAATTAGCATTACATTGGATTTTATTACAGGGCACAGAATTTAGTCAGGATTTCAAAGAGTGTCTCTGCCTGAAGGAGTTTATAATATAATTTTCAAGAAAGATAAAATGCCTCTTCCTCACCAATCCATATCCATCAAGTCCTTTAAAATATACTTCAAACCTCACCCCACCCAACATTGATTTTTCTTTTACAATGTGCTCTTTCAATATTGTCTAGGATCACCATTTACATTATCAAAGATTTGCTTTTGTCTTCTTGTATTTCGTATAATTCTTGTTTCCTCATTTAGAATTTAAGCCACTTGAGGACAAGATTTCTATTTTTAAATATCTCCATAGTAACTGCCTGCACTCTACTAATGCCTTTCCTTTGCACAAAGCTAACTACCTTCAAGGCTCAGTTCAAGGGGTCAGCTCCCATATGAACTCTCAATTCCTTGAGCTATTAGTGCCTTACCTCTCAAAACTTATCAAAAATTATCTTGTATTTGCTTACCTATCCTCCCTTGTTCCAGCCCCTCTTTATCCCTTCAGGATCCTTCAAAGGAAATCCTAGCTGATTAATGGTAGCTTTTTGTCTTTGTATTCCTCCACACCTCATACTTTGTTCGGTACATAATTGACATTTGATAAGGGCTTGTTTGGTTGCTAATGAATAATAAATAAGTACACAACAATACTTCCTGAATAAAACTGTTCCTTGAGCTTGGTTTGCCCCTAATATGCTCTTGTATTGTATTTATTTTGTATTGCACTTATTTGTGCGTGTGTCTTATCTCAGACAAACTGAGGCCTGGGAAAGACAATTTAGAAAGGCCAAGGTCATCCACGAAATCCTGGATCATTGATAGTTTTCTTGACTTTTGTTTTGCCACTGGACTTCGATGACTCTGGAAGAAAGAGTGAGGCTAACAGCTTTGCACAACTCTGCCTCATTTAAATCCACTTCATGAGTAAGTCAAGGCACCAGCCTCATGATGTCATTGGTGCTTTTCAAGAACAAAGGATGAACAACAACACCATAGACTATTTGTATAGGCCAGGACTGCCTTGTTTTTCAGGTTACTAAATCATAGGCAGGTTTTGATCTGTTGTGGTGCTGAGAGTTTCTACATCAAAAGTCTTAGAGAGTTTCATGGGTCACTGAGACATTAATGACTCACCTAATATCTTACAACCAGTATGCATTAGAGGCTCAGGCCTTCCAGACTCCAAGGCCAGCCTGACATTTGCTCAGCCATGCTGCCTTCATCTTGCAAATAATAACACACATTTATCTTCCCCACTAAATTATTTCCTTCCTCTTCTAACAGTCTTAGACCACTTTTCCTAGATCTCTCTTTTCCTTCTCTCACTCTGTACCTTATATTATATTAAATCTACGTGTAACATAGTATCCAAGGCTCCCTCCTGGAACAAAAAGCTTGGGTCACTTTGACAGTCTTTAAGGTGTCTGTCTGCTCACTTGCCCCAATAAATCTGAAGACTATGTAAAGCAAGATTTCCAAGGGTATTCACTGGCTCCCTTTATAAGCATTCAGGTTAACAAGTTATCAGATACAGAATAAGTTTTATTTACCTAGCAAAGAACACAGAAGCAACCTGCATCCAAATCCATAGTCAGGCTTTTTCTTCCTTCTCTTGGCCTCTCCCTTTTCACATCCTCAGTGCAAGAGAGGTCCATATGATCCCTTTGGCACAAACTGCTACATTGTGTGGGTTCCAGTGGAACCAAGTTCAGAGACTCATCCCTGCAGCCCTAACTCCTATCATTCACCACCATGTTCTTGTCCCCTCATGCTGCTCTGGCTCTCCTTCCACAGATGCTCCTTTCCTAGGACTATAGCTGGGCTGGTAAAGATTGATGGTCCTTCAGCTCCTTCACCCCCAGGATAAAATATCTGACTGTCAGTCAGCTGCCCATCTCTCAGCACCCAGCTGGGAGCAACTAAGAATTGAACTTTCAGGTTTTTGCCCTCTCTGTTGCTTGTGCAGCATGAAAATCAAATTGAATGAGGGTCACAGTCTAGGATGTGTATGGGCTGATTGCTCTGATGTTAACAGATTCATCTTCCTTTAACCAAATCAATTAAATGCTTAGAAAGTAATAGCCTTGTTGAACAGAATTTAATGAGACACACATCTACAGGCAAAAGAAAAAATATCTAAGTAGGTGAGGGTCATAGTCAAGAGATTTCATTGGCAGATAAAGATGCACACACCTTTGTACACACAGATGTCAGAACCAGAGTGCAAGCTTACCCAGGATGTATAGCTGCCTGGAGAATACTGATAGAAAGGCACTTGTAGCATGTCTGATACCACGATTGCCCTCTGGTGGTAAGTGGCTATTATAGCCAGTAGGAGGAAGGTCTACATATAGAAAATCTCAGTCTCAAAGTTGAGAGAGGGAAAATTCCATATAGGAACCAAGGGAAAGCTATGGTTTGATAATAATTACTTACATATATTGCACTTTAAAGTTTGCAAAGTGATTTATACATATTTACTCATATGAACCTCACCTCTATGAGGTAGATACTATCATTTTCATTTTACAGATGAGAAAACTGAGGCTCAGAGAGGTAAAATGCCCATGGTCATATATCTAGGGTCAATGGACCTGACTCCAGGTCCAGTTCTCTATCTACCATGCCTCTAACAAGTTCAACAGCAAATCGACACATA
The DNA here is from genome assembly GCF_028583685.1 of Petaurus breviceps papuanus. NCBI lineage: Eukaryota > Metazoa > Chordata > Mammalia > Diprotodontia > Petauridae > Petaurus > Petaurus breviceps. The sequence goes on from NW_027186546.1 coordinate 4,310,337, forward strand.
TTTATTAAGCCTCTGGTATATACAGAGCAGTGTGTAACACTCTGGAAATGTTATAAAGATGATTTAGAAGCAGACCCTGCCCCTCTAGAGCTTGTAATCTAGTGGAGGAGCTATGATATTTAGACATAGTCATGTTTTCTGATTGTTAAATTGGTACACATGGTTTGATATAAATTCAAATTGCCCAGAATTTGGGATATATAGTCAATGAATCCACAGATAACTCTATTACAAAATAAAGCATAAGTTTATAAAAGTGGTAAGCTCATGTCTAAGTAAATGGGTAGGTAAATGGGGTATTAGCAGAGCATGTAAGTTAGTGGTCAGATGTATGAATCTGAGTGGGGCAGCTAGATGGTGCTGTGGCCAGAGTACCATGCCTGAAGTCAGGAAGACTTATCTTTCTGAGTTTATATGGCTATAGACCCTTACTTGCTGTGTGACCCTGGGCAAGTCACTTCACCCTGTTTGTCTGTTTCTTCGTCTGAAAAATGAGCTGGAGAAGAAAATGGCAAACCACTCCAGTATCTCTGCCAAGAAAACCTCAAATGTCATGAAGAGTCATGTGACTGAAACCACTGAACAACAACAAAATGAATTTGATGTAAAGGGAAAATGGGTGTGAGCCAGAACTAGCTAGAGATCTCTAACAGAGATGCCTCTGTGCATTAGGCTGTGTGACAGTAGTCAGATAGTTGAGTTTGGGCAGAGAGTTCAATGCAGTGAAAGGGATGCCATATACAGAGGCAGAGGACCTAGGTTCAAATCTTGGCTCTATTGCTTTATCTTTGATATCTTGAGCAATTTAGTTAACATCAATTTCCTTATCTGTAAAATGAAGAAGTGGGACTAGATGCCCTCTAAGGTCCTTTCCAGGGATAATTGTATGACCTAATGATCTGTTGTGATATCAGCGATGATGGAGAAGGGTCAGATATAAGTGGAGGATCCTGGCATTTAGAGCCCTTCATAACCTGGTGTCTTCCTGCCTTTTAATTCTTCTTGTCCCTTATTTACACCTTACTTTCCCCTCCTGCCATGATGGAGCCGCAAGTGTGAGAGACACTGCGGCAGTCACAAGATGTCAGAGGGGGTGCACGTGACCTCTGAGGAGCAAGATCTTGGAAATGTGGAGGCCGACTCTGCCGGGCCGAAAGGGCTGACATGGCATTGAGTGCAGGGCTGTGGGAGCCTACTTTGCCAGGTTGGGAAAGGCCAACGTGGCATTGAATGTGCCTTATCAACACGGACTCCTCTTAACACATACTCCTTTGCCCTGCACTCGGGAGAGTGCACGATTGGCTCCCACATGGTATGTGACAGTAAGAAGAATGATAAGGATATTAGGGAAAAAGCAAGGGGAGGCTCCCTCTCCCTCCCTCCCTCCCTCCCTCTCTCTCTCTC
>NW_027186546.1:4311840-4393004 GCF_028583685.1 Petaurus breviceps papuanus
CTCTCTCTCTCTCTCTCTCTCTCTCTCTCTCTCTCTCTCTCTCTCCTCTCTGTCCCACGGTTCCACTCTGCTTTGTTCTGATGGCCACACTGTTAAGATGTAACTGAATAAAGAGCAGCCTCGCTTGGCAACCTCCATGTCCTTGGGTGTTCTGTGGGGGTAAGTTCTTCTTGGAGACAAGAAGCTGGAGACATCCAAAGACTGGGAATAAGGTAAGACAAGGCCGGAGCTGGGAAGGAGAGCCCAGCACTGCCACCATGCAATTTTTGATCCAGTGACACTCTCATCCTTGCTGTGCCTCACACATGACTTGTCATCTCCTGACTTAGTGTATTTCTACTGGCTGCTCTCCATACCTGGAACTCCCTCCCTCCTCATTTCTATCTCTTCATTTCTCTCACTTCTTTCAAGTCCCAACTAAAATTCTATCTTCTGCAAGAATCCATTCCTGATTTCTCTGAACTCTAGTACCCTCTCACTAAGATTATCTCCAGTTTCTCCTGCATATATTATATTTTCACAGGGGCCACTAAGGATCTCTTCAAATGCATAATGACTTAGAAAACCACATATAACATTATCTGTGTTTTTTTTAATTATATTTCTCTTTACTTTGTTGAATATTTTCCAATTATATTTTAATCTGGTTCTGCCTATACTTGTACTAAAATGTTGTGGGCTACCTGTTTGACACAGTTTTACATAGTTGTTGTCATATTGTATCCCTCATTAGTTTGTGAGTTTCTAGAGGAAGACTTTTTTCCTTTTCTTTGTATCACCATCGATAAACACAGTGCCTAGCACATAGTAGGCACTTAATAAAATGCTTGTTGACTTGACTATAACAAGCAGCAAGCAGGTTGAAGATGTGGCAGTCCAAGGTCCTGAAAGGGAGGCCAATAACGTGGCAGTGTCAGGGTCCAAGGAGCAAAAGAGATACTTTTGATCTAAAGTCAGGTAAGAATCTTAAAAAGACAGAATCCAGGGCAAACTGGAACTCAGGAGGAGTGGTTCCTCAAATCAGTAATGGTCCCTGACCTTCTATAATACAGTTAATGTATCACAAAACAGAGTGAGTGGAATGGCCATATCATGGAAAAATCCTTCAACATCACCCCTCTAGTAGTTAAACATGGGGACTTTTTCAGAGTTATTTTTAAGTGTAGATTTTTAAATCATCATAAGTGAGGGCAGGTAAGTGGCACAGAGCATTGGCCCTATAGTCAGGAGGACCTGAGTTCAAATCTGACCTGAAATACTTGACACTTAACACTTAGTAGCTGTGTGACCCTGGGCAAGTCACTTAACCCAGATTGCTTTGATCTCCTTCCCCTTCCCCCCCCCCAAAAAAGGATAAATCAGCATAAGTGAAGTGTATAGATTTCCCTGAAATTCCGATTTTTTAAAAGACATTTTAGAGCCAATTTCCTTCTATTTTATTTGGTTTTGGTTGGTGCCATTATATCACCTTGTCTGTCCCTTTCATAGCCCCAATCACATCTGTTTCTCCACTCTGTGTGGAAGCTCTTCCTAACATAGCTTGGTAGTCAGGCTGACAAGCTTATCAGCTGGGCTCACTTCTTCCTCCTCCTTCTCTCTCCCTAGTGGAACAGAGTAAGGAGGGGATTACATTGGAAAATTCATCTTGGTGGCTTTTGACAGTGAAAATGTGAGAACAATAAGATAAATGAAAAATGGAAAAGATTTTGTACTTTATTGATCAGTTACAGTTGTGATATCACATTTGGATTCCAATGGTGTAGTCCCCAAAGTAATATATTAAATGCTACTAAATATTAAATAAAGCAAGCAAAGATGGGAAAAGCATCTGGACTACTCCAAGTACGCATGGGAGAGGTGCCACAAAACTGTTGAACAACCCTATTTTGGGGGCATAGAGAATAGCTCTCAAGGTACCCCAAAGCAGGGGCTGTACCAAAGGCTCGGAAAACACTTTGGACTTTGTTGTTATCCCCCCACACCCCTAGAAGTGAAGACAAAGAGAATATTAATAACTACCAAACATTTCCACAACCGTTTTAGAAGAATTTACATATGGAAGACAGCCTCGATGAAGGTAAAGAAGGGAACAGGCTACAACAGACTATGGCTGTATAGTCACACGATCGACTGAAAGATGTAGAGAATGTAAAATACCACTTTGATTTTTTAAAATAGCATTGATTTAGTAAAGCAGAATGCCACCTTAAAGACTATACTTCAACAAAGAGTCTACCATATATGTGTCAGAATTAGGAGGAACCCTTTGAAAGATGTAAATAAAAAATAACTTCATTGGATGACTTTATAATTATTCCTATCAAGCAAGGTATAAAAAACACACATGCTCCCCAAAGGTGTTTGCCACCCTGCACAGGTGTTTGGGGCATGTCTAGTGAAGAGTATAAATAGAAGAGGAGAAGAGGAATTCTGTAGAGATTGTGAGATCCTCCAGATGTTCCTGTTTGCAGATTGCATTATACTAATTGCATTAAGATGCAGAACATCAAAATCATGTACCCTTGTAATAAGAATGTAAATTTTGAAGATCTTCCCTGCCCCTAGGCTAATGTGCACCTGAAGCCTGGGGTGGGAGGCTTGTTTTTCAGTAGATACAATGTAATAAGAATGTAAATTTAGAAAATCTTCCCTGCCCCTAGGCTAAAGTGCACCTGAAACCTGGGGTGGGAGGCTTGTTTTTCAGTAGATACTTTTTGATTGGCCAGTGGGTCAATAAGGTTGTTACATTCTCTGAGCCAGGAGAAGGCTATATAAGCCCTGATGTGTAGCTTTGTTTTGGGACTCACTTTGAGAAGTGTTCTGTGATTTGATCTGAATTCTGGGAAGCCGTTGTTGAGAGTCCCCCGGCTTTGAAAAACCCAGAATGTGGAAACCCAGATGTTGACTGGGTATGGATGTAATGGTTGGACAGTTTGGAAATCTGTCTACTTGATCTGTTAATGTCTTGATAATTCTGTCTGTATATTTTGAAGTTTGGGGTGCTGACCTTTTCCCCCTGAACAAGGTAAACGATATATGTCTGACTGATTAAAGTAAGCTTGTTAACCCATTTTGAGTTGCTTTCCTTTAACAAAGCAGATCCAAGAACCTGTATGGGCGGCAAACCCTGAGGACGCCTGGGTGCTTGCTGCTATAACCCTCCAAATTAGATCCATGATCACACAGAAGAATTTGGCCTACTGATTCACATAGAAAAAACCAAATGGATAGAGAATACCTGTTTTCTCAGACTACAATATTTAGTGTTAGGAGGACAGCCCATAAAGTTGGTCCATTAAGACCTATATCTTGAATAGACATTGCTTATGGAAACTGCATCGAGTCCACAATTGAATAGTGGGGAAATGAGGGAGCTGGATTGCTTCTGGAAAACTGTGCAGTGTTTTTAATGACCCCAAGCTTCTCTCCCAGAATAAAAAAAAAAACAACTCTAGCTTTTTAATAATAAGTTGTGAGTCATTCAAAGGGTAAAGGAAAAGTTCATGGAAGAAGGTGCTAGTAGGTTAAGACACCTTGCCAATCAAAAATTGCATAAGAGGAGCAACATAAAAGATGTCACAAGACATATGTAGGCCTGGAAAATAAGGTGGCCTAATCATGTGGCAGAGGCAGCTGGGTGGTGCAGTGGATAGAGCACCAGGCTTGGAGTCAGGAAGACTCATCCTCCTGAGTTCAAACGTGGCCTCAGATACTTAGTAACTGTGTGACACTGGGCAAGTCACTTACCCCTGTTTGCCCCAGTTTTCTCATCTGTAAAATGAACTGGTGAAGGAAATGGCAAACCACTCCAGTATCTTTGCCAAGAAAACTCTAAATGGGGTCATGAAAAGTTGGACACTACTGAACCACAACAGTCACGTGGTAAAATTGAGAAATAATGAATGAATAACTCATACACTCCAATGGTAGCCATACAATGTCAAGAGAACCAGAGGAAGATATCCAGTATCTTGGGTAGGTTCCCCACTGAAGATTTTTAAGAAGACAGAAAATTATATATATTTGCTTTTTGGAGGGCAATTGGGGTTAAGTGACTTGCCCAAGGTCACATGGCTAGTAAGTGTTAAATGTCTGAAGTCAGATTGGAACTCAGGTCCTCCTGACTTCAGGGCCAGTGCTCTATTCACTGCGTCACCTAGCTGCCCTAGAAAATTCTTATAAAATAAGAAGGCATGAACAGGTTTTTTTTAAAACAAATTATTAATTTTAATTTTCAACATTCACTTCCATAAGATTTTGAGTTCCAAAATTTATCCCCATGTCTCCCCTCCCTCTACCCCAAGATATCACATAATTTGATATAAGCTTTACATATACTATATACTCTCTATATATTCTATTTCTATTGAACCTATTTTCACATTAGTCATTTTGTAAAGATGAATTAGAACCAATGGGAGAAACCATGAGAAAGAAGAAACAAACAAAAAAGAAAGGAAAAAAAAAGAGAGAGAGCAAATAATATGCTTCAATTTGTACTCAGACTCCATAGTTCTTTTTTTGGATGTGGATAGCATTTTCCATTGTGAGTCCTTTAGAGTTGTCCTGGATCTTTGCATTGCTAAGAAGAGATAAGTCTATCAAAGTTAGTCATCGCACAATGTGCCTATTCCTGTGTATACTGTTCTCCTGGTTCTGCTCACTTCACTCAGTATCAGTTCATTCAAATCTTTCCAGGTTTTTCTGGAATCTGCCTGCTCATCATTTCTTATAACACAATTATATTCCATTATATTCATATACCACAATTTGTTCAGACATTCCCCAACTGACAGACATCTCCTCAATTTCCAATTCTTTGCCACCACAAAAAGCGCTGCTATAAATATTTTTGTATATGTGGGTCCTTTTCCCATTTGTATGATCTCTTTGGGATACAGTCCTAGAAGTGCGGTATTTTTGGGTCAAAGGGTGTGCACAGTTTTATAGCCCTTTGAGCACAGTTCCAAATTGCTCTCCAGAATGGTTGGATCATGAACAGGTTTTGATCTGTGTTGTTGGAGGGAGTATCTACATCAGAAAGATCACAGGTACATCAAATATTCAAAATAACTTATTCAGTCATTTTATAATTGTTGGATTTATAGGTAGTTTACAATTTTTTGCTAATTCCAACATTTACTAATACCAACTTTTATACTCTATATAAGTTGCAGAGCTATTACTTATCACCATGGTTAGGGGGAGTTTACTCACTGGAAGTTTCCTGTGTCAATATATCATAAGTCCAGAACCTCCCATGCCCTCCCCTCCCCCAAATAATAAAGCTACCATGAATATTTTGTGTAGATGGAATCTTTTAGCCTTTTGTTTGTTTTGGAGAGGGGAAGGAAGGGCAATTGGGGTTAAGTGACTTGTCACACAGCTAGTAAGTATTAAGTGTCTGAGGCCGGATTTGAACTCAGGTCCTCCTGACTCCAGGGCTGGTGCTCTATTCACTGTGCCACCTAGCCGCCCTCTCCTTTAACCTTTTTAATGAATGCATTTCTAGGATAAAATCCAATAGAATCATTGGATCAAAAGGCAGGACTGTTTTTTGTGACATATATTGCCATATTACTTTCTAATGTCTGTACCATTCTATAATCCCATCAACATTTATTACAGTTCCCTTTTCCTCAAAGTACTGACAATATTAAATTCCCTCTTTTTTGTGGTTACTATTTCTGCCATTTTAGCACAGGGTATTTCAGGTATCTCAGGATACCTTGTTTGTCAAGGCTTGTCTCAGCTCCAACCTCTAGGCAGTCCAAAGAGGAACTTTACAGAAGAAAGAGAAAAGAGAAATACTTAGAAACAACCATTTTGTGGGTAGCAGTGAGAAAATTTGAAGCTGAAAATTGTCTGAGAACTAACTAGTCATCCATATGTATGGGAAATACATACATCTGTATGCATATGCACACATACACATATTGGAGATACCCCATTCAACTCTAGAATCACAATTCTACTTGGGTCTGCAGTTGGGGGCAAATATTTAGCTTGAGGACCCATCCTGGGTTTCTTTACTAACAGACCAGACAGAAACCATGACTCATACAGCAAAACATTTCATTAGAATAGAGCAACAGAGTAAATAACAGAAAATAAAACAACAGGATCATTCTTGGCCCTTCAACACGAATAGATTCAATGACCCACATACTCGATTGCTAGTGAGGAAGAGAATAACTTTCCAGCAAATTATTGCTCCAAAGTGAGGAAGAATTGTGACATGGTTGGAACGCTCCTCTGGCTCCACTCCTCATGGTTCTGCTCTTGATAACCAGCTGTCCTTCCCTATGTTCAACTGGGAAAAAAATCTTTGTATCAAACACCTCTTACAAGACTCTGATAGCCAAGATACACACACATGTTATATATATATATGTTATGTACACATACATATATACATATGTACATAGATACACTATTTTGAGGGCATAGAGAATGATTCTGAAGATACCCCAAAGTAGGGACTATACTAAAGGCTTGGAAAGCATATCGGACCATATTATTATCTCCAATACCACCAGAGGAGACGACAGAGAGTATTAAAAACTACCAACCCCCTTCTACAACAATTTTAGGAGAATGATTTACACATGGAAGACAGCCTTGAAGAAGGTATGAGAATGGAACAGGCCGACTTGTGCAAACAATATTCTATGGCAGACTACAGATTTATGGTCACACAGTTGATGGAAAGATGTAGAGAATGTAAAATCACGTGTATGCGTGCACACACACATACACACAAATAAATCTATCAGTAAAGCCTATCACATGCCAGGTCCTGTGCTAAGCACTGGGGATACAAAAAGAACCAAAGGACAAACAGTCCCTGCCCTCAAGGAGCTCACAATTTAATGGAGGAGACAACAAACAAGAAATATTAAAAAAAAAAACCCAACTATGTCCAGATAAATAGTTAACAGAGAGAAGGCATTGGAATTAAGAAGGGTTGGGAAAGGCTTCCAGTAAAAGATGTGATTTTAGTTGAACTTAAGGAAGCCAGAGAAGCTGGGATGAGGAGGGAGAGCATTCCAGAAATGATGGATAGGTAGAGAAAAATGCCTGGAGCTGGGAAATAGTGTCTTGTTTGTGTAAAATTCAGGAGGCAGCATCATTAGATTTAAGTGTTTGTGGCAAGGGACTAAGGTGTAAGAAATTTAGGAAGGTAGGAGGGGGCTAGGTTATAAAGGGCTTTGAATGCCAAGCAGGAGATTTTACATTTGCTCCTAGAGGCAAAAGGGAGTCATTGGAGTTTATTGAATAGGAGGGTGACACAGTTGGATCTGCTTTAGGAAAATCACTTTAATGTCCGAATAGAGGCTGGATTGGAATGGAGAGAGACATGAGGCAGGCAGACCCACCAGCAGACTACTGCAATATAATATTCCAGATGTTAGGTGATGAGAGCCTGTACCAGCATGATGGCAGTGTCAGAGAACAGAAGGGGTCATATATGAGAGATGTTGCAAAAGTGAAATCAGAAAGCCTTGGCAACAGCTTGGATGTGGCAAGGTGAGAGATAGTGAGGAGTGCAGGAATGGCTCCTAGGTTGGGAGCCTGAGGGATTGGGAAAATGGTGCTGCCCTCTGCAGTAATAGAATTTAGGGTGGAAAGATGATGAGTCCTGTTTTTAACTTGTCAAGTTGAAGATGTCAACTGGACATCCAGTTTGAGATGTCTGAAAGGCAGTTGAATATACAAGGTCAGCAGAGAAACTGAGACAGTATAGGTAAGAGTTGAGAATCATCAGCAGAGAAATGGCAATTAGATCCATGAGAGCTGATGAGGTCACCAAGAAAAGAAGTATAGAGGGAAGAGAAGAAGGCAGAAGAGGACCCAGGACAGAACCCTGAGAGATGCCTATAGTTAGAGGGTTTAAAAATGCAGTAAGACTTTACATATATAATGTATATGATTATATACACACGCACACACACACGTGTATACACACATATGCACACACATGCATATGACAAAAGCCATTTCCCAGTGGATAAGTAACCAAAGGATATGAGTAATTTTCAAAAATGTGCAAATTATTAACAACCATATGAAAGAATTTTCCAGACCAGTCATAAGAGAAATGCAAATGAAAACAATTCTGAGGTTTCACCTTACAAGCCATGAATTGGCAAAGGTGACCAAAGATGGGAACAGTCGATGTTGGAGGGGTCATGGGAGACAAGTGCCCTGATACACTGCTGGGGGAATTGTGAATTGGTGCAACCGTTCTGGAAAACAATTGAGAACTATATTAAGAAAGCATGGACCTCTTCCACTTCCCTGGAGCACCATTGCTATTGTTACTCTGTTCTCTCTCTGGAGCCATCACCTGCTGAAGCTCCCCCTTCAATGAGTGCTCTCTGCTGATAACACCTCCTTAAGCTCTTCTCTGCTGCGACAGCTGTTTCTTCTTTTGGGGGGAAGCGTTATTCTTTCAGCAGGAGACAATGCCAGGTCAATATGCCTTAGGTCAATCAGAACATTTTCATCATTTTTTCTTAGTTATGTCATAATCAGCTGACCCACAGAAGGGTTGCCCAGGGGGCTGCTGAGACCTTGTTCAGAGCTGGGTTTCAGGGAATGGCTTCCCTTCACTTCTTCCCCACATAAGGGGACGTGGCTCAGGCTGTGCTTCTCACTGAGTCTTTCTGAGCTTGGGGATAAACCTTGTGCTTCCACATGCTAGTGTCAGGACCGTGCAAATTTCCTTGGAACTTCAATAAGCCTCAAGGAGGCACTTAGCAACCCTGGAAGGAGAGGGGATTATCTGACAATCTTTTCTTTACATTTCTTGCCATCAAAGATTTCCGACTTTCTTTTGTTGGGGACTTTTGATTTTGTTAGTGTAGGTTGGCAACTGATCTGCAATTTCTTCTTAGAGAGTTGTTTGAGTCACTGAAGGATTAATTCTCATGTGGTCACTCATGTGTGTCCCAGGGAAAATCTGAAGCCTTGGACCTTAAGGCCTTTCTATTCACTGTCCCATGCTGCCCCTTACACGGACTAGTACACACACATGCACAGTGCACATGTACACACATGTGCACACGCACACATACACGCACTAACTTGCCAGGGGAGGTGATAGTCATATTATTTTCTATCTTGGTCCCAGCACATTTGATTACTGAATTTTGTGCCGGGAGCCATGTTTTAGAGAAGATATTGGCATGCAAAGTCCAGAGGAGGGCAGAGGATTGTGAGGAGACTCAAAAGTAGGTCATGATTGGACTGACTGAAGAAACTGAGGATGTTTAGCCTTGAGAAGAGAAGACTTGCATGGGGATGTGTTATTTCTGTCCTAAAATATTTGATGGGTTATCTTGTGGAAGAAATATTACTACTTCTTCTCAGAGAAAAGAACTAGTACCAATATGCAAAAAGACAGAAATATAGTTTTAGGAACACTATAAATAAGACTAAAAATATGTTTGTCTAGAAATTGAATGAGTTTTCCTTGGGGAGCAGTGAATTCTTCAACATTAGAAGTGTCCAGGAAGAGACTGGTTGATTGCTTGTTGGGCATGGTATCAGACAAGGGTTGGACTAAATGGTCTCTGAAGTCCCTTCTGTCAGTGGGGCACAGCTGTCAAAAATAACTTTTTTTATTTTTTGATGAGGGGAAGACCTAGAGTTACTTAGAGAAGAAGTCATCTCCACTCCTCATATGGAACACTCAGGTGTCAGATGGACAGTAAATGGGAACTTTCAGATGCTTCAGGAAAAAGGGGAATATCAGGGGCTATGACTCCTACTCAACTGGCAGTTTCTTCACCCAAGGCAATGGAGGCTGGGGTTCTGAGCTGGTAGTCTGGCCTGGTATTTGTCCAGCTCTTGCAGAATGAGATGTTGTCTAGAGAGATATATTTCTTGGCAGAAAGACTTGTAGGGCCACTTTGGTGGTTTAATAACCTCCATCTGCAGGTTGGAGAGGCCACCTTCCCTTTTCATTCTCCTGAGTCAGTGCTGTCCTTGTGGGGCCTATACTGCTCAGACCTAGGGTCAAAAAGCTATATTGTCTTGGTTTCTCCAGTGGGCATATTTTCCTTAAGTGAAGGCTCTGCTTCAGTTTTCCTCTGGGCATCGGAAGGGACCAGAGAACAGGACTCAGTGGCACAGAGAGGGAATAGAAGTACCATGAAGAAAGTTAACCACACAATATGCTGCAGCCTTTTGTTGGAGATTGTTGCTCTGAAACATTGAGGCATCACTGATACAGAACCTGGGAAAGAAGGAGGTGGCTCACACCTTACCATTCTGGGGTTTTATGACATAGAGCTGATCAATTTTTAATTTAGATTAGTGTGTGTTCCTGCAAGGTATTTATAAACCTGGAAAGATTGTTAAAAAAAAGTCCTAGAGAGGAGGTGGCATTTGAATTCAATAGAATTTGTCATCCAATTCACCTTGGGGACCTTGGCCCCCCTGGAATGAAGGAAGAACATTTTAACGACAAGGCTCATAGATACAGAGTTTTCCCAATTAGCAGCATAAAACCTAGTCAACATTTACCATTTATTGCACACAGAAATCTGCATTTGTTTCCAAGGGGATTAAAATGAATAACACTTTATCATTTTACATCACACTGCTCTCAATATGTTTTTTGTTCTACTTTAGTAGACAAGGAGACTGAAATACAATATAACTAAATAACTTACAGCACAGATTCTCCTGCAAATACAGTTATCACAGTGGCACCCAGAGGCCTCACAAAATCAAAGGCATAATCAATTACTAAATGGAATTTAGGGAACCTCCAGAGAGAGAAAGCAGAAGGCTAAGAAGGCAGGATAACAATAAAGGAAGAGAAAGAGAAAGCATGCACCATTTGAATGGTTTAGGATTATGTTGATGCATGGACTAAATGGCAGATGTGGGTCTTTTCTTCCCCTCTCCCCTTTTCTTTAGTTGTATTGGAATTATATACCCAGTAAATACTTGTTGAATAAAATTGAAATGAGTGGAGCTGAATTGAGGCCATACTGTATTACTCTGGTTGCTTTTCATTAATTCAGGACTTGGGAGGCTATACTAAAAATAAATCAATTAATCATTCAACAAGCACTTATTATGTACCTTCTCTTTGCTTGGTCTTTTTTTAGATGCCAGGGATTTAAAGTAAAAAAAAAAAATGAAGCCGCCCCTCCCTACCTTCAAGAAACTTGCATTCACATGGGGGAAGAAAACTGGACATGTAGAAGTATGTACAAAGTCTATACAGACTGCGTCCATCTTTCCAGGGAGCTAGCTTCAAAATAGATTTACACCCAGAAGACTGTTGATTTAGCTAATTAATCCTCTGGCTCTGAATTCTGGTTGAACCACCTGGAGAGGAGTTGTGAATGTCCTCATTTGCTGAGGCTGTAATTCTTGCACTGAAGTAGGTTTAATAAGAGATTATTTGAGTTCATGACTTCATCATCAAGAAAAGCAATATCTTTTTTTCCTCTTAGGATACCCAGTGGAACTTGGGTCTAAGAAATAGCCCCATAATTCATAACAGATGGTTTTCTCCTTGTGCTATTTGGAATACATTCAGGAAAACTGCAGGAAAAAATGGCTCTTGATTGATTATGCTTTAATGTGTTTGCCAAAATGCTTTATAATTACCTCTTTTGAGCAGCCAAATACAGCATTCAGTTACCAACTACTGGTGCAAAAGTTCATATTTTCTTGGAAATTAAAACAGATTTTAAGAGGCCGTTTACTTTAGTATATGTAAAGGGTGCCAGTGGCCACTAGAGGGCACAATTAGCAGCGAAATAACTGAGAAAGCAAAATAAGGGGTGCCTATTCCTCTATATTTTTTGAGCAAATATTTTTTTTAAACATTCATGTTAGCCAACAAACCATGTTTCACACTCAATTTACTTTTTTTCTCTATTCTTGTTTCCTTCTCCTTAACCAGTGTCATTTTTAGTTTTTAATTCACCGATTTAATTAAAAAATGAACTGCTCTAAAATTGGATGTAGGATTACAGCAGATCACCAATTCAGACTCTCTTTTATAAAGTTTTTAAAAAACCTTCTTTCCTAAACTTTCATGACTTTCTCCATATACCACTTTGAAGAAGTTGTGAGTGAGGGGTAAGGGAAGGTGGGAGGGAGAGAAGATAATACTTGTTAATTGAAAAAAAATTGAATTAAAAATAAATGCTATATAACATTGAAGACCACTTATTCATTCCTGCATGTACAAACTGCCTTATCTCTCTCTCTGTGTTGAAATCATTTGACTGGCAAACAGGAAGTTGAATGTTTCTGTTGAAACTGAGGTGTGGTGGCACAAAAATAACACTCTCCTAATTTTGTGAATTGTTTAATTAAAAGTTGATTAACGTGTGTGTGGGGATGTTCAAACCTTTTATTTTATTAGTGTAGGGAGCTCCTGGTGTCAAAAACCCCTGTACAAATGCTGATCACTAACTGCTCTCTAATTTTTAGTCTTAGATCATAGCCTAGGAGTACTGAGTGGTTTAAGTGACTTGTCCAGGAGCATTTAGCCAGAACATCTTAGAGGTAAGACTTGAACCCAGGTCTTCTTTACTCAGAGATCAGCTTGCTATCTGCTATACCCCTCTTTGTTTAATAAACATGATCTTTTAAAAAACTGGTTTTATAAAATAAATAGAAATTCTCATTTTAGACTCAAACCTCAAATTTTTCTGCTTATAATTTAAACATAATCAACTCCTAATTATCTCTTTCCAGTAGGAAGGAACAGTGGAATGAATAAGCTAATGTAATAAACAAAAATCATTTAAAAAATTCATTAAAGCTTTGAAGTAAATGGTATGGCCAAAAAATAATGAGATTTGTTTTCAACCTATACAGGGAATTCAGTTTCTTTATATGATTGGTAAGAAGAGATGGGGTGCAAATTTATCTTATTAATACTGTCTTGTTAAGATAATATTGATCTGCCTTCTCTGAGCAAGAACAAATGGAACAAATGATGTTAAAGGGAAATGATGCTGCAAGGGATTCCAATGAGTTTTCATTATATTATAATGAATTCAAAATGGAAAATGGAATTTTAGTATTCCTCACACTCTGGGAACCCTGGAGTTAATATTTTACTATGTATATGTGAATATACACAGTACATATATGTATTTATCTTTGCCAAGAAACCCCAAATGAGGTAATGAAAAGTTGAACATGACTGTAAAATGATTGACTACACACACACACTATATATATATAAGCACACATATATGAGACCATGTACACAATATAGTATACATAATATGTGCACATTGATATTTGCATATATACTTATAAATATATACTATAGATTGCAGAAAATATCATATATATTATCATGCCATGTCATGTATAATTATACACACATATACACATATAAATTCACTCCTACTTTGAGTATATCCCAAATGATGGCAGAAGAAAGCAGCCTGGATATATATTAAACAGGGAGATGGAGCCAGTTTGAGCTTTAAAAGTCCTTATGCTTTCCATTTTATAATTTCAAATATATGAAATATATTTTATATTTATGAAATATATATATGTATAACCCATATATAATTTCATAATTTAGGGTTTACTATTATGGGTTCAAGTATTAATTCTATTTTATGCCAAATGCCCATTTGCTGCTTCCCCTAGTTTTATACAAGAATGTAGGTCATGGGGCAGGGGAGTGGGGCCAAGATGGTGGAGAGAAGGCAGGGACTCTCCTGAGCTCTCCCCCAAACCCCTCTAAAGACCTTTAAAGTTGACCAAAGCACAGGCCAACAGAGTAGTAAACACCTCTTCCTAGATCATACCACCTTGGAAAAAACCACAAAATTACAGGTCTCTAGAAGTATTTCTGAAAATAGCTGTATAAAACCCCTGAAGTCTGGGACAGTGAACCCTCCACCCTGGAAGCAGAGCCCCACTTTAGCAGAGTTAAAAGTCTAGGTATAGGCTGGAAAAAATGAGCAAACAGAAAAAAATTCTGACTATAGAAAGCTACTGTGGTAACAAGGAAAATCAAAACACATACTCAGAAGAAAACAACAAAGTCAAACCTCCTACATCTGAAGCCTCAAAGAAAAAAAAATAATTTGGTCTCAGGCCGTGGTAGGGCTCAAAAAGTATTTTAAAAATCAAGTAAGAGAAGTAGAAGAAAACCTGGAAAGAGAAATGAGAGGGATGCAAGAAAACCATGACAAAAGAGTCAACAGTTTGGTAAAAGAGGCACAAAAAATACTGAAGAAAATAACACCTTAAAAGACAGAATAGGCCAAATGGTAAAAGAGACACAAAAATTCAATGCAGAGAAGAATGCCTTGAAAAAAGAATTGACCAAATGGAAAACATGTACAAAAATTCACTTAAGAGAACTCTTTAAAAAACAGAACTGGTCAAATGGAAAAAGAGGCACAAAAAATAGAATTGGCCAAATAGAAAAGGAGGTACAAAACCTCATTGAAAAAATAATTCCTTAATAATTAGAATTGAGCAAGTGGAAGCTAATGACTCCATGAGACATCAAGAAACATTCAAATAAAACAAAAAGGAAATGAAAAAATTGAAGACAATGTGAAATATTTAATTAGAAAAACAATTGAATTGGAAAATAGATCCAGGAGAGATAATTAAAAAATTATTGAACTTCCTGAAAGCCATGATCAAAAAAAGAGCCTAGACACCATCTTTCAAGAAATTGTCAAGAAAAACTGCCCTGATATTCTAGAACCAGAGGGTAAAATAGAAATTGAAAGAATCCACCTATCGCCACCTGAAAGAGGTTCCAAAATGAAACCTTCTAGGAATATGATAGCCAAAATCCAGAGCTTCCAGGTCAAAGAGAAAATATTGCAAGCAGCCAGAAAGAAACAATTTAAGTCTTATGGAATCACAGTCAGGATAACATAAGATATAGCAAGCTTCTACATTTAAGGATCAGAGGGTTTGGAATATAATAATCCAGAGAGAAAAGGAGCTAGGATTACAACCAAGAATCAACTACCGAGAAAAACTGAATATAATCCTTCAGGGGAAAAAAATGGATATTCACTGGGATAGAGGACTTTTGAGCACCCCTGATGAAAAGATCTGAATGGAAAAAAAGCTGAATAGAAAATTTGACTCTCAGATATAAGACTCAAAAGAAGCATAACAAGGTAAACAGGAAAGGGAAATGATAAGGAACTTAATAAGGTCAAACTATTTATATTCCTACATGGGAAGATGATACTTGTAACTCATAAGAATTTTCTCATTATTAGGCAATTAGAGGTATATATAAAGGGCACAGGTGTGAGTTGAATATGAAGGGATGATATCTAAAAAAATAAAATTAAGGCATGAGAAAGAGGAATGCACTGGGAGAAAGGGAAAGGGAGAGTTAGAATGGGGTAAATTATCTGACATAGAAAGGTATGAAAGAGCTTTTACAGTGGAGGGGAAGAGGAGAAAGGAGATGGGGGAATGCTCTCATTGGAATCAGCTCAAAGAATGAATAACATACACACCCAATTGGGTATAGAAATCTACCTTACCCTGTAGGAAAGTAGAATGGGAAGGGAATAAGAGAAGGGAGGTTTCCTCATAGAAGGCAGGGTGGATTGGGGTAGCAGTAGTCAAAACAAAATACTTTTGAGGAGGGACAGGGTGAAAAGAGAGAGGAAAGAGAATAAAAAGAGGAGATCTAGGAAAAAGGGAAATGCAGTCAGCAATCAACTGTGAAAAAGAACTTTTGAAGGGAGTCTATCTGATAAAGGTCTTAGCTCTCAAATATATAGAAAAATGAGTCAAATTTATAAAATAAGAGCCATTCCCCAATGGAAAAATGATTTAAAAAATATGAACACTCAGAGAACGCAGGTTTTGGTAAATTCATTTGATTACAACTATAGAATTATAGAAATAGTGTAAATCATAAAATATAGTTTTGATAAAGTTCTTGTATCTTAGAAACAGTCTCTCTCTCCTCCCATTACTTACATATGCTAATATAACAAATAAAATATGATCCTTATGATTACCAAGGTATCAGCATGGTTATCCACATTTTACAGATGGAGAGACTGTGTTTTAGTGGAATAAGCATGGGCTTCTGAGTCAAAAGACTTGGAATCTAACCCATCCCATGATGTTTGCGATCTGTGTACCCATTTCCTTATTTATAAACTGGGGGGGAGGGAGGTTGAATTAGATGGTCTCTGAGAACCCTTCCTGCTTTAAATCTATGATCCTATGAAACTAGGGCTTTGAAAGATTACCTAACTTTTTCAAATGTAATATAGTAATGGAACAAAGACCTGAATCCAGGTCTTTGGACTTGAAGCCATTATATCAAGTTGTCAGGAATATAAATGTCATTTGTTTTTTCATGAAATGGGTACCCAAAGGAAAACATAGGTGTAGCACGGTGAGGATCTGGTCTTAACCAAACTTAACTGACTCTAAACCACAACAGATAATTTGGTTTGAAAATTAACAGTATACTGATGATCACTTTGATTATGATAAAATTAGATTTTTTATTTAGCACAAAATGAATTAAGTTACTTTACCTTGACTCAGGAGAACTGGCTTCAAATGTGAGCTTTGAAACTTATGGGTTGATTGTGGTCAATTCACTGAACATATCTGAATCCTAGTTTTCAAATATGTTAAATGGAGATATTACCTAAAATAGCCTTGTGTATAAATTGAGATGAGAATCAAAACAGAAAACACATGTAACATGTTTTTTAAAAATTAACTACATCTATGTATATGCATATATATATATGTCAGCTCTTTATTATGAAATGCATGTATATGCATATATATGTCAGCTCTTTATTATAGAATGAGATAGCTTATGATTTTTGACTATGAAGCGTTGGAAAAATGCAAATCATTAATATTATTATTTATTACCACTGTACAACTTAAAGATGAACAATCTGCAAGAATTTAGAGATGGCTTTTAATACCAGATCCATCTATGCCTCTTATTTCCCTTAAGTGACAGGGAGAGGGAGAGGGAGTATTTGTACATAGCAGGTATTGAAATGAATGAATCCTCTAAGTTTTTTTTTTGCTTGTTGACACTTCTAGACCATTTTTAAAATTAGGTATAATTTTTATAGTCCTTTAAAATTTAAAAGCACTTTGCATATATTACCTCATTTTCTCCTCAGCACAGCACCTGGGAAATAGGTGATATCATAATTTTATTTTACAGATAAGGAAACTGAAGCAGGCAGTTACATGATTTGCCTTGGGTCATACTGCTAGGAAATGTATAAGGCAGGATTCAAAGTCATGTCTTCCTCGTTCTAAGTCCAATTCTCTATCCACTATGCCACCTAGGGCTGCCTCAACATTCAAAGGTCAATATTCAACTTCTTCCCCCTTCATGTTTCTGAAATCTACTTATACCACCCCATCCTTGCCATTCACCAGCCTCTAGGTCCCTCTTCAGTGCTCCTCAATGATTTCAGCACCTGGCCCACAATCTCCCTCTGTACCTCAACACCATCACTCAGTCTTTATGTTGATAACAATCTGTCCATATAGTCTATCAGCCTCTTTAATTTCTCAAGCCTGCGTGCCTTTAGCTCAGAATGGCAAGCTGAATGCTAAGTGAAGATATGATTAGAGGATCCTGCCAAAGCTCATCTGTAGACACTAGTACTTGCTGGGGGTGAGAAACCACATGTTAGGACTGTGCATCCTTAAACTCAGGTAGTGCCATACTCATAGAGTACTGGAGCCCCTATTCACTTAAACCACAGGATTTCTTGCAGTACTACAACCTTGCCAGTAGGGGGAACCAGAGACTAAGGAGTTTCATCAACTGTCCCATTGCCCCCTATTTGTGAAAACTCAATCACCCTTTGCAGTTTGTTTTTAATTCGATCCAGGAGGCAATGAATTCCTGCCCTCAGCAGCCCTTTCCAGGCAGCAGACCTGGCCTCAGATAGCCTCTGGAACATGACAATCTTTTACTGAGTGAATGGATGACTAACTTTCTAGGATTCCTGGTGCAAGTTATTTTTAAACCTTCACCCTTGGGGATCCTTCTAGAAGTACAGCAAGATAGTTTTTGTAGTGTCCTGCCTCCCTGACAATAGACAGATCCCTTCTAAACTGCTGGGGATAAGGCAGTATTTCTCCCAAAGCTGGAATAGATTTTGGGCATGCCCTGGAAGCCAAGATTTTTAAAATTAATTAAAAAAAAAAACCCAAGCAGTTAATTTTCTTTACTTAACCAAAATCAAACTCTTGCAACAAATATGCATAATTGAGCAAAGCAAATGTCTGGTATTGGCTAAGTTTGAATATATGTGCCTCACTCTGCATATCCAGTTTATCCCCTGTCCTTCTAACTCTTAAAATTGCACTTCTAGGCCTCTGTTATTGCCCACTGTAAATGTAGTGGATTAACTTTATAGGCTTAGTGTTGAGTTAGACTTGTTAAAAATTTGACTCAAAGAAAGTCAAAACAATTGAGGGATGTCCACTCTGATCTGAACCAGACCAGAGTGACCAGGAGTAACCTGATCCAGGAGTGACTTGGTCTAGGAGATCGAGTCTATTTGAATCTAAGTGGTGAAACACTACAAGGGTCATCACCAAATATAGTCTCAAAATACCAGTTTTTCCCAATAGTAGTGGGAATTGGTTTGCTGGAACAGCATACCATGTGGGCCTTGGAGAAGGTCACTTTCCTTTCGCAGTACTTCTAGTTAATACTAATGTGTTAATTTCTTAACATATCCCAATTCTAGCTCAAAGACCCTAGTCAACAAACGAATTTCCTACCAATCCTCACCCTCCAAGAAGGGGACCTTGATGATCAGTTAAACCTGACTAAGAGAAGTTGTTTCCATTAAGTTCTTCAATTGTGCCATCAGCCTGGTTCTGGGAGTTCTAATCCTGATCACCTGGATCCATTTGTTATCAGAGGAAAGTCCAATGGGAATTCTTGCAAAAGAACTAGAAGGGTTTATTATTCTATTTATTGGAATTGGAATTAATAATTCTATTAATTATTTATTATTCTAACTTCCCTGTGCTATTCATTAGTGTTATTAGTGCTATTATCAGTGCCCTTCATTAAAAAAAGAGGGTAGCTGAAGACCTGAGACTAAAGGGCCCTGAGGAGTATCACATGTAAGACCTATACCCCTACTCCTAACAGCCAATCAGATAAACAAGTTGGCAGAAGTGGTGACATTCGCCAAATTGGAACTAAGGGTGATATGCATTCTGGTTTGGCTTTGAAGACAAAATGAAGGTAAAATGGCCTTCCAGAGACAGTATGGCAAGAATAACTGAATTATACCATTTGGTTTGTGTAATATCTTTACAATTTCCCAGGCATTAACAAATTTGTTATGTCAAGACCTTCTAGATAAAGGGTTATGGCTTATTATGTGATACACTTGCCCATTCAAGGGATCCTGTCCAGCACACTAAATAAATCTGAGACATTTTCACATCTACACCAACACCAAATATTTACCAAATAGGACAGATTTCAATTTGAGGAGATGGAATTTGTAAGGGCACATATAGGTCAGTTGGGGAGTCTACACATATATACAAGGTGGGGATCATATGTGATAAGGAACCCCTATGTCCACAAAAGACATGAAGTAGTTCTTTAGGTTTTCAAGGCATTAAAACCATTCTATCCCTGGATTTTTCAAGTTAAATGGCATCCCTGATCAACTTGCCAAAGTATCTCCAGTCTTTCCATTGGCTACCAGGTGCTATTTAATAATCTGAAGAAGAGCTTCTTACTTCACTCCTATTCTTGATAATTCTGACTGCAGAAAGAGTTAATTATGGAGGCTGATGTGCACACTCTGGCCCTGAGATCATCTTTTCACAGGCCACACCCTCTTCTTCATGCCCTAGCTCTACACAATTCTTTCGCTGGCAGTACTCCATCATGATCTCTAGTCAATATTTTGCTCTTGCTTTTTTAGTACATTATCCATGCTCTGGACTCACTTTTATCCCTTTGAAGACTTGACCCTGTAGTTGAACAGTTTAGCTTCTCCTCTCCTCCCCTTTCACTCCCCCTGTCACCACTCATTCCTTTCCAGTCCCCAAAACTGAGTTACTCTCACTGTCTACCTCTTCCATTCCTACTTATTTATGACTGAACTACTGGAGGAAATCACACAACTATATTGACTGGGTCTACTACAAATTTACGTTATTTCAATTGACCTCTCACAGCTGCATAGCAATTCTTTAGTTCTTCTCTGGTTGACTTCCTTCATATTCCCTACAAGAATAGTGCCAGACCTTCTCAGCTCTCCTAAAGCCTCCTACATCAACCTCTCTTCTCTTTCTTTTAGCTGAGGACATTGCCTCTTAATTTTCTGTGAAAATAGAGGCCACCTATTGTTAGCCCCATTTTATCCCCATTCTATATCTCACAACCTCTGTAAGAATTCTCCTTTTTCCCCCATTCTCTGACAAAGAGGCAGCTCTTCTTGCCAAGACCATCCCATCTATTTGTGCCCTTGATTCTTTACCCCCCTTCTCCAATAGTTTGTTTCTTCCATTATTCTCCCTCTTTCTCTTGTCTTCAATCTCTCCTTATCTACTTACTTCTTCCAGGCTACCCATAAATATGTCTTTGTCTTTTCAATGAAAAAAAGAGTCCTGACAACAGCTCAGGCTGTGATATGGATCTTACCTCTCACAATCAAACACCTGGAAAAAGCTGTCTATGCTCTTTGCCTTCTCTTCCTCCTTTTCTAGTCACTTCTCAACATCATCTCATTGATTCTCACAAAACTTAGTATTTTTAACCTTTGTATAAAGATTCTTTCCTTACTGCCTATGAGCACACCCAAATCTTTCCTAAAACAAAAAACCGAACTTGATTCTGCTATCTCCTCAAGCTATTACCATATTTCCCTCTTCCCACCAATGATATTTATAACTTTAAATTTTTTTTCATCCTTTTTTTTTTTTGCTACCAAGGTAAATTAACATTGGTGGCAGTTCTGTCTTTAAGATCAGTAAAATTATAAAAATAATTTTTTCTCCAAGTGATACTGGGATAAACAACATCTCTATATGGAGAGGAGCCCTGACTCACTATATGTATTAATTTAACAAACTTTTAAACAATACAATTTTGTAAGTCATTGTTGTCATTATGACTAATTCTCTTTCAAAGGATATGAGCATGGTATGTTCATGTCTTGGTTATGTCTGCCTTTGATCCATTGCTCTGGCTGGTAAGATGCATATGTAGATTTCCTTTTTCTTGCCTTTCAGGGTCATATAGCTAATAGATATCTGAGGCTCTATTTGAACTCAGATCCTCCTGATCAGAGCACTGGTACTCTATCCATTGCATCACCTAGATGCCCCTAGATTTCTTTTTTTTTTTTAAAGGAGTTTCATCCCTGGAGGGTGGTTGATGGTTATAATTGCTCACTTTGCCTCCAAATAGGGGGTATGGTTTGATCTTTGTTTTGTTCATCCTCAAATGGTACCACCATAAAGTCTGATAAAGAATGCATGGCTTATTTGGCATTAGACACCAAGTGGTATATTTCATTAATGTTTTTTCCTTACACAAGAAGCTTAGTTTTAATATTTAGAATGACTTTGTGGTCAACAATGCCCTACTTAGTAAAGGACAAATGCTAGAGAGAAAGAAAAACATTTAGAGTTATTTAAACAAAAAACACATTATTATCTTTTTAATATATTCTGTTCTCTCACTTGTGAATAGTTTGCCCCTGTTATCAATGTGCTTCTTGGTAAAGTATCACAAAAAGCCTCCTTTAAAAAAAGATTAAAATCAGCAGATGAAGGAGATTATGGGACTGCAAGACAAAAAAAAAATTACCACGACAGGAGAATCATGTAGTATAGATCTATTGGGAACTGGACTGTGATTATAGAGGAACATTAGGATCAGAGGAGGGATCTTAGAGGTCACCTAGTCCAATAGCTTAGATTAGAACCCTGTGACTTCTGATGGAAAATCCAGTGCTCTTCCCACCAGATTGACTAGACAACATAAATCTTTCAAAGTAGCCAATATATACTATAAATCTAATATAAGTCTAATTCCTAGAACCCTTCTCACCCTTGGGACTCCAGTTAGCTATCTCCTACTCTAGCTGTTTTGGGGGTCAGAACTATCTCCAAGCCATAGCTCAAATACTTGATCCCAACCCCAATATGTTTACTTTTACTAGACACCCAGAGGACATGTGTAATTCTCCACAAAGATTCTTAATGAAATAGCATAGTAATAGAACATTTCCCCTATAAACTTTGAGCTCACCCTATTACAAATATACACACTCGGTGGAGAATTTAGATCTGCACAGGAATTACGTGTGGTATATACACATAATGGAGAATATGGGTGGCCAGGGGACTTGCAGGAAGGGTTGCACACACAGAATCAGTCTGAATAGAGCACAGAAATGGAAGAGCAACTCATCTCTTGGATGTTGGAAAGTTACCCATGTCATATCTAAGCCATTGTGAAGTTGCATTGTTTCTATCTTTGCGTTATCTCTTGGATCTATCCCCTTCTTTCTACTTACATAACTGCCATCCTAGTTCAGTTCTTATCACCTCTTACTGGAGTATTACAATAGCCTTTTGGTTGGTCTCCCTAACTCCCAAGACTCTCTCCCCTTCCAATCTGTTGTAAAGACTGCTGCTATGAACAGCTGCTATGAACAGCTATGAACACATAGTTGTGATCACATAGTATAATGAACTCTCTATTTATTCAGCAATAAATTAAAGCAAAACATTCACAGAAACCAAAGTACAGCATTCACAATGTTATAACATAACAATTTATCACTAAAGTGGCCACATAGTTTTCACCAAAGTGGCCACATAGTTTTAAACAAAAGATATCATTCAGTAAGTACTTAACTCAAATCATTCTTAGGAGGTACAAGGTAAAGAGTACAAAGTTCTCCCACCCCTAAGCCACAGTAAATCATGATCTTCTCTGTCAGCATTAAGTACCCAAGGAGAGGTCTTTTCATCTTGATGCGAGGCTGGCTCCCAAATTACATGGTTCCTCCTTCATTTAGGCAGGTCCAGGTCCTGCCTAAATCTACCCAACTGTCACCTGGATTCAAAGGCAGGCAGCTCTCAGCTCCTCGTCTAGTTCCATACTGAAGGTCACAGTGTCCAGTACACCTCAAGTCCTTCGAAGTTTCTGTTTCTGGGAAAACAAAGTTTAACAGAGCCAAAACAACATTCATGCACATTGCCAGCACCATCATCAATTCACTATCTGCCTGTGAAATCAACAGAGACCCAAAAACAAGGTCCGAGAAGTCAACACAAATCATCAGTAAAGTCCCAGGGCCTCCAAAACCCTCCTCCAGAACTTCTGTAAACAGACAACAAGAAAATACTCTTTTAGGGCTTCTAGTAAGGTCCCAGGGCTTCTGTACAAAGTATCACAAACACAAATGAACACAGAATAAACAGAGTGCCAGGATACCACAAATTTTCTCCTTCTCAACTCTACCACTGCAAGTGTTCCCTTCTCAGTTTTGCTCTCTCCCAGCTTGTGCTCAGCTTTTTATCTGGTCATCAGCTCCTCCCTGTTCCACCCACCTCTTATGTCCTTCCTATTCCTGTCTTTGGCAAGTCCCTCCCACTGTGGGTTTCACAAGCTCTGTTTCTTAACAAACACTTGAAACAATCATGGGCAAGGCTCAAAAGGAACTTGAACTGAAGCAAGGTGATAAATAATTAGATAGCTAAAACAAGGCACTAAGTACTTCTTTGCTTGCCATTACATCTGTCCAGAACTCAGATGCCAAAATCGTTTTCCTAAGGAAATGACTAAGGTCTGACTGTCTTTTCCCAACTCATTAAACTCCAGTGTCTCTCTGTTACCTCCAGGATCAAATATAAAATCCTTTGTTTGATATTTAAAGCCCTTCACAACATGACCTCTTCCTTTCTTTCCAGTTATCTTACCCTTTGCTCTCCTCCATAAACTTTGTGATTCAACTGCATTAGCCCACTTACTGCTCCTCACGTGTAACATTCCATCTCCTGTTTCCTTACCTTCACACAGGATATTTGTCATGCCTAGAATACTCTTCACTTCTGCCTCTTAGTTTTCCTGGCCTTTTCAAGGCTCAGCTCAAATTCTGCTCTGTATGACATTTCATAGTCCATCCTCGCTGTTAGTGTCTTCTCTGAGATTAACTTCCATCAACTCTCTCTACACATCCTCTATATACCTAGTCATTTTCATGTTGTTCCCCATTAGAATGTGAATACTTTTATTAAAAAAAAGTTTTTAGCATTCATTTAAAAAAATTTTGTGTTCCAAATTCTTTCCCTCTCTTTCTTTCCCCTTTCCCCTCCTTAAGGAGTCAAGCAATTTGATATAGATTATACATGTAAAGTCATGTAAAACATTTCCATATGAGCCATGTTGCATAAAAACCCAACACACACAGACAAAAAAAAAACAAGAAAAATAAAGTAAAAAAAAAGGATGTTTAGAACTGCATTCAGACTCCATCCGCTCTTTCTCGGAGGTGGATGGCATAAGTCCTTTGGAATTATCTTGGATCCCTATATTGCTCAGAATAGCTAAATCATTCACAGTTGATCATAGTACAATACTGCTGTTACTGTGTATAATGTTCTCACTTTACTTTTACATCACTTAATATAAATCTCATGGGGTGTCCAGGTAGCACAGAGAGTAAGAGCACCAGCTCCAGTGTTGGGATGACCTGGGGATCGAATCCATGCTCAGACACTTAGCACCCACCCAGAAACACCTGGCCATGTAACTTTGAGCAAGTTACTTAACCCCAATTGCTTAGGGGCGGCCAGGTGGCTCAGCAAGTAAGAGTACCGGCTCCAGTGTTGGGATGACCTGGGGATCAAATCCGGGCTCAGATACTTAGCACCACACCCAGTAATAACTGGCCATGTAACCTTGAGCAAGTTACTTAACCTTGATTGCTTTAAAAAAAAAATATATATATATCTGGTTTTTCTAAAAGCATCCTGTTCATATTTTCTTATAACACAATAGCATTCCATCACAATCATATACCACAACTTGATCAGCCAGAATGTGAATACTTTGAAGGCAGGAACTGTTTTTATCTTTCTTTGTGTCTGGAGAGCTTAACGTAATAAATGGTACTTAGAAAGCACTTAATAAATGCTTCTTGACTAACTGACTATCTTTTGTTGATTTCATTGTTAAGTTTCTGCTGGATCTTTTCTCTCTGCCAGGCATTCCTCTTTGCTGATTTCCTCATGCATTGCATTTCAGTTTGGCATTGGTTGATGTACCTTGCTGGGCATCATTTCGCTTCTCTAGCTGGTCTTCAACAATCTAGATATCTTTAGGGTCATTTAATGCTCTGATTAACATTCACTTGGGATGCTGTGGTTAGTAAGTCTCTCCCTTTCAGAGTTTACTACAGCTTTGTTAACAAGCCCTTTTATCAAAGTATAACAAAATAAAATAAAAACCTGGGATGGCACTATTTGACTTACATGCAAAAAAGTTTATTTTTGTGATTAAAGAAGACAATCTTTAAATTTAAGTAAATGTAAGATGTATTCATATGGGTATTCACATTAATTTGTATGGGTATAGATTTGGTTTCACAGAGTTTCAGGAGTTGTTTTACCATGTCTATATCTGCCAATGAGAGCACAATCTCTACATGGTCCATGATACTGAGGAAAGTTGAGATTTTATCACTAATAGTGATGGTAATTTTGATATTCTTATGTCATTAATTTTCACTATCCAGGTAACATCATGGAATCCTGGGAAAGAGATGAAGAAAAAGAGGAGACTCATCAGTGTGTGATTTTTATCTCTAGGATCTCAAGTCTTGAATACATCATTCAAGTTTTTCCTTGGTAGTTATTTTCTGATTCATGAAAGGTACTACGAAAGACATTTTTTAACTCAGTTCAATTTAGAATTTGTCTTTAACATTTGTTAAGCCTAGAAATATGGCTTATTGTAGAAACTCAGGGTGTTGTTGAAAGACATTCAGCAAATGGACTATTTGGTTTCTTCTATGTGGATTGTTAGGCTGATATTTTTTCAGAGGCCATGGATTTCACTGAGGAAGGCCTTATAGTAATTTGGGACTTAGTGCAATCAGCATAAAATCCCAGGTAGACCACATCATCTATAGGACATTCCTCTTCCATTTGGACCCTGTGCAAGACATTCTCCTTGACTCTGGTGAAATACTTTGGTAAGCAAAGGATTGGTCTTCTCCAGTCCTGTGCATCTCTTATAAGAGAATGGTTAGACACTTAAGACGGGCATTTTTGGTGCTAATCTACCACTGTAGGAATGCAGATTGAGAGGACTGGAAAGGAGTCAAAGATGGTAAGATAGTTCTATAGTGATAAGGAGTCATTTCAATATGTCTTGGCAGGAAACCAACTCTGACTTCAAATACTGAGATAATAACTCTTTACATCAGATGAAAAGTGACTTATCCCACCATCTCTTTATGAAAGATGCATGTCAGCCAGAGGGCATTTCCATGAGTATTTATTTAGATAATTTTACAGGATGAGAAAGTGAACCTCCTGGCAATTCTAGCAGGGTAATGTAGATAATGAGGCCTGGATTGGGCTCTCTTTACAATCCTTTCTGCTTATTGAAATCCTTATTTTTTTTCAAGATCCAATTAAATGCCACATCCTACATAAAGCATTTTCTGATCATCTCAGCTAGAAATTATGTCTCCTTCCTGAATTTCTTTTTTTTTTAAGCAATTGGGGTTAAGTAACTTGCTCAACCCTTCCTGAATTTCTGATCCCTCTTTGTTGAAACTCTCCTTCAAACTTACCACATCTTACTTATATTACTGATATTTGCGTTCATGTCATCCTCTCACTAAACTAAGTTCCTTGAAGGCACAGACTGTCATTTTCATCTTTGTCCTGACCCGGTCCCTGTCCTCATGGTGCTTACAATACAAGAAAGGGGGAGCAGTGAATACAACAAATATACAAAGAACTTACATTTCAATATTTCAATGAATCTATGATTTCTTTAACATGTGATATGCCTCCATTAGTAAAGATAGCATCTTCACTATCCACATATTTTTGGCCATGTCCTTCCATAAGTCTGCCATAAACAATTCATCCAAATATACTGAAGGCCTTTCAATGTAAGTTCCTTGAGATCAGGGACTATTTCATCTTTGCCTTTCTACCCTCATCACCTAGCATGGTATTGGACAAGTGCTTAATGTATGCTTTTTAATTGATTTCACAGGTATAACACAGCAATTGAGCTGCTGATCTATAATACTCTGCTGTTTTTTTTTTTTGGAGGGGGCATGGCAGGGCAATTGGGATTAAGTGACTTGCCCAAGGTCACACAACTAGTGTGTCATGTGTCTGAGGTTGTATTTGAACTCAGGTCCTCCTGACTCCAGGGCTGGTGCTCTATTCACTGTACCACCCAGCTGCCCCATAATACTCCACTCTTGATAAGTGTCCGGCTCTTCCCCTTTAACAAACATTTATTTCTTAGGTTGATAGGAAAATTTACTTCTTGTGTACAAATGATTTGGAGAAATATGCTACATTCTACTTACATCTACCATCCAACTCTTCATTGCCATTTTGGTTACCTACAATTTTAAATTTTTGGAGATTGTGTTGTTCCATGATTCATAGCCATATCATATTATTGGGGACAAAAGATGAAGCTCTGTGTCAGGGAGCAGCTTGGGATCACTGAAAGCACTACCCAGTAAAGAGTAATTCTGCTTTCTATTCAGTTCTAGCCCCAGTCCATTTATAGTGCCTGTCTAAGATCTCAGTGGTAATGGACTTAATCAATGCACTTGCCTATGTCATAGTACAGATAACTTTTTTTTTCCATTTGGTGTCTCCTATGGATTGTTAGGCTGATCTCTTTTGAGAGGCCATGGATCTTACCAAGGAGGCCTTATAGTATTCTGGGATTTAATGCAATTGGTACAACATCACAGGAATACCAGGAGGATCCCATCAGGGAATTCTTCTTCCATTTGGATTTTGTGTAAGACATTCTCCTTCACTCTGGTGAACAACTTTGGTTAAATAAATATCTCCCTCTTCTGTATCTTTTCATGATGATAGCTAGAGGATCAATGAACAGAATTATTTCTGTGGCTGGATTTTGAAAAGAATCTTGTGGTATCTAAGTATTTGCTTGGGAGACACTTGTAGGAGAGCCTTTAGGGTTTCCTTTGGTTCCATTTTTTTAATGCTTTTTAAAAATCAATGAACACAGTGGGACCTTGTATTCTCTACACCAGGGGTGGGGAACCTTTGTCTTTAAGGCCACATATGGCCCTCTGGTCCTCAAATGTGGCCCTTTAACTGAATCCAAACTTTATAGAACAAATCTCCTTAATAAAAGGACTTGGACTCAGTCAAAAGGCCACAGGTTCCCCACCCCTATTCTACATTTTTCAGTCAACTATAGAATTGTGAAGATGGGCTCTGCTTAAAATTGACTGTGAAAGTGCTCCCCTTATCATGTTTTCATCAAAACTATGCTTTCTAGCTACATTTATAGAACATTCTCATCAGGAGAAAGTAAGCATATGGCTCAGTACTTACTGATGCCCTCTTAATCATCTTTGTTGTTTTGGGTTTTTTTGGTGGGGTAATAAATAGCCTCATTTGGAACCTTTTCAAATCATTTGATATTCTTTCCTCTTTAAGATATTGTGCAAATTAAGCTCTCAATTCCTTCAAAATTGCATCATCCCCCAGCACAAATTTCTTTGGGTATACTTGATCTGGTCCATTGCTCTCCCTCATTTTATTTTCTTCAGTGCCATTTCTATATCCTTATATAGTATTAGGTACTAAGATTTTAAGACTACACATGTTGTAGTTCTACTATCATCCATGATGGGAATAGATTGAAATGCTGAAAAATCTGTAGTATTTTTTCTTGTATATGTTGTTAGTTCAGTTTCATCTCTAAATGCTTTAGTTGAATTGGATCTCGTCCCAAGCTTTTCAAAGACTCATTTTTCTTTCTCATTATTTTTCACTGTTTTGCAAGGCAACCCTGCTTATAATATTTTGCCATTTTCCCCTGTTATATTTACAGATTTGTTTAGGCTCCATACTGGGTAGAGTATAAGCTTGGCTGCCATATCTCTTTATTGGTAAGGAGACTGCATTTTCAGGCTAAAATATTTTCTAGGCTGAGGAAGTTTCATGGGTTGTAACAGCCAAAGAGCAGTAGTTCAGTAGTAGTAGTAGTAGTAGTAGTAGTAGTAGTAGTAGTAGTAGTAGTAGTGGTAGTGGTAGTAGTAGTGGTGGTAGTAGTGGTGGTGGTAGTAGTAGTAGTTGTAATAGAATTAGTACTAGTCAGATGGCATTTAGGGATCTCAAACTACCAGTGTAAGTACAGTTGGGAGATTATAATAATCCCTCAGAGGGATTATTACATTATGATGTACAACATATAATTTGTACTTTGTAGGAAATTCCGACATATGGTTCTGTATATTTGCATATGACTTCTGTATTTGCTCTATTATATTGATAGACAATTCTATGTGCTATGTACCTGCACATAACTGATACTATATAGGCTTTGTGATGCCACTTATAATGATTCTGCATATCATCTATACATTTGATCTATTTCATGTTACTCTAACTTGGATGTGATGCAATATGATTCTATGTGTGGCCTTTGTATACAGAAGAATTGACTATGCTTTTTTTTTTAAAATACGCAAACCCGCAGTAAGCCTTGAGGGAGACTGAATCAGTGGCCGCAGTGGTGGTTTCCAGATCTCTTAGCCCGCGGATGGTGAGAGGGTTGGTCAGAAGGAGATTATAGAGGTCACTTTGCCGGCACCAGAGGCAGGACTCTGTTGCACTACCTATCCTTGGATCTGGGTTACAGTCCTGGGTCTCAGTCCTAGAGTGAGAAGGAGCACTGGGACACTAGGGCTTGGGCCATAGGGGAGTTTGGACCCTGGTCAGAGGTCCAGGGCAGAAAAGAGTGTTTGCAGTCATTCACAGATCAGAGCACGGGTCAGTACTAAACACACCGCTCCATAGATCATACCAGCTTGGAAGAACCAAAAATTTACAGGTTCCCAGCATTCTCTATGAAAACAGCTAGCTGTACACACACAAAAAAATGAAGCTTGAAACAGTGCCCCCTCTAGTCCAGAAACAGAGTCCCACTTTAGCATGAAGTTAAAATTCAGGAAATAGGCTGGAAAGCAAGCAAACAGCAGAAAAAGACCCTGACTACAGAAAGTTTATATAGTGGCAAGGAAGATCAAAACTCAGAAGATAGCAAAGTTAAAACTGCTACATCCAAAACCTCAAAGAAAAATGTGGATTAGTCTCAGGCCATGGAAGAACTTAAAAAGATTTTAAAAATCAAGTAAGAGAGGTAGAGGAAAAGTTGGGAAGAGAACTGAGAGTGATCAAAGAAAACCATGAAAAAAGAGTCAATAGCTTGGTAAAGGAGGCACAAGAAAATACTGAAGAAAATAACACCTTAAAAAACAAGATAGGTCAAATGGTAAAAGAGGAACAAAAATCCAATGAAGAGAAGAATGCCTTGAAAAACAGAATTGGTAAAATAGAAAACAATATACAAAAATTCACTGAAGAAAAAGCTCCTTAAACAGTAAAACTGGCTAAATAGAAAAGCAAGTACAAAAACTCACTGAAGAAAATTGTTCCTTAAAAATTAGAATTGAGTAAGAGGAAACTAATGACTTTTTGAGACATTAAGAAATGATAAAGCAAAATCAAAAGAATGAAAAAAAGTAAAAGCAAATGTTAACTATCTCATTAGGAAAATAATTTCCAATTGGAAATAGATACAAAAGAGATAATTTAAGAATTATTGAGCTCCCTGAAAGCCACAATTAAAAAAAAGAGTCTAGGCATGATATTTTAACAAATTATCTAGGAAAACTAACCTGATATTCTAAAGTCAGAGGATAAAATAGAAGTGGAAAGAATCCACTAATCACCTCCTGAAAGAGATCCTAAAATGAAAACCTCAGGAAACTTATAGCCACATTCCAGAGCTCCCAGGTTAAAGAGAAAATATTGCAAGCATTCAGAAAGGAACCATTCAAATTCCAGAAAGTCCCAGTTAGGATCACACAAGATTTAATAGCTTCTATGTGAAAGGAATGGAAGGCTTGGTATATGATATATCAAAAGGCAAAGGAGCTAGGATTACAACCAAGAATCATCTACACAGCAAAACTGAGTATAATCCTTCAGGGAAAAAAACAGATATTAAATGAAATTGAGGACTTTTAGCACTCATGATGAAAAGACCAGAACTGAACAGAAAATTTGACTTTCAAATATGACTCAAGAGAAGCATAAAAAGGTAAAAAGGAAATAAAAATCATAAGGAATTCAATATGGTTAAATTGCTTACTTTCCTACAGGTGAAAATGATACTTGTAACTCCTAAAAACTTTCTCATTATTAGGGTAGTTAGAACGAATATACCTAGAGGGTATGGGTATGAGTTGAATATGATGTGATTATTGAAAAAAAATAAAATTAAGGGGTGAAAAAAAGGAATGCACTGGGAAAATGGGAAAGGGAAAAGTAGAATGGGGTAAATTATAACATAAAAGAGGTATGAAAGAGCTTTTATAACATAGGGGGAGATGGGGGGCATGTGAACTTTTCTCTCATTGGAACTGGATCAAAGAGGGAAAAATATACACACTCATTTGGGGTAGAGAAGTTCATTACCCTACAGGAAAGTAGGAGGAGAAGGGGTTGTGAGAGGGGGAGGGGGACTGGTAGAAGGGAGGTTGGTTTGGGGGCAGGAAAAAAAGTCATAAACAAAACACTTTTGAGAATGGACAGAGTGAAAGATGAGAAAGTATAGGATAAATAGGGAAAACAGGATGGAGGAAAATGTGTAGTAATCATAACTGTGGAAAAAATTCAAAGCAAGTTTTTCTGATAAAGACCTCATTTCTCAAACATACAGAGAAAGAGTAAAATTTCTAGAAATGAGGCATTCCTCAATTGATAAGAGGTTAAAGGATATGAACAGGCAGTTTTCTGATGAAGTAATCAAAGCTTTCTATAGTCATATGAAAAAATGCTCTAAATCACTATTGAGAGAAATGCAAATTAAAACAACTCTGAGGTTGTTTTAATCTATCAGATTAACCTATCAGATTGTCTGATATGACAGAAAAAGAAAATGAACAAATGTTGGAGGGGATGTGGGAAAATCGAGATACAAATGCATTGTTGGTGAAGTTGTATACCCATTCAACCATTCTATAGAGCAATTTGGAACTACACCCAAGGGACAATAAAACTATGCATAGCCTTTGACCAAACAATACTGCTACTAGGTCTGTATACCAAAGAGACAAAAAAAGAAAAAGGACCTATAAGTACAAAAAATTTTATAGCAGCTCTTTTAGTGGTGGTAAATAATTCGAAATTGAGAGGATGCCCATCAATTGGGAAATGACTGAATAAGTTGTTGTATATGATTGTGCTATAAGAAATGACAAGCAGGATGCTCTCAGAAAAAGCCTGGAAAGGCTTGCATGAACTGATAGAAAGTGAAATGAGCAGAATCAGGAGAACCCTGTGCACAGTAACAGCAATATTGCATGATGATCAGCTGTGAATGACTTAGCTATTCTTAGCAATACAGTGATCCAAGACAACTTTTTTCTTTTTTTTTTTTTTGGAAGGCAATTGGTGTTAAGTGACTTCCCCAAGGTCACATAGCTAGTTTTTGTGTTAAGTGTCTGAGGCCAGATTTAGACTCAGGTCCTCCTGACTCCAGAGACGGGTGCTCTACTCACCGTGCCACCAAGACAATTCTGAAGGACTTAAGTTGAAAAATGTTATCTATCTCCAGAGAAAGAATTGATGGAGTCTGATTGCAGACTGAAGCATACTTTTTCTTACTTTCTTTTTCTTGTTTTTTTTGTCTGTGTTTTCTTTCACAACATGACTAACATGGAAATATGTTTTACATGACTGCACACATATAACCTTTCCTTTCCTTTTCAATAAGGGAAGGAGAGAAGAGAGGGAGAGAGAGAATTTGGAACTAAAAATTTTTTAATAATGAATGTTAAAAATTGCTTTTACATGTAACTGGGGGAAAGAAAAATATTAAATAATAAAAAAGAATGAACTTGATAGAAGTTCTCATGACTGAATTTTCCATGAGACTATGTGATTGCAGGGCAGAGTAACTGGATCATGAGAGAAGGACATTAATTGGTGTGGGGAGACTTCTGATAAGAAAAATTGGAGCCAGGTGGAGATGTAATCATGGAGGTATTGGGATATAGCAAGAGTGACAGCAGCAATGCATCTGGCTTGTCAGTTTCTGAGAACAATAAAGTGAATTGAAGGAATATGGGGGAGAGGAAGGAAAGAGGGTGTGTGTATATGTGTGTGTGTGTGTGTGTGTTTGTATGTGTGTGTGTGAATCTTCCACTGTGACTGAGGCTTTGGAAAATAGCAGATGCTGTGAGGTTTTTTTTTGGGAGGGGGCGGAGTATAGGGATAGGAGAAGCAGACATTCAGATGCCACAGTACTGAGTCTTTCCTTTGACATGATCACCCAAGAGACATTTATTATTCCCTTACCCATAACAGGACAGGATCCTCAAGGCAATTTTTTAGCCACACTAATAATTTAGGAATGCAATTCTAATTTTGGGAGTATGTGTATGTGTATTGTTTTTCTAATGTTTTAGACTCAATCAGGTGTTTTACTTTTAAAATGTAAACTCCTTGTGTGGTCAGTTATTTTGTTTATAAATTGAGCTTAGGTGATTTCTGAAGGATTTTAGCTGAATTGGGATGGGATCACAAACCACATGAAGTATTCTTATCATCCAAATGTCTGATATTGAACCCATTAATCTATGTGAATTCAAAGTTGAATAGCATGTGAGGGTATGTTATGAAAGAGACTAGACTCAGATTTTCAAGTCTATGAATATACAGGGTGTCCCTTGTCCCTAAAGTCTGGACACATAGGAAATGTCATTAACTATGCAAATTTTCAAGAAATGAAATGAATTAAATTTTCAACAACATTTTATTTAATTAGCATAAATTTTAGCCATGGCAATTTCATATGGAATAAAAGTTTTCATTAGCTATTGGGGACTATTTTCCATATTAATGAGATTAATTTAATTAATTAATGAGATTTCCTATGTGTCTCCTATATCTTCCTATGAAATCTCATTTGTGCTAATTAAATAAAATGTTGTGTTGAAAATTTCATTCATTTCATTTCTTGAAAATATGCATAGTTAATGACATTTCCTATGTGTTCAGACTTTAGGGATACCCTATATATGTATATATAGATAATCATACATATTGGGTAATTTCTCTACCCTATAAGTGATTTTATGATCTAATGGGGAGGGGGAGTTACAAAAAATCATTAATGCTTTATGATATATGGAAGAGATATATTCTTAAAATTTACTTGTGGAGGGAATTTCAGTATTACCACATCCTATTTCTTTCTTGATATCTATTACAAAATTGGAGAGTAGAAAAATTTTGACCCTAAACTCCTACATTTAAAGTAAAAACTATGGGGGGCCAGGTGGCTTAGCAAGTAAGAGCACTGACTCCAGTGTCGGGATGACCTGGGGATCAAATCCGGGCTCAGATACTTAGCACCACACCCAGAAACAACTGGCCGTGTAACTTTGAGCAAGTTACTTAACTCCGATTGCTTTAAAAAAAAATAAAGTAAAAACTATGTTTTAGTGTTGCTATTTCATCAGAAAATAGTCACAAAATAAATTGTGAAACAGAAAGCACCAGAATACTCTGGTTAATACTCTATGAAGTGTCAGTGCAAGGCTATAAGGCGATAGGAAACACTGTAAATCAGCTAAGTCTCTTACTTTGGTCAAGGGTGGGCCTATGAGAATGGGTACTCTGTTTATTTTAAGAAACAACACCTAGGGGTGGCTAGGTGGCATAATGAATAGAACACCTGTCCTGGAGTCAAGAGGACCTGAGTTCAAATCCAGCCTCAGATATTTGACACAATTACTAGTCATGTGACTTTGGGCAAGTCA
The DNA here is from genome assembly GCF_028583685.1 of Petaurus breviceps papuanus. NCBI lineage: Eukaryota > Metazoa > Chordata > Mammalia > Diprotodontia > Petauridae > Petaurus > Petaurus breviceps. The sequence continues at coordinate 4,346,982 of NW_027186546.1, forward strand.
CTTATCCCTAATCCTCCCCCCTAACCCCTCCAAAAAGAAAAGAAACAACACCTAGCAGAAGTATGAGCCCAGTTTAAAAGGATAGGAAATCTTGTGGGATGGGGCAAAACATGGAAGAAAGGCCACCTGAGTAGATGTTGAAGATGATGAAGAGAAGCGAGCCATGGATGACAGAGGAGAAGTCAATGCTGGCAAGGAGGCTTCCATAGAGTGGAGAGGTTCTCCTGGAGGCTGGGAGCCAACTTGGGCCTAATGTTTGGAGTTCTAATGCTCAGTGTGATGATATAGGCTAGCTAATGCTCTGAGGCTGAGAAGAAGGTGATTGAAATGGGATTTTTCTCTCTCTCTCTTGCTGCTGGGTTTTGTTGGTAATATAGAGAAATGCTAATGATGTACATGGGTTTAGTTTGTATCCTGCAAATTTGCTAAAGTTATTAATTATTTCAAGTAGTTTTTTAGTTGATTCTTGAAGATTCTCTAAGTATACAATCATATCATCTGCAAAGAGTGATAGTTTTGTTTCCTCAATGCCTATTCTAATTCATTCAATTTCTTTTTCTTCTCTTATTGCTAAAGCTAACATTTCTAGTACAGTCCTGAATAACAGTGGTGATAATGGGCACCCTTATTTCACACCTAATCTTATCCAAAAGGCTTCTAGCTTATCCCCATTACAGATAATGCTTGCTGATGGTTTTAAATAGCTACTACTTATCATTTTAAGGGAAGTTCCATTTATTCCTGTGCTCACTAGTATTTTTAATGGGAATGGGTGCTGTATTTTGTCAACAACTTTTGAAGAAGGTAATTTAACAGAAACTTTGCAGACATTGCTCTCTGGCACTCTAACACCTGGTATTCATGGGTTTAGAAAAGTTCAGGGGTGGAGAATACAGCCTTGAGGCCACATGTGGCCCTCTAGGTCCTTAAGTGTGGCTCTTTGACTGAATCCAAACTTCATAGAACAAATTCCCTTAATAAATGGATTTGTTGTATAAAACTTGGACTCAGTCAAAAGGTGACACTCAAGAACTTAGAAGGCCACAGGTTCCCCACCTCTTGTAGGGTTTCTTTCTTCCAAGAAGTTAGGAAGCCCAAGGATCACACAGGACTATGGGTCACGAGTTGCCTTAGAGGATCTAGGGAGACAACAGTTTCCTGGGCCTGCACATGATGGTGCACTAGTTGCCTAATTCGCACCCTTAATTATTTACCTTGTATTATATTCCTTTTCCATTTTGTGGCCCAAATGCTTGAGATGGCTGACTATAATAGGTGCCTGCACTTCTTTTTTCTCCACTCTGTTCTTAACTTTTTGCAGTCTTGATTCCAAACTTCAACTGAAATAGTTCTCTCTCCAAAGTTACTAATGACCTTTTAATTGTAAAATCTAATGGGTTTTTATGAAATCTCAGTCTTCTTGACCTCAGTACAACATTTAATACTATGAATCACTCTCTTCTCCTTGTTCCTCTCTTCTCTCTTGGTTTTTGTGGCATTGGTTTTTCCTGGTTCACTTCCTACCTCTTTGACCAGTTCTTTCTATCTCCTTTGCTGGACCGGCATCCATGTCTATTAAATATGGAATCCCAGGCCCTCTTCTCTTCTCCTTTTATACTATTTTACTTGGTGATCTCATCAGTTTCCATGGTTTCAATGATCATCTCTATGCAGATTGTTCTCAGATTTATTTGACTAATTATAACCTCCCTGATGATCTTCAGTCTTGTGCTTCCAATTGATTTTAGATTGAATTGGATATCCTGTAGAAATCTTAAGCTCAACATGTCCCAAACTGATCTCATTACCTTTCCCTTCAATTTCTCCCCTCTTCCTAACTTTCCTATAACTACCAAGGGCATCCTTCTCCTCCCAGTCACTGGGCTAGCAACCTAGGTGTCCTTGACTCCTCACTCTCCTCTACCTTCTCACCCTCTGTAGCCAATCTGTTGCCAAGACCTGTTGTTTTCACCTTTTTTCACATCTCTTATATACAGCCACTTCTCTCCTCAGACCCTGAAACCACCCTGGTGCACCCTGATCACCTCATGCCTAGACTACTGCAATGTCCTATTGCTTGGTCTCCCTACCTCAATTCTCTCCTCGATCCATTCCATTCACCACTTAACTATCAACTTGATCTTCCTAAAAGCACATCACCTCCTCATTCAACAAACTCCAATGACTCCCCTTTACCTAGAGGATCAAAGGTAAAATCCTTTGGCTTTCAAAGCCCTTCATTGCCTGACTCCTTCCTATCTTTCTATTCTTCTTACAGTTAACCCCACTCCCTATCTACTCTGTAATCTGCTGGCACAGGCCTCTCACTCTTTCTCACACACGTTATCTCCTGAAAGCATTTCTACTGGCTGTCCTTCATACCTAGAGCTCTCTTCCTCTTCATTTTTATTTCCTAGTTTCCTTGGCTTCCTTCAAGTCTCAGCCAAAGTGACATCTTTTATAAGAAGCCTTTGCCAGGCCTTTTTAATCTTAGTACCTTCCCTCTAAGATTACCCCCAATTTATCACACACACACCCCCCTCAATTTTTTTGTATGTCATTTTCCCTACTTGTCTGTGAGTTCCTTGAGAGTAGGGAATCCTTTGTTTTTGGTTTTTTTCCCCCCTTTCTTGGTACACTTGGCAGTGAGCACCGTGCCTCACACTGATAATATATATAACTATATATAAATGCTTATTGACTTAGTCTCATTCTATACAAAAGAAGAGACAAGTGAGTTTTTGTCTTGCCATTTTAGGTTTTTGTTGTTTTTGAGAATTTTAATTTTCTTTATTTCTTCTTGCTTTGTTGTTTTATAAAAATCTTTTGTGTTTGTTTCTTTTTCATCTACAAAATGAGGGATCATAATCCTCTGGTCTGAAGAGCTTATTGCAATGCTTTAACAATTCCCAGACCTTTTAAAGTTGCCCAACCCTTCTTACATAGTTGTTCAATCTCAGTGATTTCCCTCCCAGTAAAAGTTCTTCTCAATATGTATTTAGTATTTACTATGAGGCAAATTAAAATTGAGTCTTGGAATTCCAAGGTGGGGTAGGAGGGATTTCATGGCATCTTTTAATAATAGGAGACACCCTGGAGTGTCAGAAAACAGGGGCTAAGTTCTGCCGTATTCTATTTTAAGCCTCCTGTATCATAGGCTATTCTTTTGGAAAGTGAATGCTAGGACCCCAAAGAGACAGACCAATAGATTTGTTTCTTTCATGTATTGTCTAGAGCTTTAGAGGAAGAGAATTCATATCATTTTATAATTAACTATGAACTTCTTGCCCATCTGGTTTCTGTCAGAATCTAAGCAAGGAGAGAGGCTAGAGAGGCAAGGCAAACATGCTACATGCCCCCTCCTCCACATCATGCCACACAGGACCACTTGATTTTATTTATTCCTGGGGGTGAATCTTAGTCCCAGCCAGAATTATGGCAAGTCCCAGACCTTGACTTGCCTGTTGCCTTGTTCTTCAGCCACCACTCTTTTCTCCACCTGGATTCGTCTTCTCTGTCCTGTCCCCTGTCTATTCTCTGCCACCATTTTGGCAGCTCTCATTAGTAGCTTGCTGTTTGGTCTCCCTGTCTCAAGTCACTCTACTCCCTCCTTCACTCAGTTATCAAAGTGATTTTCTTAAATCGCAAGACCGGCCATGTCACACTCCTACCCCTATTCAATCAGCTCTAGTGCCTCCTATTGCCTCCAAGATCAAATATAAAACCCTCTGGTTGGCTTTTAAAGCCCTTCATAACATGGCCCCTTCCTACCTTTCCAGTCTTCTTACTGACACTTCCAGCCCTCCCCCACGCCATAGACTCTGTGATCCAGTGGCACTGGCCTCCTGACTTTGCACACGAAACATTTCATCTCTATCCTCTGGGCATTTTCACTGGCTGACCTTCATGTCTGGAACTCTCCACCTCTTCATCTTAACCTCAAGGTTTCCTGCAAGACTCAGCCCAAGTTCCACTTTCTGTAAGACATCATTGCTACTTTTCCTTAATCTTGTGCCTTTCCTCTGATATTCTTCCCAATTCACCCTGAAAATACCGTTTGTCCATAACTGTTTGCATGTTGTCTCTCCCCTTAGACTAGGCTTTCCTTGAGAATAGGTAATGGGTTTTGGGCCTTTCTTTGTCTCCCTAGCACTTAGATACAGTCCAATGCCTGGCACAGAGTAGGAGCCTACTAAATCCTAGCTGACTCACTGACTTCACTTACATCTGTTGTAGAAAGAGATAGGTTTGTTTCTACTCCTTTATTACTGTTGAAAATGAGCATACAAGACTCTTGTATACATATAAGACTTATGGGGGATGGATGGCCCTCTGGCTTGATTTCTTCATCTGTAAAATAAGGGAGTTGTGAATAAGGGGGATGATAGCTAAGGTCCCATTTCTATTCTATGATCCTAAGGTTTTGAAGCCATTTTTTACAGGGATTGTTATTGGTGGGAACAATGTAACAATTTTTGACTGACATTTATTAAGTGTATACTTAGGTGGCTCAGTGAATAGGGTGATATACCTGGAATTAAGAAAAGCTGAGTTCAAATCTGGTCTCAGACGCTTACTACCGATGACTCTGAGTAAGTCACCTAACCTTTGTCTGCCTCTTTTCTTTAGCTATAAAATAGGGATAACAGTACCACATATCTCTTAAGGTAGTTGTTAGGTTAAGATGAGACAATATTTGTAAAATCTTTAGCACAGAGCCTGGCACACAGTACGTGCTTAATAAATGCTTATTATCTTCTTTCCCCTTCCTCTTACTATGAATGGAGAACTATAGTAGTAGAGACAGAAAGCTTAGAAAAGTCCTAATCCCTGTTACTATAAAGCTTACAGACTAGTAGAGGGATAAGATACATACATATTTGGAATAGAGCGGAAAAGCATTTATTAAGTGCTTAGCATGTCCAGACACTGTGCTGGGGGTTAAGAAGCTCACGTTCTAACTGGGGGAGACCTTAGCTTCAGGGTAGAGGAAAAATGTCCCATGGTCATAGATGCACTATTGGGAATGGGATCTAGGCAGAAAAGGTTTGGGGTGAGGTTCTAGGGGAATCAGGGAGCCCCAGGGTGGTCTTGTGGACTCCATGTTCTACTACTCTTTGGTGGTGTCTGGGCCGGGGATGGGGATGGGGCAGTTTCTAATGGTTCCTGAGCTGGAGGTTTTTGGGGGTGGGGCAATTGGAGGACTTCTGTAGGGTCCCTTAGTGGTCCAGTAGACTCCGCCTTCTGCTACACACTATTATGATCTCTGGGCAGGGTTGGAGTGGGATGTTTGTTAAACACATAGATATCTAAAGTACATAATAATACATGATAAATGCACCAAAGAGGTACAAAACAAGGCGCTTTATGAAGTCTGGGGGCTGAGAGGAAATTCTTATCAGCCTCCAAGAAACACCATTATAAAAAGTCTCCAAATCCTAAAAGGAAAAGAAGATTTGGGTTGTCAGTGATGAGTAAGTGCTGTCAGAGCCACTGGTTTGTCACCCTTTCATTAATTTATGTCTTGGTTTAGTTGTAATATCCAAAGTGAGGCCACAATTTCCTGGGCAGCCCTCCTGAGCCCTTTGTATTATCTGCCTTACCAATTTAAAATTCACAGTACTTTAAAAAAAAAGTATTTGTGATGAATATGAATAGCTAAAGTCTCTCAGGTTTCAGCTTTTCCTTCCAAGCTTCCAAATATCATTCACCTGTCACTGTCTCCCACTCTAGGTTGTAATAGCAGCTTTTGTGGCCTATAAATTCTGATGGAAGAAGAATTGAGATAATCTGGCCAGTCTTATTCAACATATTGTTGGGTAGAGACTTAAGGGAAGGGGAAGCTAGGTGGCACAGTGAATAGAGCACCAGCCCTGAAGTCAGGAGGACCTGAGTTCAAATGTGGCCTCAGACACTTAAGTAGCTATGTGACCTTGGGCAAGTCACTTAACCCCAATTGACTTGCCTTCCCCCTCCAAAAAAAAAAAAAGATTTAAGGGGAGGTGAGAAATCAGAGGTTTTACAACTGGAAAAGACTTTAAAGATGACCCAGTTCAGCCCTCTCATTTTACAGCCCAATGATTGAGCCCATTCCCTCTCCTTTGAGGTAAAGTGACTTGCCCAATGTCACAAAGATAGTTAGAAATAATAATAGTCAATCAACATTTATCATTTGTCTACTATGCACCAGGCACTGTGCTAAGCCTGGAGATAGAAAAAGAAGTAAAGGCCAGTCTGCCCTCAAGGTGCTTACAATCTAAAAGGGGAAACAACATGCAAACAAATACATACAAAGCAAGTGGTGGTTGTTTGTCCTGCATTCTCCAAGAGGACCATGACATCAGGGAGATGATGTCATGACTCGCAAGTGAATTGGGTTTAAGTGAGGCAGGGCTGTGCAAGATCACCAACCTTACTTTCTCCTCTGGAGCCATCTGGGTCCAGTGGCAAGACATGGATCAGGATGACTGGAGATGGCCTAAGATGCAGTGGGAGACCTTGACTTTTTTAAGCCAAGGTCTTTCAAGTTCTCACTTTGACTGAGGCAACCCCTATTCAGTGACTAAGGCTAGTTAAGAAATGAGTCAAGGAATGGTTCCTTTTACTTAATAAAAAAATCAATCTGGGAGGGGAAAACCCCCAGGATTTCCGGCCCCAAACAGAAACAATTACTATTTATATTCACTCTGAGCCACCAGGGCCCAAACAATGACCACTAAGTGATGCTTGGGCTGGATAAAGCAAGTATATAAGGAATAAATAGGAAATAAATTAGTGGGGGAAACACTAGGGTTAAGAGGGGATAGGGAAGGTGTAGCAGCAATCTCACTGACATATTCAGGATGGCTGCTAGTACAGATTCTTAGATCTGCTTTACTAGGAAAGAGCTGTTTAAAGGGTCAATGATATTTTTTAATTGCATTTACTACTTTAGGGGAAAAGTTAGCACCCTGAACTTCAGAGAAAATATAAACAGAAAATATAAGAAGAGAAATAAAGACCAACAGACAGGCCTCTGACTGCTTCAGTCAACTATACACTTTACATACATCCCTGGACTGAGAGCCTTTACATCTAAGCAGTTGGGGGAGCTCTGAATATATGGCCACTCAGAATCTTGACCAGGGAATCACAAGATCCTTCTCATAAGTGAGCCCCCAAAGCAAAACACCAACTCAGAGTATATATACACTCCACAGAGCCAGAAGACATCACAACCCTCCTGGCTCAGGGCTTAATTAGAAATTAACAAAAGGTGTGAAAGCCTTGCTGCAAACAAGCCTCCTCTAAGCAAGCTTCCCTTAATGGGCTCCACTGTGAGGCCTATTAATGGGTGGGGAGGTTCTTAAATCCCATTACTATTACAGAAGGCTTCCTATAAAAGGAGGTACTTAAAGGAAGCCAAGGAGGTCAGTAGATGAGGAAGGAGAGCAGTAGAGTTGGGGGATAGTCAGAGAAAATGTCCAGAGTCAAGAGAAAAAGTGTCTTACTGATGGAACAACCAGGAGGCCAGACCACTGGATTGAAGAATATATAAGAGGAAGTAAAGTATATAAAGACTGGAAAAGTAGGAGGGGGCTAGATTATGAAGGGTTTTCAAAGCCAAACAGGGCATTTTGTGTTTGATCTTGGAGGCAATAGGGAGCCACTGGAATTTGCTGATGGGGAAAGGGGGTAACATCATAAGACCTGTGCTTTAGGAAAAGCACTTTTAGTGCAGGCTATTGCAATAATACAGGCATGAGGTTATGAGGGCCTGTTCCAGAGACATGGCAGTGTCAGAGGAGAGAAGGTGGAATATTGGAGAGATGGATAAATGGACAAATCTTGGTAATAGATTGGATGTGGTAGGTGAGAGAGTGTGAGAAGACCAGAAAGACTCCTAGGTTGCCAAGGGACTGGGGCGATAGTGTTGCCCTCTACAGTGACAGCAGGATCAGGATTCAAACTCAGTCTTCTGATTTGAAATCTACTGTTTTATCCCACTATAACAAAATGTGTAGATATCCTAAATCACTGAAAGATGTGAGCATTAAAACTAAAAGTTTCAGCAACTAGTTAGAAGAACATGTAGGATAAACCACAGCTCCCCTCAGTTCCGAACCTACTCTTGGCTCCACCATCAACCCTCCCCCTGACCTGAAAGGAACATTTATTTGGAGAAAATAACATTTATAGGCACTATGTAAATAATAAATGGGGTGACAGTGTTTGATAACATGGTTATGTCCATTCCTGATTATCTTCTGGAAGCTTTTATAAGTATCATAAAATCTTACTATTCTGGCTTATGGTCTGTAATAAGAGAACATAAAAGCAAGACAAATATTTGTCTTTCCTCCTTGGCATTCATAGGTCTCTATTTTATTCTTTCCTGTCTCCCCTATATAGATATGAAAGGAAACCAGTCAGGGATGTGATGGAGCCAGCTGGTTAAATTTTTCAGTGTAAGCATTTACATCTCAGAAATGAGCAAACTAAAAATCAAGGCTTGACATATTGCTTGGCTGATTTTCTAGACTTTAGAAAGTGATGGAAAAATGTTAATAATGCAGATTAAAATTAAAAGTGTATAAGGTGTTCATCCCCTATCCCCAGCAGAGCTTCTTTTAAACATTTACCAGCACACTCTTGAAACTAGCTTTGTATACCTGTATGAAAAGTACCTAATTTAATTCAATTCAATAAATATTTACTGGTAAGGAACTATGCTAAGACTAAAGATACATAGACAAAAACAGTCCCTGCCTCAAGCAGTTTATATTACTAGAAAGCAATATGTGGCACAGTGGATAGAGGCTGAGCCTGGAGGCAGGAAGAGTCATCCTCCTGAGTTCAAATCTGGCCTCAGATGCTTACTAGCTGTGTGATCCTGGGCAAGTCACTTAACCCTGCTTGCTTCCATTTCCTCATCTGTAAAATGAGCTGGAAAAGGAAATGCCAAACCACTCCAATATCTTTGCCAAGAAAATCCCAAATGATATCACAAAGAATTGGATGTGACTGAAATATTACTGAACAACAACAAAGTATGTACAAGGCAAAAATGCAGGTTATTTTGGAATGGACAGAAAACTAAAAATGGGGAGTTAAGGAAAGGCCCAGTATAGGAGGTGATCCCTGACTTAAGCCTGGAAAAAAATTGGGGATTCAAGGAGATAGAAGTGAATGAGTGCATTCCAGGCATTGGGAGACCATTTCCACAAGGCCAGAAGTTTGACTGGAAGGCCAGTTTGCCTAGAATATAGATTCCCTAAAGAAGAGTTATATGAAATAAGATTGGAAAGATAGGTGGGAACAAGTTTGTGGTTGGTTTTCAATGTCAGGTGGAAGAGGATGCATTTCATGTGATAGGTAGTAGGGAGCCACGGAAGATTATTACACAGGGGAGTGACATGACTAGACCTGTTTTTGAAATATTACTTTGACAACTGTATGGAGAATGCATTGGAACCAATGAAATCTAGTTTCCATTGGAGTATTTATATTCCATGCCATAAACATTTTGTTTAGCTAGCTGTCCGTTTTGGAAGTTGTTTTAGCAGTGTACGATGACATCATGGCAGATGTTTCAAATCCTACTATTGTTCAAAGCTGAATAAAAGTGAATGAGAAAAAAGAAGGAAATTTCTGAATGACTCATTTAGAAAAGATCTTATTTTAGTTCCAGATCTAAGATTCTTGCATACATTTAATGTCTTACCGTATTTAGCTCCTCAGAAACTTCTTCGAAAGTTGCATCTGCATGTAATTTTTCACTGAAGGACTCATGTTACTCAGTTTTGCTTTGCTCTCCAGCTCAGAAGTCTTTGTATCTCTGTAGGGTTAATATTTAATTGTTTCCCTCATGACTGCTTAAGATTTTTAACAATGTGTTGCATAGGGTATAGGGCATGGAACTTGGAGTCAGGAAACCCTGGGTTCAAACCCCACTTCAGACACCTACTTGCTATGTGATCCTGGTGATCCTGGTGATGGTGATGGTAAGCAGCACATTAAGGTTTACAAGATGCTTTATAACTGTTATCCAATTTGATTACAATATGAGCTAATTGGATTACAATAGCCCCAGGACAGAGGTGCTATTATCATTTACATTTTACAGATAAGGAAACTGAGGCAGGAAGAGATTTTTTTTTTTTAAGTGACTTGTGAAGAATCACACACTAGTAAGTACTTTAGGCTGAATTTGAACACAGATGTTTCTGACTTTCCATCTGGGACATTGTTCACTGTTGTGTCTAAGTCTCTGTGATCCCATTTGGGGTTTTCTTGGCAAAGATACTGGGCTGGTTTCCCATTTCCTTCTCCAACTCATTTTACAGATTAGGAACTGAGGCAGAGTTAAGTGACTTGCCCAGGGTCTCACAGCTAGTAAATGTCTGAGGTCACATTTGAACTCATGAAGATGAGTCTTTCTGACTCCAAGCCCAGTGCTCTATCTACTGCACCACCTAGCTTCCTATTTGTCTACTGTGCCAGCTAGCTGTTTTATAACCTCTCTTTAAAATCAGGGTTGGACCTGATGGCATCTAAAGTACTTTCCAGTTCTAAATCTGTGATCCTATGAGCAAAGAGAGCTCCTTTCAGAATCCTGGTTTTATGACAATTCATATTATTTGACTGACTTATTGATCAGTTAGGAATCATAATGGATTGAGTATTGAGTTAGGAAGACCTGAGTTTGAATGCTATAATTTTATATTGTCTCAGGAATTTTTTCTGGAGGCGACACTGGTTTTTCAAAGGTTATGCCAATGGAGTGCAAGCCCTGACATGTCCTTCCCAGCTGGAAAGACACTGAGTATGGGGTTGGTCCAAAGATCAGTTGAGTTAAATTCACCATTTTATCACCAGGGCTGTTAAAGAGTGATGGATATTTTGGTCACAACAACTCTTTACTAGGACAATTCCAATTAGTTGTAAGGGGATTGTGATTTGAACCAATGGAAGTACACAATGAAAGCCACACATGTGACTTAACACATGGAATTATTGAAGGAAATATGTAGAATATAGGTAAAAGTTGGCTACTTCTGTTGGTAGCACCATTATTTTTTTTATTTTAAAAAAGTCAATATGAGTTAAATAAAATGAATGGCTTAGTCTTCATGATGTTTTAGGAAAATTTGTTAATTGTTTAACTGCTTCCTTTTAACAGAAATAAGATATTTTAGATAGTCCCTTATTTTGGAGTAAAATTTTCTGTAAACATTCTGGGACATATCAGTGATACTATACTAATTAAATGTACGGCTGTGTAACCAAGGGAGTAGCTGAGGTTCCATTCTAAAGGGTCATTTAAATATTCAGAAACTTGTGTGCTTAATGGTAAAAAGTAGACTTAAAATATAATATTACTTCCTTTGGTATCCAAAGGTAAAAAGTGTTAATTATTTTAAAAAATGGAATATGAAGAGGCTGTTTTATATCCAACTCAATTCTCCATTCTAGTCAGTCAGCAACACTTCCTGTCTCTGGACCTACGTTTTCCCATCTGTAAAATGAGGGTGTTGAATTAGATATTCTCAAAATTCCCTTATAGATCCAAATATGCAAATATGATGTTATAAATAGTAAGGACTTTTTTTTCTTTTTGCTTTTTGGAGGGGGGAATGCAGGGCAATTGGGGTTAAGTGACTTTCCCAAGGTCACACAGCTAGTAAGTGTTAAGTGTCTGAGGCTGGATTTGAATTCAGGTCTTCCTGACTCCAGGGCCAGTGCTGTATTCACTGTTCCACCTTGCCGCCCCTAGGACTTTTTTTCTTTTATAAGGCACAATGCTTCATGTAATAGAAGAGCACAAGTGTTAGGAAAAGAAAAAACAAAACAAAACAAAACAAAAAGCAAACATGATCCTGGTCCTGAAGCAAGTGCAGTACTGATATTCTCCCATTGTCTCCTTTTATCACAGAGAACAAAAAATAAGAGCTACATCTGTCTGTCTCCCTACTTCCCCCTCTTCTTGCCCTCGGTCCTCACAAAACACCCATCTGCCCTCTAGAGAAGCTCAATCCTAATCTAACACTATTAAAATAATACGTCTTATTTACATAGCACTTTAAGATTTATCTCAGATTCTCTCACCAAATTGTAAGAAGAATATTTTTTTCCCTTCAGAGGAACTCTCAGAAAACATTTAGAAAAAAATAGTTTTTCCCTCAGAGAAATATTTAGGGCTCCTTAAAATATGAAATTCTAAAGGGAAAGAAAAAAATCATTGTTACAATAAAATCATTGCTATTATTTTATTTATTGGTGACTTTTCAATCTATATACCTTCTTATCTCTCTATTACAAAAATATTTCTTTATTGCAATTGAGAAGTAAATAGTATATTTACTTTCATTTTACAGAGGAGATTAAGGCTCAGAAAATGAAGGGATTTGTCCATCCAATGTCATGGATAGTGAATTCCAGAGGTAAGATTTAAACCTGTGTCTTCTGAGCCAAGTCTAATGTTCTTTCAACTATATCAAGCTACATTGGCATATTTTGGTTCTTTTAATTAGGGTCATAGGATTTAGAGATAGAAGGGTTTTGGATTAGATGATTTCTTATTTTTTCCCAATAAGGCAAATGGAGCCCAAGAAGTTTGTGAGACTTGCCCAGGGTCACACAACTTCTTGTACTGGTAGTTAGTGATAGTGGTGATAGTAGTGGTGGTAGTAAGTGGTAGTAGTGGTGGTACTATTACTACTACTACTACTGCTACTACTACTACTAATGCTAGCAGTAGCTGTAGTTTTAGAAGAAGAAGAATCAGAAAAAGTAGAAGAATTAGAAGAATCAGAATCAGGATTCAAACTCAGAATGTTTGGTTCCAAATTCAGTGTTTCACAATTCCTACCAGTTCCAAATCCTTTCTAATGCAGATAGACCTGAGGACAGTAAAACTCTGTACTGTTATTTTTGAATGGTATTATAAAATTGGGAATTCATTTGGTTTTTCTGGTTTGATCGCTGTAGGATAAAAATATTTTTACCTCATTTTTTCCCCCTTCTTGCTACCCTCACCCCACACTAATAACAGTTTCCAGAATGGTTCTAGTCTCTAATACAGTTAGTGATAAACTGTCTAAAAACAGTAGCTGGGAAAGAAGCTGAAACTTGCTTGCCAGCTGCAGAGGCTGTTGGGTTTGATTCATTTTTTAAAGAGATAGTGTAGTGTAAAGATGGCCCAGTTTGCTGATGGGTACCTCAGTTCTCAGATAGGCATAACACTGTCACTTCACCAGAATGACAACAATGTCCAACTTGCCAGAGGTGTGATATTCTCTTTATTTGTTCCTCACTAAAAGCTTTTGACTCGGCCCATCATTTTCTTTTCTTTTCTTTTTTTTTTGTGGGACCACATCTCCAATTTTATAACATGAGACAATGGAAAACTGGGTTACACGAACACGACCACATCTCCAATTTTATAACATGAGATAATGGAAAACTGGGTTCACGAATACTTTTTAGACTGAATTAACAAAATAAAGAGGACAGCTAGATGTTGTAGTGGATAGAGTACTAGGCCTGAAGTCAGGAAGACTCATCTTCTTGAGTTCAGATCCCAGACACTTACCAGTTGTGTGAATGTGAGCAAGTCACTTGACCCTGTTTGCCTCAGTTTCCTTATCTGTAAAATGAGATGGGGAAGGAAATGGCAAACCACTCCATTATCTTTGCTAAGAAAACCCCATATGGGGTCACAAACAGTTGGACATGACTGAAATGGCTCAACAACAAAAACAAAATAAAACTGTTCTGTACATTGGCACTGAATCTACAGATTGGTTATTTTTAGGAAAGGTATTTCAAAATTCCCTTCTGGGTGCTTGGAAAATTCGCTTTGCCTTGGAATAAGGGAACAAGCATTTATTCATTTATTAAGTGTCTATTGTATGCCAGACACTGTGCTAAGTGCTTTATAAATATGATCTTGTTTGATTTTTAAAATAATCCTGTGAGATAAGAGATATTAATCCTATTTTATAGTTGAGGAAATAGATCAGAGTAGGTGTTAAGTGATTTGCCTAGGGTCACACAGTTAGTATCTGAGGCTGGATTTAAACTCGGTTTTTTCTGACTCCAGGCCTTAGACTTTATCTCCTGGGCCACTAACCTCCTCAATTTTCATTCTGCAAAGGATTTAACTTAGGTAGGGGAATGCTTTGGATATGGCTAATTTGGTCATGGAGGACCATTCTGACCATTCTCAACAAATGGTCAACTAACTTCCAGGGATAAGGAATTCACTGCTTGCTTGAGACAGATAATTTTCCTTATGCCAAACCAAATCATCTTGTTTTAGTTGAATCTCAGAGAGGATTGCTCAAGTCACACAGGTATTAAGTAGATAGGGTTCAAACTAAGGTACTCTGACCAAAATGCTCCTTCTACAACATCATAGTTATGAGAGTTAGGATACTTTTCTGGAGGTCAACATCTGTTTGTCACAAAGAATATGTTTTTTTCAATTTGCTATCTAGGAAGTCCCCAAAATGAAAAGCCTCGAAACTCTTAAAACTTCATTAATATATAATGAATTTTCATTGGATATCTTAGAAAGACCTCACTAATTCAGACCAATTTCATGGAAAGGCTTATTTCAAAGAAAGATTTTTCTTAAAGAAAAATTTGAGTTTGAGAAATTAAATAGTTCTATTTCTTTAAAATTTTTACTATAGCCAGAAGTATAGATTTTTAGGGGAAATGCTTTAATAAGCACATAGCAAGTGTAATTGGATCCTTCTACAATATTGAGGGTTTTAGAAACTGGACAACTTATTCCAAAATTGTCAATGAATGAAGTGTTATACAAATGAATTTTCTATATAACTGGTTTGCTCCTTTAATCACTGAAATGTATTCTAGTAATTTCTGTTTGAGAGGAATTGATTTAACAATTGTTAAACACTTAAGTGCAAATCTCGGTAATGTTAATTTGAAGATCTTCCCTGCCCCTTAATAGGCCAAATGTAATCATATGGAGCCCATGGGGGGAAGAACTTGCTGAAAGGTTGGGGCAGGAAGGAACAGGAGAGAGAGTCAAAACTGCTGGGAGCAGGCAGAGTGGAGGCTGAGCAGCTAATGTGAATGAGAGAGGGGCATTTTTGCTTAAGGAAGCCTGTTTTGTTTTGAATGCCTGACAGAGTGTTGGCTTGGAAATGTTGGAATTTGTTGCATTGGTTATGTGTACCAACTTCTTGGTTGCCATGATGGATTTGGCTTTCTGGTATTTGAATAAATGTTTTGGTTCTGTCTTTCATGTGGAGAGTCTGTTACATTTTGTGACTCACAACTACACCAGTATATTCATAACTGCTGTGGGCTCTGTGAATATCACATTGGCGTTATAATCACAAGCATGAATAGAACTTTCAAATGGATATGATCTCAGATTTATTTGAATATCTGGATATGCCCAAAGCATTAGGCTCTACAATAGGGGAGACACAAAAGTAGCTAAAAAAAGTCCCTGCCATCATCTTTTCAGATGTAATTCATGCTAATTTGGCATGATAAAGAGTTACTATGAATTAATTTGTCCATTTCTGGATAAAGTAAATAATATGAGCTTCGTTTTTATAGTCATGCTACCTTTTGATATATGTAGTCCTGTTTACAATAACAATAAATGGCCCAGGACTACAGATTTAAAAAAGAGCTTTATTTCCCAGCGTAGCTCTCTTCCCTTCATTCCTGCTCCCCCAATAAATCTTCCATTATAACAAAGAAAAATAGTTCAAATTAACAAATGACTATGTTGAAGGCATTCTGCAGCCATTGTCTCTCATCTCTCTAGCAAGAGGAGGCAAGTATCTTTCATCATCTTTTCTCTGGGAAAAAGATTGGTAAATTAATCTGAACTTGGCTGTCTCTTAGTGTTGCTTTTGTTTGCATCATTGTTATTTTCTATAATGGTTCTTGTTCTGCTTATTTCACCCAATGTCAATTCATTCAGCTCTTCCCATGTTTCTCTGAATTCCTTACATCCATCATTTTCAGTAACATTCCATTGGATTCATATATCAGTGTATTCAGCCATTTTCCAATTCATTGGCACCCATTTGCTTTCCAATTTTTTGCTACCTCAAAAGTGCTACTGTGATATTATAGTTTATACATTACTATCCCACCTTTCTGTCTTTGACTTCCTTGGAATATATCCTAAGTAGTAGGAAGATTAGACCAAAAGATGAAACATTTCGTGACTTTTATGACATAATTCCAAGTCATTTTCCAGATTGGTTGGAGCAGTTCACAACTCTACCAAAGCTGAGCTTTTTCAGTAATATTGGTGTGCATATTTTGTCTGTCTCCTCTCTTCACACTGGCTTTCTCTTTAGGTATCGTATGTTGTGCACCTCATCAACCTACTCCTCTTTATTTTTTTTTATTATTATGCCATCAGTAATAACTTAGGAAAAATTAGGAAATTGCCACAGGAAATCAGGTAACTAAAGTTGTTTAATTCATCCAACATATATTGAGTTCTCAGAGTTTCAAATTGGTATGGAAATCAAAGGGAAGCTTGAATGGCCTGTTTTCTCGAGTGTCCTTGTAGGAATGGATCAGAACCACCTTGGGAATAAAAGTGGGGAAAAGGAGCTAAAAATTGCTTCCTTCATCCAATATTTTTCAGAATTATGATTCTGAAGACCCTATTTGCCCATGAAATATTGTTGAGCAACATCTCCACTAGGTGATTAGCTTAAAAATGTATTTAAGGGGCAAATTCTTACACTTACACAACACTTTATACTTTTCAACTTCTAGAGCAGTCCTTCTCTAATGCCCCATTCCCTATGGGTTTGAGAAAGTGATTCTCAGTTCTTGATGGCCATGTCAGGGACTTGAATGTCCTATTGAACTAGAAAGGTTTCAAATACATAGAAACAGACTGCATGATTTTTATCTGAGGACTACCCCTAGCTAAGTTCAGAGATTCGTCACATCAAGAAAACTCACTGTTTATAGTTTAGAATAAAAGTTAATAAAGGTTTATTTCATATGCTGTTACACATCAAAGCAGGAAGAAAACATAAGTTGGCACCTAAACAAAGTGTATCTCTATGGGACAAGTGGGCTTTTGAATATGTCACAATGCAGATATTTATAGGAAATAGAAAACATTCAGTCATACTGGTTAACAACTGATCTGTCACTGGCTTTTTTTCAGAGGAGACAGAGACTTTCTAATCTGCTAGTCTTCCATTGGTCTAAGGGGTGGGGAGAAAAGGGGGTAAAGGGAGGCAAAAATAGGTGTAAGATGTAATTATTTAAGGAGGCTTGTTACAAAATGGCACTGCTCATGTCAAGAAAGGGAAAACTCTGTGCCCACCTCTCTCTGCTACCACAGACTCATCAATAGGTTGACTTTAAGGTGATGGATTTCTCAGTCACAACTTCCAAAGAACATATAGGGCAGTGGTGTTCTGAAACTTTCTTTTTTCAGTATTATTCTCGGCAGTGAGGAAATGGGACCACTATGGTCAGGAGACTGGTGCATGTCTATGTGATTGCAAGTGTAAGCTCCATACAATTCATGGCACACTTAGTCATAGTTTAAAGCACATTAACTTTTGAGATCTATGGGTATAGAGGTCAGTAATAGCACTGGTATGTGGAATACCCACACCAATGAAATCATGGAATCTTTAAACTCTGGACAGGTGCAAAAATATTGTATATTTAAATCATAAACTGTTTTTTAAAGCAATTGGGGTTAAGTTACTTGCTCAAGGTTAAATGGCCAGTTATTTCTGGGTGTGGTGCTAAGTATCTGAGCCTGGATTCGATCCCAGGTCATCCTGACTCTGGGGCCAGTGCTCTTACTCACTGCGCCACCTGGCCATCCCTAAGCAATTGGGGTTAAGTAATTTGCTCAAGGTTACACAGCTAGGTGTTTCTGGGTGGGTGCTAAGTTTCTGAGCCTGGGATTCGATCCCAGGTCATCCCAACTCTGGGGCCGGTGCTCTTATTCACTGTGCTACCTGGCCGCCCCTAAATCATAAACTTTTAAAAGAATTTTCATGTTCACATATGGAGAAAGCAGTTTCAGTGTAATAATAAAATTGGAAGTCAGATTGTAAAGTGTTAAGAGATTGAGAGAAAAGATAGTGGAGGCATCTATTAGTTGACTATCTTTTTGAGAAGGTTAAATACAGAGGGCAGAAGAAATATAGGATAACTAGCAGGGATGGAAGGGTCAAGTGAGGATCTTTTCCAGATAGGGGAGATGTGGACATGTTTGGAGGAAGTAGGAAATGAGCCAGTAGAGAGAGAGGAATTGAAAATAAGTGATGAGTGGGGATAAAAAAGAGGACCAGTCTGTTGGAGGAGATGGGATAGAATGAGATTGCTTGAACAAGTAGAGGGATTAGCCTTGGTAAAGGAGTAAAGCCATCTCATCATGTGAGGCAGGGTGAAGAAGGAGATAGTGGCATAAGGCACATGACTGATATGAGATGAGGAAGAGGGAAGAAGAGGGAGCTCATGGTGAATGGTCTCAATTTTTTTTCCTGTAAAATATGAGGCAAGGTTCTCAACCGAGGATATGGGGAGAGGGAACCATGGGACAGTTGAGGAGGGGTGAAAATGTTTGGAAGAGCTGTTGAGGAGAGTGAGATAATGATTTCATAAGGCAAGATCAGAAGGACTGGCTAGCAGCAGTGAGGACCCAGTTGAGGTTCTGTATCATAAATTTGTAGTAGACTCAATCAGAATGGTAATATGATTTTCTCCACCTTTGTTCAATAGCACATGTGTAAGAATAAAGGTGCTGAATGGTGGGAGTGACCCAAGGCTAAAGCTTGGCAGGACATAGTTGGTAATATGATAAGAGGCTGGAAACTCAAGAAAAGAAGACAGTGTAGAGTTGAACTGGTAAAACAAGGGGCCAAGACAGGAAAAGAGAGAGTAGCTAGTGTAGAGGTGATAGCCTAGGAGAGAACTGAAGGCTTGAGGGATTGAAGGTCATGGTGTGAATGAAGGGCAGGATTTGCTAAGAGAAGGCAGTGGGATAGTTGGAAAGCCAATAGATTGTCAGATAAGGGGATTTTAGAATTCTTAAGCAGAGAGGTGGTACACCTGTGGGTGTTGGCAACATCAAGGGTATCTTTATATGTGGCTGAGGTGAGATGGAGGAGTAGATCATGGAAAGTGAATAGGCTGAAGAACTGAGTAGCTAGGGTGTTAAAGGGAGAGTCAATATATATGCTGAAGATCCCAAGCATGAGGGCAGGAATTGAGGAGGGAAAATTTGTGATCCAGGTACCAAACTCATTAAGGAAGGAAGAGGAGTGGCCTAAATAGCTGTAGACAATAGCTACCAGAACCTCGATTAGGTAGTAGAAATGTACTGCATGAAACTCAAAAGAAGGAGAGGTTATTGAATGATGGAGGTAGGGAGAGAACCTGGAAGTGGCAATGAGGAGCAAGTATTCCAATTCCCCCATCTAAACCTGTGGGCTGAGGGGAATATGGGAAGGTGAAGCTAGTACTGGAAAGGGTGACTAGGGAAGCTGTCATCAGAGGTGAATCAGGTTTCTGGTAGAAGATGGAAGGACTCAGAAAGGAAAGATTTTGGATAAAGGGAAATTCATTACCTATGCAACAGGCATTCTAGAGGGCACAGCAGAAGGGGCAGGTGGCATTTGGTTGGAACTCTGGAGTGGGAAGTTTGGAGAAGATGGAAATAAGGATTTGGGCAGCAGGGGATAGGGAATGGGATTTGGATGATGACCTACAGGGGTTCAGGATCACTGGGATATGTAGGGTATGATAATAACATTCATCATTAAATGGAAGGCACCACTCCTTTTCTCAGGGAATGCTGGAGATCATGCTGGAGACAAGTGGAGCACAAAATGGAAGGCACACAGTCAGATGGTGAGATCTATCTCTCTCTCTCTCTCTCTCTCTATCTATCTATCTATCTTTCTATCTATCTATCTATTTATCTATCTATCTATCTATGCATATGTATGTATAGGTATGTATATAGATGTCTATATAATATATTCATATATATACACACACACACACACATACATATTAGAAAACAGCAGTTGTCCCCTCTGACTTCTCTTTTCCACGCTAAACATCCCCAGTAGTTTTAGTGGCTTTAGGATATAATATAAATTCTTCTGTTTAATATCCAAAATTCTTTACAATCTGGCTTTATTTCATCACTCCAGGGTTATTATGCACTATTCTTTTTCATACACTCTACATTCCAGCTAAACCGGTATAACTTATACCTCTTGTACAAAACATTCCATTTCCTCCCTGTCTGTGCCTGGCTTCTTCCCCATGCCTTGAATGCATTCCCCTTTTCAATTTGCCTCTAAGAATCCCTGGCTTCCTTCAAAACTCATTTCAGTGCCATCTCCTATATTTGGCCTTTCCTGATCTCTCTAGCTGATAGCATCTCTGCTGAAATTACTGTATTTACTGTGTGTATATACACACATATATGTATATTGATAGATATTAACTCTATATTTATTTGTGTGCACAATTTTTTCTTTTGATGTGATGACTATTTTACATCTGTCCTTGTATCCTCAGTGCTCAGAATTATCTGATTAATAAATGCTTGTTAAGTACTAATTATAAGTCATTAAACTCAAAATCCTACTCTGTGGTTTCATGGTGTAGTGGAGGGGACTTGGGTGCTTGAAAGCTATGCCAACCAATTGCCAACACTGGAAGATTCTTGCTTGTAGCATTTTCCCAGTCAGACTCTGAGTATGCTGTCTAATGATTAGACCAACTAAGTCACTCACAGAGTGACTGATTACCAGTAAGTTGGCCATTAAATGAGAAATTCTTTGTCCAGGGAAATTTACAAAACAAAGAAAAATAAAAAATGAAAGGGGGGAATTGAGGGTGCCCAAAATGATATAATTTTAGACTCTCTATAAATGTTCACTGTTGATATTCTAAATGTGAGACTTGTTCAGTGATAAACTGACAAACTTATTGGAAGTATTAAAAGTCATAATGGATTCTAAGATAAATCAACCTAAAGAAAAGAAATTTTCAGCTAAATGGAAAGATGGCTCCAGGTTCTCCTTGGACAGGCAAAAAAGTTAAAGGTGGTGATTTCATCAAGCACCTAGAGGCAATAAAAACAGTATTTCATGGAATAACTGGTCTTTTCATATTGTAGTACTAATGATGATCACAAGCAAAAGGCATACAGTGAAGATAACTGCAGCTTATGCATAAATATCTGTTTCAGAAGAGGAAGGGGAAGATTCTACCATGAATATGACAAGATTCTATAAACTAAATTATTTAAGACTTTGAGACAGTGAATTCAATGCAAAGATGAATCATAAGACAACAAAATGTTAGAAAATACAGGGGATTGAGAAATGAAAAAATGTTGAAGTCTTGTAGACTGCCCAGAAACCTCATGGCTATATTGTAATATTTCTTTTAATAGGAAGAGTTAGAAGGTACTGGCCATGGCAAGCAGCAACCAACGTTACAAAAAAAGGAAACATTCTATCTTGATAAATAGTGACTCACTACTCATGTCTTAGCAGAATAAATTGTGTGTGGTCGAACCAAAGACTAGTTAAAGACCAAAATCAATATCAAATTAGGAGTTATGGTGAGAAGACACGGCCCACAAAGTGCAACAACTTCAGCCTAGTCTATTCAAATCAGGTATTAGAGCTGAAAAACGGAAAGTGGAAGGAAAGGCAAAGACCTTGATTATTACCAAATCCTGAAAAAATGAACAAATATAAGTGATGCCAAGGGGAGACCAAAAGAACTCAGAAACCTTCTTAACCAGCAGACTCAAACTCTTTACCAAGTACACAGAGATGGTAGCCAAGGGCAACACCCAGTTAGAATACAAACTCAATTATATAACAGTGAAGAGGATCATGGCCAAATCATCTCATAAAAACAGTGAAAGCAAACACAAAATGACAGAGACCTTGGCGTGAGACCTAAGACACATCCTTTTGAAAATTCATGGATGGTATTGGCAGGAAGACAAGAAATAGATGAAAAAAATGGAATTGATTTATGTTTCCATAATGCACTATTTTCATTATCAATTCCAGCAGAGCTATCCTGTTTGGACCCTAAAACTCAGTTGAAAATGTGGTTTACATGAAAGTTGAAATGGTACTTATGAAAAAAAGTTAGGAAGAATGGCTGGAGCAGGTCAAATACAGTGCCAGAAAATATGCATTGAAGACAATATAAATCTTGAAGGTATTAAGAAGGGGGTTCTTAACTTTTGTGTATGTTTCATAGATACCTTTGGCAGTATGAGGAAGTCTATTTTTGGCTCAGAATAATATTTTTATGTAATTGAAATGCTAAATTTCAGTTGGAGGTTAGTAAAAGTAAAGATGTAATTGTTTTACAATCCAAGTACCTGGAACCTCCGAAATCTGTTCATGGACTCCTTGGGGGGAGGGAGAACAGGTAGTCTTTGAAGTCTAGAGTTAAGAATCTGTGCATTAAGTAAATATTTTTTAAAAGAGATCTTTTAAAAGAGATAGAGTAGAAAGAGATTAATAGAATGGAAAAATAACATAAAATATTACTACCTCTCCAAAAAATACTTGATTGGCTATCAATAATTACCAATGCATATACCTGCTTTCTTACTTTTATAAAATCTTTGGGAATGATATGTATATGTATTGAGAGTACCTGCGATGAAAATATAAGAACAAGTAGACTTTTTCAAACAATTTCATATAGCTGATCACATAGTTTTAATTGTACAAATGACTGGAAGTTTCAGATAATACTATATAAGATCCTGCTTTATTTCATTGAAAATGTTAAAAAAAAAAAGCATTTGACAGCCTCAAATGCTCTCTTCCAACAAGCTTGCTTGATAAATGCAACCACAGAGAAAGTTATTGAGCCCTGATTATTCATATCAAGTCAGGCATCAAAGATGTGCCCTACTCTTGCGGAGAATGTCTTACTCAGAATACAAATAGAAGGAATCCCTAGAAGCACTTGGGTCCTCCATGTACTCCTGCATTGCTTATATAAATTCATTAAGCCCCAGAGCATTTGAGGGCATTTACAATGAGTTCCAAGATTTAAAAGACAGAACTCTGATAATTAACATAGGAAAAATCTAAATGGCTGAAAAAAGCCCATTTTTCCAAATGTTAACATAGTTAGAAGATCAGAAATATATTTTGCAGTAGTACTGTAAAACAGTAAGTTGGGTCCATAGTTAGAAAGGTATAGGCTAGATTACATATGGGGAAATGTCCAGTCCTTTTAATAGTCCCAAACCTTACCCAGCATAAATGTTCTCCCAGGGTTGCTTTACAGTTGTGAATTGTGGAACACTACAATCTTCAGTAGCATCAAAGTTACAAGTGACTCAAAGACCAATGGAATACAGTATGGTGGACACCAAGAGACTGCAACATATTTGCAATCAGGATCTGTGAGAAGTGGTATAAAGGATATAATTCAAGAATATATGATTTGCGGGCAGCTAGGTGGCACAGTGAATAAAGCACCAGCCCTGGAGTCAGGAGGACCTGAGTTCAAATATGGCCTCAGACACTTGGTACAACTAGCTGTGTGACCTTGAGTAAGTCACTTAACCCCAATTGCCTTGACTTCCTCCCTCAAAAAAAAAGAGAATATATGATTTGGGGATTATATCTGCCATATAGCAAGAGTAGATCACAGATGAATGTTGAACTGGTAGGCACGAAGTGGAAACAAGACCTAGTAAGGCCTATAGAATGCTGGAAATCCTCTGTGGAAGCTCTAGGGAAGAATATAAAAAGAGAATCTCATAGGATAAGGTAGATAAGATTCCATATTTTGAAACCTGTATTGATGGAGGGAATACTCACACCAATGGGTCTGCAGATGTGCTAAAGTAATTGTAATTCATTTCTGTAATGCTTTTAGGGTTTACAAAGTACTTTTCCCCCTCACTGTGGTATTTATTCGAAATAATGTTACTCAGTCATGTCCAACTCTTCATGACCCCATCTGGGTTTTCTTGCAAAAACACTAGAGTGATTTGCCATTTCCTTCTCCAGCTCATTTTGCAGATGAGGAAACTGAGGCAAACAGGGTTAAGTGACTTTCCCAAAGTCGTACGACTAGTAAGTATCTGAGGCCAGATTTGGACTCATGAAGATGAATCTTCCTGACTCCAGAACTTGCACTCTATGCACCAAACCACCTAGGTCCCTGTTCAAAAGAAGAGCTGCTATTTTAGTGCTTTGACTGCAAAGTGCTTTATCTTATCTCATTTGAAAACCGTGAAGTGAGTGTTATTACTATTCTTATTTGGGTCAGATAGCTCGGCATTATCTGAAGTAGGATTTACAATCATGTCTTCCTGACTCTTAAGTCCACCTCTCCAGTAAATATGTTGTGACATCTTTCCAAGTGAATTTAATTATTAGAGTATAATTTGAGTATACATTTTTACCTGCTGGATATTTAAAAGACTGTGAAGACTGTTAAAATTAAATGCTTTAGGTGATGACCACAGAAATTTTTGAACCAGAATTCTGGACATTGAATCTTGCACTAAAGTTTTTGTCTTGATATAAAATGCTTTCTCTCAACTGGAGGTGTGAGAAAAGCTCAAAAGGCCAAAAAAATTGGCAGCAAGATGGCATAGTGGAAAGAGGGCTGGGTCTGAAGTCAGAAGGCCTTGAGTTCAAATAGAAATAAATCCTGCTGTAGACACCATATGACCCTGGGCAAGTCACTTAACCCATTTGCTTTAGTGTCCTCATCTGCTAAATGGACACGATAACAGCACCTGCCTCCCAGGGTTGTTATGAAGATCAAATGAGGTAACTGTAAAGTGCCTGACATATAGCAAGTGCTATGTAAATGTTAGTTGTTATCAGTTAAGATTTACACATCTGCTGAATGACCCTTAAGGCTTTGTCTACTCATGAAATGAGGTGTGAAAATGAAACATTTGAAAACAACTCAGCCAAAATACGACTCCACTGAAATACTCGGTGTAGCTATTTCAGGAGCATTGTACCTGCAATCGTTCTTTTCAAATGTGCTGCTTTGAGAATGCAAAGATACCCTCTCCACAAAGTCAAGGGATTTGTGCAAACATTTTATCAAGAGCCAATGACATAACTTTAAAAATAATTATTTATATAGCACTTTTAAAGCTTACAAAATGCTTTCCTCAAAACAATCCTTGTGAGGTAGAGTGCAAATATTATCACATTTTGCAGATGAATAAGGTTAAGTGATTTGTCCAAGGTCACACAGCTAGAATGAGTCAGTTTTATAGTTTGTTATTCCTTGAGAACCTTTTATGGATAAGCTGTGTTAAATAAAAAGTATATGAAGAGAACTTCTTAATTTGAACTGCTTGAATTTCTGTCATTTCTTCTAATTAATTTGTCTGCCTTAATTTCTGGTCTCCCATTGGTGTTCTTCTAGTTTAACACTTTTTTTTGGCTTTTTGGAGGGGGGAAGGCAGGTCAGTTGGGGTTAAATGACTTGCCCACGGTCACACAACTAGTAAGTGTTAAGTGTCTGTGGCCAAATTTGAACTCAGGTCCTCCTGACTCCAGGGCTGGTGCTCTATTCACTGTGCCACCTAGCCGCCCCTTAGCCTAACACTTTTAGACTTTATATTGATGCTTGTTGTCCAGCCATCCCTCATAGCTATTTCAGTCCTTCATTTGCCAGCTTGCTTGTGGGAACTGTTGAGTTAATTCTCCAATGAAGGCATCTAGCCTGAATTTTGTTAAACCTTTAATGATGCATACAGAAAAGAAATAGCTTTTTTTGTTTCTTCTCTTTTCTGACTTTAAATGGCGCCTCTGTCTACCTGGTCAGTCTTCTGTCTTTCTTTACAGAGAGTGGGTCATGAATGGATGATCCTTATGTATATCCCCTCTGATCTCTTTACTCTTTCTCCCAGTTCTGGGTTTAGATGGAGGATCATTCAACTTAAGATACAATAAAAGAAAACTGATCACTGACCCCTGCTTCCTGTTGATGGTACAAGACCAAGTTTACTCACTGGAAAACAGCTAACTTTCTTCCTTAAAGAAACTACTTCTGTTTCTCAGGACTACAGCATAAATATTCAATTCATTTTCAACAAAGAGTAATTTGTTTTCACTTGGTAGAGATATACTTTTAATCACAGGGTGGTTTTCCCTTAGTGTTCACTAAAACCCCCTATTCTTGCCCTACTATGAGTGTTGTTTCAGGAAATCCACTATAATGTTAACCCGATGAAAAAACATTAGGAAGCCAGATTTCCACCCCCCCCCCCCAAGTCTATAAATGCTTTTTGGACAGCCATACCAATACTATGCTCTAGGAAAGCAGAGAACTGGGTTTTGACTTGATTTCTGTTGCATAAGTGCAAACTAGGCTATTGTTATATTAAAACTTACCCAAATGGCTAACTTAAAAAAAAAAAAAGCAAATCAACCTCTCCACTGATAGTTGTTGCCTGGAAGAACTCTAGCTCCAACACCCTTCCTAAAATCTAGACACTTCAAAGTTTAAGGCCATGTTGGAACAGTTCATCATGGAACTGTTTAGATTCTTTCCGTAATTTTTTTATCATGTCTAAATCATGAAATTATGTGCATATTTTTAAAAGAAAATCACCAACTATAACAGATAAAACTTATTTTTATTGTAACAAGATTATTCAGCCTTAAGAAATGAATGTTTTGATACCAACAGTTACATAAGGACTTCATAAGAGTCAGTTTCTCTTCAGCAGACAGGTAAAGTATGTGTCACAAAGTTACAGATGGTAGAACTCATATGGTGAGTTTTTCAGGGCCTCAGAACATCATCATAGTTGTGAAGTTCTACAGCAGATAGGTACCAAAGCCCTTCTGATGACTGCTGAGGACTGCTCAGATATGAAGGCCCAACCTCCATCTTTTACTTTTCCCCATGGAACATTTAAAAGGCTCTTGAATAACTGCCCATCTGCTCCTGTCTTACCTACCACTGCAGGATCCTGATGTAGATGGAGAAATTGGAGACACTAAGTTGTAGGTCCTTAACTTGGGCCTGTGAACTTTATATATTTTGATAGTTATTTCAATATCTTAATTCACTTTATATTCCTATGTATTTTATTTTTTGCACTAAAATATATTATTCTGAGGAATCCATAGGCTTCAGTAGACTGCCAAAGAGATATATGACCCACTAAAATGTTAAGAAGCTCTGCTCTAATCAAAGGTGGGTGACCCACTCAACTTCATGTTGTTTTCTGAAGGTGTAAGGCCATGGCACTGGTTATTATTTTATTAGAACAAAATTTTAATTAGCGAAGGACAATTTTTCACCACAGAGTGTAGGTCACATGAGCAGCTAAGTGCTGTAGTGAATAGAATATTAAACTTTAAATTAGAGAAACTGAGTTTGAATCCTCTCTCAGACACTCACTAGTTGTGTGGCCCTGGGCAGTCAATTAACCTTTTCAGCCTCAGTTTCCTCATCTGTAAAATGAAAATAATGGCACCTATCTCCCAGAGTTATTGCTATCTATCTAATCACTTTGCAAACACTGAAATGCTTTATCAGTGTGTTAGTTGTTATTGTTATTGACATTATTGATCTACCTGATATAAAGTGAGATTCTGTAAGAGGATTTCTATTTGAGCAAAGGCTGACTAGGAGTGGGGCCACTTGGTATACAAAACATATCTACTTGCCATTGGACCATCACTGTACAAGCACTTAGGACTGAACTCTTTCTTCACATACTGCATCTTTATTTCCTTACATTTCTATTATTCCTTCTTGAAATGTTTCCTTAAAAATCCTCTCTCTCTTTTCTCTCTTCTCTCTCTTCCTTTCTCTCTCTCCCCCTCCTCTCTCTCTTTCTCTCTCCCACACACACACTCCATTATCCTGTTCACCCACCCTGTATCTCACATGGGGTGTATGACACATATCAATCACCCAGAGCTTTTTCTTTGAACCATGTGTAATGCATGTACCCTATGTTCCTTGCTGCATTTGGCTCCCAAATTTTCCTGCTCCTGCCCTCCTTTACTCCAGAGGTTACTGGATATTCACAGACCAACATTTATTGATTTATGACAATATAGTACTACCAAGGACAAAATTGTTCTGTGTATAAACTAGTTTGGGAAATTGCTACTTGAGGGAGGAAATGGTTAGAGGCTCTAAGAACCATATACTTCAGCTGCAACTCTCCATAAGTGAAACCAAATAATAAATATATCATTTTAGTCAGCAATGAACACCCAAGGGTGCAGGGGGGGATCCTGTAGAAAAGAGATCAAAAGAGACAATATTTTATTAAGTGTAAATGAATCTGAGATATTTAGATAAGAGTTCTTTGAAATTACATAAACAAAGTGCAAGGAGAACTGCTCTGGCTCAAATATGTTTTGAACAAGGCAAACTATGCTGGTTATGGGAGAACAGTCTGAGACCCTGAGCCTTCAGTATGGCTAGCTTCATGCATCCCTATTGCAGAGGTTGGTGGGGAGGGAAAAGTGGGGAAAGGGGAAACTGTCAAGAATGAGATTTCTTATTGGCAATAGTCCTCAGAGCTAATTTGACTGTATGTTTATATTCCCAATGTGAATAGGATAATCATTACAAATCGAGACAGCTGGAAGAAATGATAAGCCAGGGAACAGATGAGCTTTTATTGTACACTTTTGGATGCCCCTGTGCTCCCCTCACAACATTGTGGCTGCACTGTTTCCAAAGCAAGCATAAAATCAAAAGAAAGGCATAACGACCTCATGCAACTTGGCAAACATATGCCCAAGGTATCATAATTAAGGGTACAAAGTGGTATGGGGTATTGACAGTATTCTGAAAATGTCCACGTCTACTCCTGAGGGACCGAATGGGGAGCTATTAATGTGAATGTTTTGGATAAATGGAGAGTAAATCATAGTGCAACATCATTACACAAGGATTTATGCGAATCCTTTTTATTATCAATCCCAAAACACATAACAAGTAATTGTGTGAAGCAATGAATACTAAGGGGACCTTAAGGGGAAATCATCCATATCTTCTCAGATATAAGACATGACTAAAAGAAAAAAATACGTTTTAATTTTAAATGGCTAGATATCATGAGCCAACAGAACTATGAGCTTTCTGGTCTGATAACCTAATATATTGTTCATTCTCATGTTCCATGTTCCTCCTCACCACCCCACACCTTTCTGTTTATATAATCCCTTTTTAAACATTCTAGATCATGGCTTTATAAAGACAGAAATCCAAATGGATAGTTCTATAAGGCAGAGGCCTTCTCCTTAGGCTAAGAAGACCAATGTCCTGATACAAGCCACATAGACATTAGCAATAGGCGTATACCCTTTATTTTTAATCTCTGAACTTTTGATAGCCAAAGGTTAACAGTTGAGACAGAATAGTTTCAATCAGATTACAGAGTTTAGAAAGTGATTATCTTACTGGGACTTCCCACTCATGAGATATTCTACCTAATTTTGCAAGTCTTAGGGATGAGTATAATTTGAGTGCTGAGAAACTATCAGTGGGTTAAAAAAAATCCTAACTAAATGCCTTCATATATCACTGACAGATACTGGAAAGCCAGAGTAACTAAAGCTATGCAGAGTGTCCACTTTCAAGAGAATGTGTCCTGAAGTAGACAGCCTGTCTAGATCACAGACTCATGATTTCCTTTCACAATGTGCTTTTGGAAAAATGCATCCACATAAACAGCAGGAGTTGCAGACCTGCCACCTTGTGGGGGTAGAAATGATGGAAAGAAGTAGTTTTCAGGCACTCTGTGCCAAAATAAAGACTAGACTTGCTTTGCTTTTGACCACTGCTTTTCCTCTTGGCTGCTTGGTTAATAAACCTTAGCCTGACCAATATCTCTGTCTCCTGCTTTGAGAAGCTGATATACCAAAGTCATAAGAAATTATTCTTTTTGAAAAAAAAAAAAACACCTTCTTGCTAGCTGGTGACTTCATCTCCTATGCGATGAAGGCTGGGCACGGCACACTGGGGTATCTTATTGTTCACTAGATTTGAATTTCCTCCTCCTGGATAAAAATAAAATTGTTAACGCGTGGTGAGATATAACTTGGAGAACATGGTGAAATCACTAGTAGGAAAGGCAAAAGTTTTCTTGTAAACCTTAATTGCTATCACAATGTGGAAATGGTAGATAGAGGATTGTCCTTGGAAAAGGAAGACCTATATACAAGTCCTGCTGCTAACATACTAACCAGGTGACTCTGGGCAAGTCCCATGCTCTCCATGACCAAAGCAACTCTAAAACAGTAAGTTACAGAAGACCTGCTCATTTGTGTGGGTGAAAGCAATTCCACATTGGGAGTTCCTCACATCAATGCTATGAAAGATCTGTAAACGTTAAGTGAAACCAGACTTTCTGTAAAATACAGCACTGTCAGTCCTAGGAATGTGGATCTTTGAATACGATCATGGGGAAGGGTTATGAAGCTTGACCCTTGTGCCTTAACTTTTCCTAGAGGAAATGAGAGAAAGAGGGATCTTCATTTTTCATAATTCTCATTTGATTATGAATTTCATGTTATGGGAGTCTATTTTCTAGGGAGGGATGGAATCTCTGGCTATTTTAAAATAACAAGCAATGGATGTTGTGTGATATATGTGATATATGACATGGATGTGTGATATTTGATTTTGGATATATATGGCTGGGAATGATTTGGCAGCCAAAAGGCTTTCAGGCCATTTCTAAATAACCATGCCATTTAATTCTTCATTGACTACTGCATAGATTTTCTTTTTGTAAAATTTTCCTTAGACATCTGACCTATGCCAATAACTAAAAAGAAAACCCAACTAGGGACAGGCCTTTCAGTGTACAATGATGATTCTGAGGAAATTTTTATTCAATGGGAGGGCTGGTTGTCAATAGATGCTTGTGTTCTTGGCTTTCTACAATGGAGAGCTCAAAGAAGGGGCAGAGAATAATACTGAATTGACTAGTGTAAGAGCAACTGGTGAAAATTTTGCAAGCATGTATTTTTCTGATGCTATTAACATTTGTAAGTTGACACACAGTGTATTTAAACTACTACTGTCCTCCATGCCATCACCACTCCCTTCTTTACCCATCCAAGGAAAGGCAGATATGTTCAGAGACAGTGAGGGGACACATGAAGAGGCCTACATTGGAAGACTTTCCCTAACTTACCTCCTTTCTACCCATCTGTGACACAGCAATGTGAGGAGCACAGAGATAAAGTAATAGGGTATTAGCTGAAACTGGAAGGAAAGACAGTTAAGGAATACAAAATATGCAGAAAAATCAACAGAATAGTTTCATGAACAACAGATATGAAAGCTGAGAAGACGAGAATATCAGTGAAAGGGGAAAAAGGAAATGAAAAGACTGAATAATGAGGTGACGAAAACCGGTACAGAATTTGAGACTGGAAACTAAACCAGATAAAGTCCCCCTTTTAGTACTTAGTTTATGCTTTGATTTGCACAAATAACCCTTTAGCAAAAGTCCAAATGGAACAATTTTTCACAAAGAGTTCCTATAGAATTGAGAAGCTGTTTTTTCTTGGCTAAGGAACTCTCAAAGGGAAAAAAGGGAGAGTCATGAATAGGTTCTCCCTTATAAAGAGCGGAATTCAGAATGAAGTGCTTCTTGCTGTTCACTCATTCAGTTGTGTCTGACTCTATGGGACCCATCGGTTTTTGTCCGTGAGATTTTCTCAGCAGAGACACTTTGCCATTTCCTTCTCCGATGTGCCCTCATTTTACAGATGAGGAACTGAGGCACAAAGAGCTTAAGTGACTTGCCCAGGGTCACGTAGCTAGTAAGTGTCTGATGCCTTATTTGAACTCAGACCATTCTGACTTCAAGCTTGGTGCTCCTTCCGCTGCCCACCTAGCTGCCCCGCAGTAAGTCCTAGGATCGGTCACACTTAAAGTGTGACGATCTGCTGGAGTGACTGGACTTTGAAACCCAAGTCTGCACACGGTACTGTCAGCATTCCATAATATCTGACTGCAAGGGTCCTACAGTTTTTGCTACAAGTAAGCCCAAGAGAACATGGGTATACAAGATGTTTTTGTTTTCAAACAAAGTTTTTGTGACCCAAAGAACTTGCTATCCAGTACTATTGGCTGTATTTTACAATGTAGTCCAAGTATGTAGCACATACTTTGGATCAGGTCCTTGTACTCTTCACATGGATAATTTAAATGGCCTCCTTATCACTCTCTTTACCTTTAATCTATCCTAAACCCCAAGTAATCTTTTTAAAACACAGATCTTAGCTTACTACCCTTTTGATAAAAAAATTTCAAATGTTCCCCAGTGTATACTGGATAAAATAAAAACTCCTTAGAATGGCTTTCAAGGTCCTCGAAAATTTGACTCCAGACTCTTTCCATTCTTATGAACACTCATTATTACCTGATACACATACATATTGTAATCGGTGTAGAACACTTAAAGAAACCCCAAAACCTGAACTCACCTTGCATTTTCCTACTGCCGTGATCTTCCCAGCATGTGTAAGGTAGCTTGCCCTGCTCATGGCCAGATTGTCTAAACATCCCCTTATAGGTACCAGAGAGCCCTAAGGAAGGGGCAAGATCTAACACACCCATCCTTCAGGCAGGTGTCATGGCAGTCAGCATTACACTTAAAATGTCCTCTCTCTGTATATGTCTGTTAAAATCTTATTCCTTTAGCTTTATCTGAAATCCTGCCCCCCTCCCCATTGATGAAACCTTCCCCAGTCATCCTAACCATAAGGAATTTCACACTTCTACATGTTCCCATAACATTTTGCAATTTACCTCTTCCAATGCAATGCTCACATTCTGTCCTGTGTTACAGTCTGTCTTATCTTTCTCATGACTAGACTGGAACATAATAAATGGAGTATGCGGAGGGGAGTATTATGAAAAATATTTGGAAAGGTAAATAAGCACCAAATGATGGATGAGCCTGAATGCTGGGCAAAGGTATTTGGATTTTATTTACTAGGCAAAAAGGAGCCACTCAAGGTTTCTGAGCAAAGGAGTAAGTCTGTAAATGCTTGCTGATTTATTTACTGATTATTAAAGGTGTCAGTTGAAGTTGTAGGAATGGATAAGATTGCCAAAGGACAGAGTATCAAAAAAAAAGAAATGAAGAGGGCCAAGAACAGATCCTTGAGGAACACACATATATAGAGGGTCAGGTAACAAGTGAGATATGTGATAGTACTAGTGTTCCCTTTCTACCTCAACAGGGATTAATTTTCCCAAAAAAGCA
Organism: Petaurus breviceps papuanus; assembly: GCF_028583685.1. Taxonomy (NCBI): domain Eukaryota; kingdom Metazoa; phylum Chordata; class Mammalia; order Diprotodontia; family Petauridae; genus Petaurus; species Petaurus breviceps. Next base: position 4,380,268 of record NW_027186546.1, read on the forward strand.
TCAAAGCCAGTCCCTGGGACCTGATTAGCTCCAGCTCCCTGGTCACTTAAGGGCATAAAAAAATAGCACCTACATGGAGCTGGGGCCCTCTAACTTGATGAATGTCTGATGACCACTCGAGCTGCCATTCCCTATTGATTAGATGCATTTCCTGGGGGAGGTGATGTGGTCTGAAGGGCTGATATAGCTTTGCTGCATATCCTTGCTTCCTATTCACATGGAGAGGTTAGCTCATTGAGTTCTAGAGAAGGTGCCTGGGAGGTTAAAGAAAGAGCCACATCCAACATTCTTTGGCTGCTGTTGACCATCTTGCAGAATTTGGGCTGCCAGCATAATAAAACTAGAAGTGAACTGGCTCAATATATATCCAGCAACTAGACACTGAGATTTTGGCTTCTAGGAGCTGTACAATGGAAGCAGAGGGGCTAGTAACTATAGAAGTGAAGGGATCTTTTCTGATGGAGATGGAGACTGAAAGGTTGAAACCAGGAACCCAGTGCATTGTCTCTGACCCAGAAGTTCTAGTTCCAGAGGTCCTGGTTCCATTGTATCCTGCTGAGATTGGAACCAGGACACACGAAAATGAGAGCAGAAGTGGGGAAGAGATTTTTAAATTCACACCATTCATGTAAAAAAAAAAAGGGCCCAGAATTATTTTAGCTCTAGGGAGATGGGTGATTCTCACCTCTGTGGGAGTAGGGAGTGAATTGGGCAGGATGCAAGAGAAGTTCAAATAGAAACATGATGAATCGCTGAAGCAATGGCTCCTGAGGTCACGGTCTAATGTGGCCAATGCTGAGATGCCCTTTGCAGTTGAGTTCCATAGGCTTGGGAGCTCTCTCAGGATTTGTTATTCCAGTCAGCTAAATTGATTGGAGTCTCCAGAAGGGGAGATTTTGTCCCTTGTTTTAGGTCACTGAGATGGACGCATTAGCACCTGACCCCATAAAGATAGATTCCTATTGTAGTTGCAGCAGGCTGCCCAACTAGGATCTGCAAGGGGATCTGAAATTCCCAAAGGAAATGAGTTCGAGAGATTGCATCTGTTTGGCCATCCCACAGCCTACCCTTCTGGGTGGAGCCCAATTGGAGTGTCTTCAGACTAGCTATGGGTCTCCTCCACCAGACAGCTTTAGTGGTATGGCTGAAGACATGGTGAAATGTGAGAAGGAAGATGGGATAGCTGTGGTTTAGGCAAAAATACTGCTATCAGTGTGAAGATATGCTCTGGGAGTGGAGGAAGAGTTAGAAAGGCTGCTGCCCTGCTAGGTGGGCAGAGGAAGGGATACGTCCTGAAGGAAACCTTTAGAGTGGTTCTTAAAACATGAAGTTAGTAAGAAGTAACTGGTCAGCTCATGAGGATACTAGGGGTCCTTTAGCTCTTCCTCAGAAAAAGCATCTTCTAAAGCCCGTTCCCACCACTGGATCATTCAGGGGAAGCTACAAAGGACAGCAACAGCACTATGAATTCTGACTAGTCAGTATCTTTGAGGGCCCTGCACCACTTTTGAGAAGCAACTGACCACCTGTTATGAGATCTTATTTATTACTGAATAGACGACTCAGGTTCATAAATCACCCTTTGTCTGGTGCTACTTATACAGTGGGTGATTCAAGATGGCCCCTTTAACAAGATGGGTAGAACACAGGAGGCTACTATTGTTAAATGGAAACGACACATTAAAAATCACATTCTAGGTCCCTCTGATGTCAATTCCTATCACAAATATGTAGCAACTATACCAGAGACTGGGATTTCCAATGCAATTCCTGGAACCCTACCTCTTCTGCCAACCCAATGGTCCTCTGCCTCTAAGGACCTAGCTCCTGAGGAATGCCATGTTCCCTAGTTTATTGATGGTGCCATCGGCAATGAGAGGGACACACATAACTGGACTTCAGCAGCTACTAATCAGGTAACAGATATTCGTTACCATAACATTGATCACTTCCTTCCATCATGTTCCAGGCTCCCTCTCCAGCCACCTACAATTCCAAAGCAGTTGCCTTGTCTGAGCCTGCCCTCATTAGCGGCCTTTCCATTAACTTGCTCATTCCCTATGGCCTGCTTCTTCACCCCACTACAGCTACAAGCAAAGAGGATCATGCCTTGATCTTGTTGTCCCATGCAAGTGTCCCACTTCCATTTCCATATTCATGAAATCTGAAATTATTTTGTCTGATCATAATCTGTTGTCATCTCCCTTCCCCTCTGCCTTGGAACTCCAGACTCTGTTCTTTGTCCTCACCCACATCATCTAATCCTTCCACCCATCAGTTCTTTCCCAGGCTATCAACCCTATATTGTCTATGCTTGCTTTCCTTCCTCTTCTTGATTCCTTGGTAAACCAGTTCCAGACACATTATAACTCTTCAGTTTATAAACTGGCAGTTAAAGTGGAATAGTCATTTGTAAAATTATGATGGTGCAGATAAAGTGAACAAAGATTCAATCTCTAAATGTTAAAGTGATTAGACCAGAATTCCAAACCATCTGGATAAAGTTACTAATGATAACTGTGAAACTACTAAGTGATGGAATAATCTGTACCTTGGGCTGTTTTTGGCAACTGACCACTAGGCTGGATGGCCACAGTCTGACAGAGTATGACACTTTCGTTGTTTTTACCTTGTAAGGGCAGATATGGCAAGAGAGGCAACAGGAGATGAAAACTGGGAAATAGATGTCACATTGGAGGACAATGCCAACATATATCTGCATGCCATTTTAGTTTTTCTAAATGAGTTCATGACTATTATAATGTTTACAGATGATGAAATTAGGATCTATACATTTTTTAAAGAAATTTTAGGATATGTGACTAGTTTGTGGCAGAGTTGAGATGAGAACCTAGCTCTGTCAACTTTTAAAATGGTGCTTTTTTCCAGTATGCTCAACTACCTCCTCATTATTAGAAACATTACCTTGAGAAGGAGCCATCATGGGAAGTTCCAGCTTTGGTTGCTTTAGGGTCCTGAGGAAGAGTCCTGGAGGAGTACAGGGGCCTGGACAATTCCAGGCTGTATACCCTGGTCCACCGAGCAACAAGTTAAGTGCGGATCCAGGATGTGTGATCAGAAGATTAAAATACTCAAATACTTCCTGTATATAAGACAGGGTAGCTAGGTGATACAATAGATAGAATGCTGGGCCTGGAGTCAGGAAGACTCTTCTTTCTGAGTTCAAATCTGGCTTCAGAAAGTTACAAGTTATGTGACCCTGGGCAAGTCACTGCCTTAGTTTCCTCATCTGTAAAATGAGCTGGAGAAGGAAATAGCAAACCACTTTAGTATCTTTCCCAAGAAACTCCAAATGGGTCATGAAGAGTTGGATAACTGAAGGGACAGAACAACAAAAAAGCTCTTGTAAGGCTTTTCTTGAAAACCCTCCTCTGATGCTTCATTATCATTACATGAGGATGTGGGGGTGATTGAATTCTTGACTGCTATGCCAAGTCTTACCAGGTTAGAAAAGCATTTGAGTACTAGCTCTGTGTATATCTGCTAGTACAAGAACCAAATGAGCCTCTTTGTATTTTGAGAGGCTGGTCCTTGGATAGCAGATATGTTATGTACCTTTCTCTCTCTGTATATATACATACATACACACATATGTACTGATCACTTGGTATGTAATGCCTCCCCCTATATAGATTTATATGTACACACATGTATAGAAATTAGTATGTGTGTGTGTGTGTGTGTATATATATAATATAAATATGTGTCTAAATACACATATAAATCCTTCTGGCAAGGCTTGTACTGGCTGCCTTGTGAAGAGACTTAAGTCACTAAAGACCCTGGGAGTTCTATTTCTTCCCAACTGGATCAGGCCTGGCTTGTGCAGAGGGTATTTAGAAAATCTCTTTGGAAAAAGGAAAAGGGGAGAAGTGTTGGCAGTAGCAGATGCTGCCTTTTCCTGGCTAGCTGAGTTTATTAAGAGAATCTAACAGAGAGTGACAGAATTCTGGCTTCTCTGAGAAACTGCTAGAACAACAAATAGTGAATCTACTCCACTCTCCTTTGCCTCATGCAATGGGAGATAAGGTTCATCACTAAGGGTTTTATTTTCCTATTTAAAAGTTTTACTTACTATTAATTTATATTTTAAACAATGTTTGCTAGAAAAAAAAGAATTTTAAAATGATTTTTCAGATTTTGTTTTTGCTTTTGATAGTGAGAGGAAAAGTAATTTGTGGATAACTGATTATGCTAAATTCAACTGGCTTGGAGAACACCCTCTTCATCTGGCAAGCAACCAACTGCCTGGGGGCTCAGAACATTTTACTAGTTATTTGCAGTTTGTTATTTAAAGTTCTTTTTTTAGTTTTTAAATCATCACAAGCTAATCTCATTATCTATAAGTAAACATTTCTTAGCTCCACTCACTGAAGGATATGAAAGGAGAGGCCTAGCAGAGATCTCTACAGAAAGTCACACTTTGACGTAATCAAGGTGACCTTTCTTGGTGAGTGTGTGTGTGTGTTTTAATGTGGTAGCAAATATATGGGCATTTTTTTCTTTCTTTAAATCCTTAACTAGGAAGACTTGGGTTCAAGGTACTGTGGCACAGCAGATAGAGACCCAATTCTGGAGTCAGGGAGATTTGGCTCAAGTCCCATCCCTGACTCATATTAATTGTGTGTGATTCAAGAAAAGTCATTTAATCTCTCAGTGCCTGAGGAAATTCTCTCAGACTATAACTTGTAAAGCAGGTACTGATATGTATTAGTAGAGAAAATGTAATAAGTGCTAACATTTTCTCATCAGGAATTTCCTATGTCAATGAAATCATAGATTTGGTCCAAACATATGTGTATATGTATGTCTATATTTGTTACTATGACTCATTAAACATTTGCTAAGGTGTGAAAGGACTGTTATTCACATTGGTAAAGGGAGAACTATATGGATGAAATCACAGATGCTTGAAGTATTTGTATGTGCCAAGACTTAGACTCTTCCTCTGGGAAGAAGACTAGAATCTTCCATTCAATTAAGAATTTAACCATATTTGGCTATGCATACCCTACACATCTCAGTGATTCAGAAGCCCTATAGGTCATCATCCCAATCCCATTCCTAACTCCCTCCACTTGATTCCTTATTCTTATCACACTCAAGCTTCCCACCCCAAAGTCCCAATCAAATGCTATCCAGCCCTTCCACTATGCCCTCTGGAATGCATGATGCATAAGCAGCAAACTTGCCTTCATAAAATCTTTTCTTCTACTACCCCCCCCTATCTTGTAGTAGTCAACAAGAATTGGCTCCCTGCTGATGACACAGCCTCCATGGTCACCCTTTCCAGCACTGGCTGTGCCTTCCCTCAATCCTCTCAGCTCACTGGTCAAGACAAGGGAGTTGGGATACTCCTTATTCTGCAGTGCCGCTTCCAGGTTCTTGCCCTACCTTCATCACACAGTAACCTCTCCTTCTTAGAGGTCCATACAGTCCACATCTTCCACCTACTCAAAATATCCTTGATCTTGCAACATTCTCTCCCCCTCCCCCCTGCCTCCCTCTCTCTCTCTTCCTCCCTCTTTCCACATACTCTTATTTGCAGTGACATTGGCCTCCTGGCTCTTCTATGAACGAGATACTTGATCTCTTGGCTCCAGGTATTTTCTCTGGCTGTCCCCCCATGCCTGGAACATTCTCCCTTCTCATCTTCACCTCCTGGTTTCCCTCAAGTCTCAAATAAAATCTCATCTTCTAAAGGCAGTGTTTCCCAACCCCTCTTAATTCTAATGCCTTCCTTCTTTTAATTATTTCCTATTAATCCTGTATGTAGCTTGTTTGTTACATATTTGTTTGCTTGTTGTTTCCTCCAGTAGCCTGTAAGCAGGGACTGTTTCTTGTCTCTTTTTATATTCCCAGTGCTTAGCACAGTGTCTGACTCACAGTAGGCACTTCATAAATGCTTATTAACTGACTGAAACTCTAAATATATGGTTGAAATTTTGCAAGAAGTACTCTAGCCCAGATCTTTTGCCTACATAGACTACTGATGATTCATAATGCCAGTTCTGATGATGCCACATATTCTAGCTTCTCATTTCATTTTTCTTTGACCCTAGTCTTCCAGTCTTTTCTAGGATATTTGCTACCACATGTTGCATGAGTTTGCCAAGTGGAAAAATAACCTATCCCTCTCTAAAATTCCTTAATTATTCTCTGCTACTCCTACTGTTATGTGAACTTTTGAGAAAGTTGTATATGCAGCTGGTTTTCATTTTTGCTGCATCACCAAACCTATGCTATCCATTAGTCTCCCAATAAACTCCCCCATACCCATTGTAAGGCAAGGGGATCTGGAAGTTGTACTGGGGGTGGAGCACATTTTTAACTGATGCACAGGAATGTGACTCATAGTCAAAGGACCTTGAATATTGAACGTTGCTTTTGTTTTATTTGCTCTAAATTATTATTGTTAAATTTGTGATTTTGAAAATAGGCCCTCTTTATTTTGCAGCAAATTATCAGCAATAAGATTTTTAGACTTTTCAATCTTCTATTAGTGAAAGCAAAACATCTTTCACTGTTTATTAAAAAGATTAAGCAGAGTTAGTAATCATGAATGTTATCATTAGTACAAAAAGGGAAAACCAAAGGAAATCCAAACACTTTTTTACTTGTATTCTCTTCAGTCTCTAACTTGTCACTAAGGAATGTTTATGAATCTAGTGTGTACTAATGAGAGCTGAAAGGTACCTTTGTTTTAGAGAAGGATTATAGTATAATCTTTAGTGAAATGCTAAACTGTTAAGACATGTACACTTCACACTAATATGCTTTGGAAAGAAATTGTTTAGCTGACAGGAACTTCTTTATTCCCTCCTCCCTACCATCCCCCCCGCCCCAAATTCCCGAATAACTTTTGTTTCAAGAAAATATCCTAAGATACAAAAATGGGCAGACCGAAAGATACCACCAGATGGTGGTGGAGGCTATGAAAGATGGAGCTAAGATATCTTCAGGAGATTAGAACTTTGCAGAGTAGGATACTTGGGGCCTGTTTGGGGGAAGAGGGTTTAAATTTACTAATGTTACCAAAGTGAAGAGGATCATCTGAAAAAATTGAAGGCCATTTCCTAGTGAATCCTATTAATAACAATGGAGGACATAAGAAATAAAGGGTTTTGGTGCTCAATGACCAAGGAGAATACTTAACAATATTTCCTCTCTCTCCTTTTTTGTTTTTGCTAATCTCATGTCATTTTCTTGCCTTAGTGGTATGTAGTAAAATATACCAAAACCTCTTATTCCTAAAATTAATGTCATTTAAGAATATTTCCAATCTGCATTGAGCCAGAAAACTGAAGTACAGTTAAATTGTGGATATAAAAATACTTTCTCAGATGACACAATAGTACAGGGGGATAGGTTCTGGGAAGGTCACTAACTCCCCAAGGTTGGTTGTAGATCCCTATGATGGGAAGTTGAAGATGCTGGATAGTAAGTGGTCATTAGTGGTAGTTGTTAAGCCATTTCAGTTGTGTCTGACTCTTTGTGATCCAATTTGGGGTTTTCTTGGTAAAGATACTGTAGTGGTTTGCTATTTCCTTCTCCAGTTCATTTTACAGATGAGGAAACTGAGGCAAATAGGACTTGCCCAGAGTCATAGAGGTGTCTGAGGCCAGATTTAAACTTAGGAAGAAGAGTCTCCCTGACTTCAGGCTGGGTACTCTAACCACTGACTCACCTAGTTGCCCTGGTGGTAGGGAAAGTATAAAGGACTTGGAGGCTACACTAGAAAAAGAAAGAAGAAAGCTACTGAAAAACCCAGGAGTAGGCAATTAAAATTGATAATCAGTCTAGAATATTGTGCTTGCTAGAAAGGCATGTAAAGATGATCAAAGGACACAGCTAATAAAACTGATAAAAAGTAGTGTGGAGTTCCTAAATAAAGAGGAACTGGTTCTGGAAATTTCTGTAGTTAGTCTTGGACATACTGTGGAGTTGGGGTTTAGGTGGTTTTGTTTTTGACCTGGAATCAAGGAATAGATTTGAGTTCCAATCAGAAAAAGCCCTTGCTGATTCAGAGATCAAGTGAACTGAGAAAAATAGCTCAGACTAAGGATAACTTAGCAAAGAAAGCACAGTGAGTCAGCTGGGGAATATTGAGAAGAGACTGTATTGTCACTTTAAACTGTCTCAAAATACTAATATGTGGTCCTTGAACTTGTAACCTACCTACAGACATTTGTTTCTCCAGCTCTCCTAGCTCTGTAAGATACTCACTGTAAAACAGCTCCCTATTTGTAGCATAATGGAGTGAGCACTCTGGGAAAGAGATAATAAAGAATAAGCCAAGAATTCCAAAGATAAGAGTCCTTGGAAGAAAAAAAAACCCCTATCTTTGATCTTCTGAAGATGGCAGAAGAAAATTATTCAAATAAATAATGATGTGAATTGATCAGGGAATGTGATGTTTGTAAGCATTAGATCTTGTGGCTTCCCCCCTCCATAATAAATTCCTAAGAAGGATCCTTAGAGCCAAATCTTGTTTTCAAAATGTCTTTAGCCTCTCTCCACCCTTAGTCCTCTAGTTTGATTTTAAGAAACACTAATGCATTTGATCCTTAAGACAACTTTGGTAGTGTAAATATTATTCTCCATTTTACAGATAAAGACTCTGAGTCTTGTCCATGTAGCTAGTAAATAGCAGAGCAAAGACCTGAACCTAGGTCTTCTGACATCATATCTAGTAATCTTTCCATTATCTCATACATTCCTACAATCCCATCTGATCCAACATAACATTTTCATAACAAGTTATTTCCAACCCCATGCCCACTGTAAACTTATAGTACTGAATGGACACCATCAGTTGGTAAGCAATTTGCTGGACAGGGCTCAATACAGAACTTTAGGGATAGGTGAAGGCCATTTGTGATTACCTCTTCCCACTGTAGTTACATATTGGGATTTCTGTTTAGTGGGTTAAAAAAAAGAAACAAAAAGCCCCCAACTCTCCCCCCTAAAAAAAACCAAACAACAAAATCAAACCAATAACAACAAACCACTGAAGAAATCCATCATGATCCAAGCTTAAAAGACCATTTCATGGTAGAAGCAAGAGTTTCTAATGGAAATAAAGATACCAAAAAAGATACATTTTGTATAAAAATGAACCTACAATCTCTTTCACCTGAATAATTTCAGCTAATATATTAATTATAAGTGGTCAAAAACAAACTATTTTTTCCATGTCCTTCTAGAGAAGTTTTATGTTTTATGCAGTACTAGGCACTGGGGGATAATAATATAAAACTGAAGCTTGTTTCCTACTCTCTTTGTACCTTGCGAGCTAATAGGGAAAACAAAATAAATATAGATAGATCTTCCAATTTTTATGGGAAACTAAGGACCTGAGGCTATTACAAAATGTCCAGTTCCACAATAAGCTTTAAAGAGACTTCTAATGATGTTTTTTCCCCCTAAGATTGAAAAAAAAATACACATAAGATTTATAACACTGTTACTCACCCCTGAAGATGGAGCTGATTTCCTGCTGCTTTTGTGATTCAGGTGACTTGTATTCATAGTTTTGTTTCTTCGGGTTCCAGCAGACAAAGAGTAGGGGACTAAGAAGGGAAGATGGAATGCAGGAATCAAGTTAATGTTTCAAGATGAGATTTTTGTACTAAAACAAATTCTGTAATAAACTAAAACAACAAGAAGGAAGGATTTCCTTTTCATTTTCAAACCAAAGCCTTCAGAACAGCATTACATAGTGATTTGAAACATAGTCCTTAAGCTCTCGAATGCTTTTTAAACTACATGAAAGGAAATTTTTCATTATTATTAAGTTAAAGTTTTCAATAGACTTATTTTAAAAAGGAAATAAATATGATATTTCAAGTCACAAATGATCACAGCTTGGGTGGGGGAGAGGCATGAATGCTACCAGTTCTCAACACGTATCCTTTATTATTACACAAATATTTTCGTTTGCAAATTAATTTTACCAGCCAGAAAATTTCCTCATAAATTCCTATACATTCATACATTTATTAATGCCATAACGATTAAATATCTGGTGGGGTGGGTGCTAGAACTCTAGTGAAATATACTACATCATAATTTCCTATTTTCCAAGTTTTAAAAATATTTCTGGTTCTGCTTTTGGTGCTTGGTCAAACTATGTTATTGGTCTTAGAAACAAACTGATATCATGAGTTTTGTATCATTGGAACTTCTACACATATAACAGGTATATGCAAAGTTGGTTGGTTGGAGGTGGTTGTTGTCCTTAGGTCTTGAAGAGTACCAATATGGCATCAGTAACAACTCAAGTGACAGTGTATCTGACTGTGACTGCTCAGACCTATATGAGCTTGGAATGTTCTACCACAGGTAGGGCAAAAATGGTTCATGTGAACGTTCAGGATAGATTCTTTAAATTTTTGCATCTCACATTTCTTTTGAGCGACTTCAATTCTGCTTTGCTCACATAGCACAGTGACTTGTTTGATGTGGGTACACCATGCTGAGTGGTTCTGTGTCAGTATCTCCCATGTCATAATCAATTCCAAAGTTCTTCAGAGAGATCTTGAGAGTGTCTTTGTATTGGTTCTTCTGACCACCATGTGAATGCTTGGCTTGTATGAGTTCTCTGTAAAATAGTCTTTTAGGCAAGTGTACATTTGGCATTTGAATAGTGTGGCCAGCCCATTGAAGTTGTGCTTTCTGCAGTAGAGTCTGAATGCTTGGCAGTTTGGTTTGAGAAAGGATCTCAGTGTCCAGTAGCTTATCCTGACAGGTGATCTCCAGAATCTTCCTAAGACAATTCAAAAGGAAGCAATTTAGTTTCTTGCCATGCCACTGGTATACTATCCAGATTTCACAGATATACAACAATGAGGTAAGCATAATGGCTCCATAGATCTTCATTTTGGTAGCCAGTCTAATACCTCTTCTTTCCCAAACTTTCCTTTGGAGCCTCCCAGACACTGAGTTAGCTCTGGCAATGCATGTGATCAACCTCATTATCAACACTTATATCCCTGGAAAGTATACTGTCAAGGTAAGTGAACTTATCCACTGTATTCAAAACTTCTCCATTTGCTGTAACAGGTGGTTCCACACATGGATGGCATGGTGCTGGCTGGTGGAGCACCTGTGTTTTCTTGGTGTTAATTGTTAGGCCAAAATTGGCACAAATGCAAAGTAATTATTAAAGAAATGATGAATTTCAAAGGAATCAGAGTGATTATAGGGTAACAATTTTTATGAACATTCAAGGGCATCTCATACAGACAATCATTGTCCATTGTTTGTCTCAATTTGGAAAGGAGAAGAATCTTAAAGGTAGACTGGGGATTATGTTGGAGGAGGAAAAAAGAGGAGAGAAGTTAGATTAAGTAGTAATTGATAAGAACTAAAGTTTAATGTGAAACCAGTAATTATTCTGTGTTCTTTATAATTTTAATTTTGTTCTGTAGTGTTCTCACTATTACTTATTGATAAGTAATTATCCAGCCTCTGCTCTAAGATCTCCAGTGATGGTGAACCCATTATCTCATGGATATTCTGCTTTTATAAAAGTCTAATTGTTAGGAAGTTTTTCTAGACATCAAGTCTTAATTTTCCTTTTTGCAATGTCCCCCTTTTTCTCCTGGTTATGATTTTGCCGCCAAAAAAGGGACAAATAATTAAGACCTCTTTCACATGGCAGCCCTTCAAATACTTAAACACAGCTATCACATATTATCTGAGTTCTCTCTTATCTAGGCTAAACATTTCCAATACCTTCCACTGATGGTAACATGTATTTCAAGCTGTCCACCATACTGGTTGCTCTCTAATTTATCAATGTCCTGTCCAAATGTTGTCTGACTGTGGCAGAGTACTGAGAGATTGTCATCTATTTATTCCTAAAAGCTATGCTTCTCCTAATGTAGCTCAAGCCTGCATTAGGTTTTGTATTTTTTTTTTTTGGTTGCCAAATTACATTGCTGAAAACAGCAGCATGAAAAACTCACACTTTGGCACAATGCTCCTTTCACCTTGGGAGCAGATCCCAACTTTAATATAGTTAAAAGTAAAGAAATAGGCTGAAAAATGAACAAACAACAACACAAAAGAACTTGACCTCAGAAAGTTGCTATTGTGACAGAGATCAAAGCAGAAATTCAGAAGAAAACAACAAAGCCAAAACAGTGACATTCAAAGCCTTAAAGAAAAATGTGAACTGTTCTTGGGCCGAAAGAGGTTTCTTGGAAGAGCTCAAAAATTATTTTAAAAATCAAATAAGAGGTAGAGGAAAAATTGGAGGAAAAATGAGAGTAATGTAAGAAAATCATGAAAAAAAGAGTCAACATCTTGGTAAAGGAGGCACAAAAAATTACTGAAGAAAATAATACCTAAAAAAATAGAATAGACCATCCACTGAAAAGAACACCTTGAAAAGCAGAATTGGCCAAATGGAAAAAGATGTAAAAAACATGTGGCAGAAGACACTTGAACCTGAACTGTAATTGACTCAAGGAGGGAATAACATATACAGTAAGTTGGATATAGAAATCTGTCTTGCTATACAAGGAAGTAGGAGGGGAAAGGGATAAGAGAAGGGAGACTGATAGAAGGGATACTGGATTGGGGGAGGTGATGGTCAGAAGGAAAATACTTTTGAGGAGGGACAGGGTAAAAGGAGAGAGAGAGAGGGAGGAAAGAGGAGAAGGGGAGAGAGAGAGAGAGAGAGAGAGAGAGAGAGAGAGAGAGAGAGA
>NW_027186546.1:4393104-4472709 GCF_028583685.1 Petaurus breviceps papuanus
AGAGAGAGAGAGAGAGAGAGAGAGAGAGAGAGAGAAGAAAAACAGGATGGAGGGAAATACATAATTAGTAGTCATAATTGTGAAAAAAATTTATAGCAAATTTCTCTGATAAAGGTCTCATTTCACAAATATATACAGAACTGAGTCAAATCTATAAGAATACAAGTCATTTCCAAACTGATAAATGGTCAAAGGATATGAACAGTTTTCAGATGAAGAAATCAAAGCTATCTAGTCTTATAAAAATGCTCTAAATCATTACTGATTAGAGAAATGCAATTTAAAACAACTCAGGTGCCACCTCATACCTACCAGATTGGTTAATGTGACAGAAAAGAAAAATGACAAATGTTGGAGGGGACGTGGGAAAACTGGGACACTAAAACACTTTTGGTGGATTTATGGACTGATCCAACCAGTCTGGAGGGCAATTTGGAACTATGCTCAAAAGACTATAAAAACATATAGACCCTTTGACCCAGAAATACCACTACCAGGTCTGTATCCCAAAGAGAAAAAAGAAAAAGGAAAGGGACCTATATGTACAAAATATAGTAGCTCTTTTTAGAGGTGGAAAAGAATTGTAATTGAGGGTATGCCTGTCAATTGGGGAATGACTGAATAAGTTGTGGTATATGATTGTGATGGAATACTATTATGCTGTAAGAAATAAGTAGGATACTTTTAGAAAAACTTGGAAAGACTTATATGAATTGATGCAAAGCGAAGCCAGGAAAACCAGGAGAACATCATACATAGTAACAGTAATATTATATGATGAATAAATGTGATTGGTTTAGCTATCCTCAGCAATACTGCCATCTACCTCCAGAGAAAGAACTGATGGGATCTGAATGCAGATTGAAGCATACTTTTTTAAACTTTATTTTTCCTTTTCCTTTTTTTTTTGTTCTTTGTTTTCTTTTACAACACGACTAGTATAGAAATATGTTTTGTATGACTGCACATGTATTATGTGCCTTCTCAAGGAGGAGGTTAAGAAGGGAGGAAGAGAGAGAATTTGGAATTCAAAATAAAAAACCCCCAATATTATAAATTGTTTTTACATGTAATTGGACAAACATATAATATTTAGGGGATAAAAATGTTAAGCATCACAGGGTCAAGTACAAAACTGTAACACTTCACTACTGTGGCCAAGATGACATTGGATAACTAACAACTACCTTAGAGTCTAGTCATTTAATTCCTTAGGACTTAAGATAATAAGATTTGACTTAAATAGTTCATATCTTTTTATGTGTTGTACAAAATTACTAAGAAAGTTTTAATCAAATGCATTGCTAAAATATAGGTAAGCTATATCTACAAATGTCCTCTGATCATTTAGTTTAGTAAATTGTCAAAAAAGGAAATCTAGGCTACATGTCAGACTATTTCCAGCATTTCTCTCTTTCCCTTATCATAAATTCTAGGCACAAGCAGTTACTTCAACCCAATATTACCATTATTCCCACCTCTACAACATCAGTTCCTCCCTGTTAAGTGATATGAATATCCAGCACAGAATTATTACTTATTCGTTCCTCCAGCTGTTGAAGGATGAAATTCTCATTAAGGCATTTCAATCAGTTATTAGCTAGTCTGTTTTTGGAAGAAAGGGCACTCTAGCAAATACACAGAAAACGAGCCTCTTAGCACTACATAACTTGTACTTGTGAGCTTTTTCTGGAATTGTTCTTTCTGTCTGGGTGGTCTGTAGTACAGTCTGATAATGAAACCATTTTTTTTGTTTCTGCCTTCTTTGGTCTTCACTCAAATGCTCTATCTACATCATGCTTTCTCCTTCTCCCCCAATGGCTCCTGGATTTTTTCACATGAATATACCTTATTAGCATACAATGCTACTCCCCATTCCTTTTTTGCCTATTCTATTCCTTTTTGAATGAGGAGCTTTTAGGGCCATATTTCAGTTATATTTATTTATTTTTGCTTTTTGGAGGGGGGAAGGCAAGGCAATTGGGGTTAAGTGACTTGCCCAAGGTCACACAGCTAGTATGTGTTAAGCATCTGAGGCCACATTTGAACTCAGGTCCTTTTGACTCCAGGGCCGGTGATGCTCTATTCACGGTGCCACCTAGCCACCCCTTTCAGTTATATTTCAAATCACTATGTCTTAGTGAGAAATGTTAAGGTTAAATTCGTCTCCTTGCATTAAGATTTCTAATTTCTCTTACTGATTAAACTTTGGGCCTCTGTGCATAGATTGGAGGCCACAGAGTTTCCTACTGGTAGCTTTAAAATTTTTTTTCTCTTGTGAACTTTGTTCTTACAAGTGCTTTTTTTCTTTCAACTTTTTCCAGTATCTATAGTTTATGTTAGAGAAAAAAAGGTATTTCATCTCTTTTCACATAACTTTTTTAAAGTTTAGAGCCCTCTTGATTATATTTGTCAGACTCCAGGCAAATACGTTTCTTGCCTGCCTTTGGTAGTAGCACTCTCAAGAATCTGGCATTACTACACTTTGAGCCAGGATCCAGAAATCTTGATCCAGTTCTCAAACACCATCTTCTTTAGCCAGATGTTCACTTTGCAGATACATTTTTCATTTTATTTTGGTATTCCTTGCTTTTGATGGGATGCACTGAGGATAATCAATTGTGTTCCTGTGGTTTTTAGTTTAGAGTCTGTGATTTTTGGTAAAACTTTTTAGGTTTCTTCTGGTAGTATCATTTCTGCCCATGTGAATCACCAGAAATTGGTAAATTATGTGTTCTGATAAATATTGGGGAGATATTCTGTTATATCTTGGATTCACACTCACAGGAAGACAACAGTCATGACTATTGTCATTGCTTCCATATCCTCAAGTAGGAAGTTATTCTTCTTTTCTTCATCTGACCCTTTCATTCAATGTTCTTTTGTAATGTTCTTTCACATGATTGATTCTGTGGCTTAACTTTATCATTCCTTGAAGGACAAGAAGTTATTCCTCTTTAAAAATAGTTTCTTTTTTTGCTCTAGGTTTATGGCTGCCCTGATTGACAATCTTCCACTTTTTAACGTTCTGACAATGATCAAGTTTCCCCTTGTCTACTTTGGATCCTCCCTGCGATCTCACTGAACACTATATTGTCTCTGATAAACTGGAGAGACATCCCACTTGTGACATAGGTCAGTTGACTATGGTAAAAATATAATCACACAATCCATGCAAGTCATAGCAAACTCTTCTCCCTGATCTCCATACTGATTGAGCATCTCAGCCTTAAAAAGAAAACGAAACAAAAATACCCACCAAACTACCTATTAGTGTTTACATCTCACCTCTTGTATACCTTCTTTTAGACTTTTTATAATCTCTCCATACCTTGACTGCTACAACCAACTTCCTTTCCTTTATCACAACTTGATAAACACAGTCTATACTTCCTTTATCCTTTGGGCCTAGTCCTAAAATATATTCCACCAATTTCTATGTTTTATTTACCAATTTACTTGTTTTACTTACTTTTTCTAACTTGCCTTTACTGACCTTTTCTCCTTTTCCTTCTCTGAATGTTTTTCCTTGATTCCTTTTCTTCAGCTCCTTATTGCTTAATCCTCTTTAATTCTGCTCCTCTTTCAACCTTCTTCCCAGGAGCCAAAAATAAGGAATAGAATCTAAACCTGAACCTTGTTCTCCTTGAAATTTCTTCATTTCTCCTAAATTTCTCTTGAACAAACCCAATTTTTGGCCTTCTTGATAAGTCCAAAGCTTCTTGAGTTCTTTTTAGGCTTTTACTTTGTCCTTACTTCATCCTTCTCCTTTAGCTTTTTTCTTATCAAAACTTGAAGTAAAAACTGTACCTGGAGAGACTATTCCCTTTCATATTTTGCTTAATATATCCCAAATTTATCTTTCCCAAATTCAATCTTGAATCTTATTCATAAGCCCAAATTTTTCCAAACCACCTACACAATCTTCTTATTATTGAACTCATTTTATTTCTCTCTTCTCCTACAATCCCATTCCACAGAAGCCACAAATAGTCTGGTATGGATCCCCCAAATCCAGTGTCAACTTCATGCTACAATGAGTCAATGGAGTAGGATTTTTAGTGAAGAGTGTTACTATTTTTGTAGAAAAGGGGTCTTTTGCTGGGAGGAGCCAAGATTGCAGAGTAGAAGAAGCACTTAGCTGACCTAGCCCAACATTCCTCTCCAAACAACTTTAAAATAACACCTCAAATTGAAATCTGGAGTGGCAGAGCCAACAAAAGGTCATGGTGAGACATTATTCTAGTCCAATACAACTTAGGAGGTTGGAAAGAAAGATCTGTGACACGGGGTTGTGACTGGCCTGGAGCCCATGTGGATGCAACACCAATGGTGGAGGTAGGTGGTAGCAGCAGAAACAGCAGCAATTTTAGGAATTCTCCAGCCAGAGGCAGTAAAGCACCTACCAATTAGTCAGAAAGCAATTACAGGTGACCCTTGTGTTAGCACAGGATACAGAAAAAGGTGCTATTTGGCAGCTCCACTGCCACTTCTGGGTTCAAGGGTGGGAAGGAACACTTTTGGTTAAGATGGTGTGGGAGCCCTGAGAAACAGTATTGCTTTTGGTCACAAGGGATCAGAGACCCTGAAAACAGTATTACTTCCAGTCCCAAGGGAGCAGGGGCTCTGAAGAGCAGTATCACTTCTGGTTCCAGGGGAACAGGAACGCTGAGGAGCAGTAATGATTGCAAATCCCAAGAAACCAGGGGCTCTTCCTAAGTAAGGACCAGAGCCCAGTCCAGGAGAGTAGTGACCACACCTCTCCCCAAATTACACCACCTTGGAAGCACTGAAAACTTTCAAGCCCCTCTTCCCCTGAACTAGCTTTGAAAACAGCAGTGTGAAAAAGCCTGAAGGTTGGGATAGTGCCCTTCTTCACCAGGGAACGGAGCCCAACTTTAACATAAATTCAAAGTAAAAAAAAAAAAATGGGCTGGGAAAATGAGCAAACAACAACAAAAAATGAACAGGACCATAAAAAGCTATTATAGTGACAGGGAAAGTCGACACAAACTCAGAAGAAGACAATGAAGTCAGTAGAGCTATAAGCAAAGTTTCAAAGAGAAAGATGTAAATTGGACACAAGTCTGACAAGAATTCCTGAAAGAGCTAAAAGTGATTTCTGAAATAAAATAAAATTGGTAGAGTAGAAATTAGGTAAAGAAATGAAAGTGAGGAAAGAAAAAGACAATTAACATCCTTGTAAAAGAGGCATACACAATACTGAAGAAAACAATATCTTAAAGAACAGAATTGCCTGAATAGAAGAAGAGGTACAAAACTTCACTGATGAAAAGAACTCAAAAAGTAGAATTGACCAAATGGAAAAAGAGGTACAAAAGCTCAGGGAAGAAAATGATACCTTAAAAATATCAATTGGGTGAGCGGAAGCTAATGATGCCATGAGACATTAAGAAATTATTAAGGAAAACTGCTCTCCTGGGCTGATCTCTATTTTTTTTTTAAAGCAATTGGGGTTAAGTAACTTGCTCAAGGTTACACGGCCAGTTATTTCTGGGTGTGGTGCTAAGTATCAGAGCCTGGATTTGATCCCAGGTCATCCCAACTCTGGGGCCAGTGCTCTTACTCACTGAGCCACCTGGCTACCCCTTTACATGTATAATTGATATCATATTACTTGCCTTCTCAAGAGGTGGGAGAGGGGCAGGAGGGAGAGAGAATTTAGAACTCAAAACTGTAAAAAATGAATGGTAAACATATTTTACATGTAATTGGGAAGTATTTAACGAAATTAAATTTTTTTTAAAGGAAAAGACATATTACTTGATCATGGATTATATTCTTCTTCTCTCTCTCTCCATATCTGAGAAAAGCCTATGTAGTTAGGATCCTAGATTTAGAACTGGAAAGGATCTGAAAGGTCATCTAGTCTAACCTCTTCCTTTTACAAATGAGGAAACTGAATCTTAGAGAGGTTAAGTGACTTAGCTAGGGTCACACAGTTAGTAAGAGTCTTCTCGATTCCAAATTCAGAACTCTATTTATGTTAATCTATCTATACATATCCAAAGGCAATGATCATTATTCACAGATACTCATAGTTCAAGGAGAACTCAGGTAAACCTGTAACATTCCCAAGAAGTGATCATTCAACCTCTGCTTGAAGACCTCGAGTGAGGGAATACCTACTTCCTCCTATGGCAGTCCACTTTATTTTTGGACAGCTCTAATTTCTTTGTGACAATTACTCAATTGACATGTATTAAGCACCTACTCTATGCCCAGCATTATGCTGGGAGGGGATGAAAATAAATTAAATAATAACTACTACTTGGAAAGGAGACTACATACTAATAGTTATCCAAATAATAATATCTGACATTTGACTACCACAAAGCATTTATCTCATTTGATTCTTACAACAATCCTGTGTACTACATTATACAAATACTTTCATCCCAATTTTATGGATTAGGAAACAGTTTCAGAGATATTAAATGATTTGCCCATGAAGACATAGCTAGTAGATATCAGAGATAGAATTCTAATCCATATCTTTATCAAGTTCAAGTATAATATCCTCCCAACTATTCTATCACATTGCTTGTAAGTTTAATGAATGGAATAATCACTTTCTATGTGATTGGTCTTAAAACCCCAAACTTATAAAGTGACAAGGTATTAGAAAGGATATAGTTTCTTGTAAAAGCTGAATATGCAACATCTCCTTATAAATAAATTGGGTTAATTAGGTGAAGTCTTCAGACATCCCTCAACAATGTGCACTTTTCTCTTGTCAAATAATAGCTCATAATTATATTGTGCTTTAAGAATTACAAAGTGTTTTTAAAATAACCCAATGAAATGCATCTTATAGATGAGGCTCAGAAAGGTTAAACAGTAGCTCATGAACAGCACAGCTTTCAAAGGCTGATTTCACTGTTCAACAAATTCTTCCTGCCATGGGGAAGTGATTTCTGATAAGTCATAAAAACTTCAGTGTGGACTTGTTTGATATGGTACCCTCTCAGAAGTGTTTGCATTTTATGAAAGGACTAAAGGAAACAAAAACCAAAGGAATGGATCTCTAATGGTACAATTTTAAATTCTATGGCATCTAGGAGGGAGAAAAACCATTTTGGGCAGAAAGATCTTACTGTAAGTTTTCAAATAACATCATACAGGTAACTTCTTAATCTGTGGTATCTACAAACAAGATTCTAAATGATCATTCTACCAAAAAAATTAGTTTTCTTAGAAACTAGAGCAGGAAAACAGCAATTTGGTATGTTCCAATTTCTCAGAAGGTAATACAGAACATAATTTTCTAGTTATTGAGTTATTCAATGCCTTTGTGATGTTACTTCCACTTACGTCCTGCCACGTAGCTAGCTGAGATAAAACTTCTTTTTCCCCTACTGTGTCTATTTTTTAATGCAATGAGACAATTATTGTACTGTTCAGTATATCAAAGCATTAACTTTCTAAATAGTTAAGTTACTGGTCTGAAAGAGTTAAATTGGTTGCCAAAGATGTATTAATTTATGATAAGGAGTAACTTTGTCATTGAGAGGATCTAGCTTGTTAATCTCTCATCTTTAAAATAATCCCCAAAGGACAAAAGTTGTATGTTTACATAAAACATATGCTGTAAACATCTGAAATGGTATATCTCAGCAGAGGTCAGCAAACTACTGGACTATAGCTTACTGAACCCTGAACTGACCCTTAAAAGGTCTATTTTAAATTACACATTGAAAGCTAGGTAGTACAGTGGATAGAGCACCAGCTGTGGAGTCAGGAAGACCTGAGTTAAAATTTAGCCTCAGACACTGTGTGACCCTGGGCAAGTCATTTAATCCTGACTTCCCCCTCCTCTCTCCCAAAAAGCAGATAAACATTAAAGTTGGTCAAGAAACAAAAGTGCTTTCTGGAGCTAAGAAACATTTATAGAAAATGCACACCCACAATTTCTTGAAATTTAGAAGTAGTATTATCAGTGGTAGTTGTGAAGCTTGCCTTAGTTTTTGTGAGATAGAAGAAGTACTTTCTCAGGTAATCTGAGTCTAAAACATTTAGGACCAGGTGACTTGATCTGAACCTGATGATTTGCTGAAATTACATCTTTACCTAGTGAATTAAGTGGATGACCAATTGTCTATATTTCTAAAAGTGAGGTTTAAACAGTAGTATAATTCACTATAGTGAAGTGATCACTCTTTCACTTATGTTATCACTTTATTCTTAGAACCAATTCCCTGAAATTAGGCAGAAATATCTGAAAATGTTCAATTATTTCAGCTGTAAGAAAAGACATAAAAATGATTTTCACTTGTCTGTCCATTGCTGAAAACAATCCTTAGGAATATGAGGTATTTTAACCTAAATTCCTTATAAACACTAGAGGGAAAACCCCAGAGTTGTTATTCAGGAACATGTGATCTCAGGCAAGGAACAGATGAGAAATTTTTTGTTTTATTTGGACTGAAATTTTTTGTTAATTTTTC
This sequence comes from Petaurus breviceps papuanus, assembly GCF_028583685.1. Lineage (NCBI taxonomy): Eukaryota > Metazoa > Chordata > Mammalia > Diprotodontia > Petauridae > Petaurus > Petaurus breviceps. The sequence continues at coordinate 4,401,573 of NW_027186546.1, forward strand.
TAGTGCAGCTAATGCGATCACAGAAAATAGAGCATTTTGTTCAGTCTATCAGTGTCAAGTCATTGTATTTTGTTCAGTCTGGTTGTAAATGATCCAAGTAACTGGCCTTTTCTAGGTGGTCATGTTGTGCTGTATAAAATCTTGACTTTGAGACTGACCTGTATAATGTAAGTTATATTGCTGACTATTCTATTTAATAATCCATTTTCCTCCTTGACACTTTGGGGGCAAATTTCTGGTGCCCAATTCAGTGAATACTACAGGAGGTATGCTCCCAGTAGTAATAAGTACCTAATAATGTTGTGTTAAAATTATAGAACTCTTGGTATCTGTGTCCATCAATCTACAAAATAGGTGAATTTCTGAAAATGTGTCCACAAAACAAAACTCCACATTCCAAATCTTGATTTCTCATGACTCTCATTATAGAATTAGAGACTACAGAAGGGACCTCAAAGATCATTTAGTCCAGTCCCAGACTCTGCAAAGAAATGTATTCTTCCTCTTATACATCTCTGACAAGTGGTCATCCAAATTCTGAATGAACTCTTTCATTGATAAGAAAATTGCTGCCCCACAGGTTAGTTCATTTTCATCCTAATATAATTTTTAAAAGTTTTTTCTTAATTAAACCATATTCCATTAGTCTCTAACATGTACCTAGTGGGTCTAGTTCTATTCTTCTGAGATATTAGGAAAAGTCTAATCCTTCTTCCAAATGCTAGCCTTTTAAACATTTGAAGAGAACATATTTATTCTGTTTAGGTTACATCTTCAGTTCCTTCTACCATTCCCTATGGAGAGGATGTGTTTGTGGACTCTTTGCCACAAAGGAGCCTTAATCAATGGCAGAAATGCTTTGAATGGCAACATCATCTGTATAGACAATGACAGAGTAAGTGAGAAGGCTCCTAAGCTAGACCATACATTAGCTGTGACTCTGAAGATCAGGACAGGCCCTTGATGTCTTTATGAGAAGACTTAAATTAATATCTTTCTGTTAAGCAGCTGGGATTGATAGCTTTTCATTATAATAAAACCTAAAAGGATAGTTTTTCTACCCTAGTGACCAAGAAAAATACACTTTTGTTTCAGGCTCAAAATAAATCTTACAAAACAATAATTTGTTAGACAATCCAACCATACACTTGCTAGATGCTGTCTTTCTTTTCATTCATTTATTCAAATATTTCTTGAGTTCTTACTATGTGCAACAAATGGATATGAAAATCTTAATCACTTTCTGTATACTAGGTGCTGTGACTATGAATAAAAAACAAGTTAGTCCTTTTTCTCAAGGAGCTAACATTCTATGGGAATGATACAATATGTTCCCAGAGAAGGAAATACAGGACAAATAACTACAAAATGAAGGAGGTAGGTAGAATGGAATCACAATTGTGAGAATCAGGAACAGTGTCTTATTGAAGGAGGTTGTATTTGAGCTAAGTCTAGAAGAGAGCAAGGAGTCCCAAGGTACAGAGGCGAGGAGAGAGAGCATCTCAGGCATCAGGAACAGACTGAACAAAGGCACAGAAGTGGGTGATACCATATCAAGTACAGGGAACAGCAAGCAGACCTGTTTGGCTGAAGCACAGACTACAAGATGAGAGTAAGGTGTAATAAAACTGGAAAACTAGGGTGGGGACAGATTGAGAAGGCTCTCAATACCAAACAGAGTTTGGATTCTGTTCTAAAGGCAATGGGGATGCACTGAAGCTTCTTAAACAGAGAAGGATGTGGTTAGTCTGTCAATAAACATCTATTAAGTGCCTATGTACCAGGTACTGTGCTAAGTGCTGGAGATACAAGTATGAAAAAGAAATACAGCCCCCACTATCAAGGAGCTTACAATCACAATGAAGACAACTTACCAAAGAAAGCTAACAATGAGGACAGGGGAGAGATGGTACCCAGAACAGGTGTATGATGGAGAAATCTGAGGGACTGCAGCTGGGTAGGAAATGGGAAATAATTGGCTTGAGCACCTTCCTTAAATAGAGATCTTGGGGGCTCTCCAATCTGCCTTCCAATCAGAGAGTCCCAAGGGTCAGAAGGTACTCATGATATGTAAGACCAGGGCAGACGTGATCTTGTAGGATGAAGTTCCTTGGGGCATGGAGAAGTCCAGAGGAGTGCTGCTGGGGGGGTGGGGGGGAACAGAGAGTGCTGACCTGGGTACCTTCCTTAACTGAAGGTTTTGGGTTCGATCTGTGCTTTAGAAATACCACTTGGATAGTGACAGGGAAGATCAAATAGAGATGAGAGACTGGATGCACTGAGACCAGTTAGGAAGCAAGGGATTGTACTAAAGTAAATTAATATCAGTATAACCTTATTATGGCATATTTGAGGGTCACAAAGTTGAGGATGGATGGTTATTCAACTCTTCCTCCCGGAGATTATATATTTCAGTAGAAACTTATTCATGTTGTCCCTCTTTTTCCTTTTTGATAACTGGTTCTTGACTCACCTGGCATTGGGTCAGGTCTAGCTGATTGTAACCTTGACTGTCTGCACAATGTGCTCCCATCATTGCCCACAGTAAGTGGTCTGAGCAATGAATAGTTGGGATGTATAGGACAATTGCTACTAAAGCCCCATGGACTGCGATTGGGGAAAAGAGTTGGTGGGATTTCTTTTTCTCTGTAAAAGAAAAATGAAAAGCAAAATTATGTTTCTATAACAGACAAATAACTAAAGAGTACATGGATAGAAACTATGCAAATTGGTTAAGATTGTGGTATCTAAAATTGCATTTCAGATGCAAAGAAAATGGTCCTGTCTCTAAGATTCATTTATCAGCAGGAATTAAAGAGGTATAACTGATGTGAATGTTTTGTATAGATATAAAAACAAGATCCGTGTTAAAATAGGAATCTTCTAGCAAACTCAGTTTCAGCAGTTTTTTCCCTCCACCTACCCAGTTATAGTATGAATTTAAGTACTCAATGTTAGGCATGAAATGTTGAATGTTTCACCTCTTTAGCAGCTTCAGTACCTTACCTCTTTGTTGTGGTTCAGTCATTCAATCATGTTTGACTCTTCATGACCCCATGGCCCATAGCATGCCAGTATTGTCCATGGTTTTTGTTTCTATAGCAATGATAGTGGAGTGGTTTGCTAGTTCCTTCTTCAGTAGATTAAGGCAAACACAGGTTAAGTGACTTGCCCAAGGTCACACAGTCAGTAAATGTCTAAGACCACATTTGAACTCAGGTCCTTCCTAACTCTAGGCCCAGAGCTCTATCCACGGAGCCACCTGGGTATCTCCTAGGTGGTTAAATGATTTTCCCAGGGTCACACAGCTAGTAAGTGTCTGAGGCCAGATTTGAACTCAGGTCTTCCCGACTGGAGGCCCAGTGCTCTATCCACCAAGTCATCTAGCTGCCTCTGTAGAGGTGTGAATGGAGCAATGAAATGGCCAAAAAATTTGGGTATGTTGCATGACACAAATCCTTAGATACCACCTCTCCTTACATATGTGCCTATTGTTGGGAACTGTTATATTTTTATGCTTGCAACATGTAACAATATAAACATCTATAACATAGTAAAAGCTGTTACATGGATTAATAACAGTAACTCACATTTATATAGCACTTTACAACATGGATCCTTTTCAAATTTGGAGCAATAGCCCATGTTATTTCTTATCTTACCTCGACTGGTCTATTTCTCCATCTGATAACATCTTGTTGCCTGATGCTCGGCTAGTCCTTAGTTAACTACCATACTGAACAAGGTAAGTAGAGTATGTACCTCTTAAGAAAAACTCGAACTTGCTCCTCCAGTATTGTTGTGGTTTGTTGATCTCGCTTCACTTTGATTACTGTAGGTGGTATTTCCCGGTTCATTTGTACTTTAGGTGATGAAATGGCCAGTGGGCTTCTGTCATATTTTTTGTCAGTGTCAAATCCCTCCCATGCTTGTTTCCAATGGATAGGAGTATACCAAGCAATGGCCTAATGAGAGAAGTTCATTACTGTAATATATTATTTAAGAGAATTATTCTTTTAATTTCTTAGGCCTATTACAATGAAATGTGCTGAAGAAATGACCAGAATTGTGTTATATATCATTAAATCTAATTTTAAAGTTTGAAAGAGGGTATATATTGCTCAGCAATGTAAGTTTAGGGTGGAAATGGGAAGAGAGAACCAGTGAAACTCTGTATCAATGACTGTTAGGTCAAAGTAGGAGCAGGTAACAGAGGAAGTTGCCAGGAGTATAACATGAAGGGGAAGTGAAAGGAAAAATAATTTTTTATATTGCTTTTCATAAATATACATTTTTAGTTGCAGAAAATTCTGCCTCCATGGCACCTCGGTATTTTATGATGCCAAGTTAAATGTGTTATAGTGAAGGACAACACCACCGGAGACAGTTTCATAGAGGACACAATCTTCCAATTCAGGCTTGTGAAATTGTCAAATGTTTGGTGGGACCCACAAATGCCTTGTATTTCTATAATCCTTTGGGTTATTTCCATTTTCTTCCTGGTTATGGGTGAATCGGGGGAAGTGGAAGAAGACACTAACGTGTCAACAAAGCAGCGGTGGTTGTTGGGAGGCTAAGAGGTAGTGAAAGTTACAAAGCTGACGTACTCACCTACAGTAGTGGGAGGGAGTTTCAGTTTCCTAAATGTTCTATGTGTTTATTAGAATGATAAATTAAGTTAAAGCCTGACTAGGCACTCACAATTATATCTTTCTTCATAGGAAACATTAATATCAACTTGTATATTTAAAATAGAGAGATACTAAACAAAAACTACTCATTTGCACCTTTCAACTTTTAATTTTATAAAACTTGAACTTGGACTTAAGCTGCAACAATGTGAAAATGTTACATGGATTAATAATAGTAATTCCCATTTACATAACACTTTGAGTTTTCCAAAATGCTTTCCTCATAATGATCCTGTGAAGTAGGCATTGGTTGTATTATTATTCCCATTCTGGGGTATACAAGGTGTTAAGGGTTGTTTGTATACAAGGTGTTAGTACCTCTAGAATGAGGGCTGCCAAGTCCTTTTTAGGGTCACTTCCCACCTTTCGTGTCCACTTGCCAACCAACTCTCACCTGTTGTTCCAAGAAACTATAGCATGCGTATTGGCCACACCCTGTTAAAGCCATTTTGGTAGACAGGCTAAGGAAGGCTTAGCCTTGAGGGTAATTGATGGGCTTCAAACCTGTTGGTGAGTTGGGGGATGTCTACCCCAAGTAAGTGAAGACTTTATTGGTGGAATGGGAGGATGTTCCAATGAGCTGTGAAGGTGGAAGCGGGTGCTGTGGAGCACTTAGAGCTTCATTAGACATCAACAATGCCAAGGTGTATGCCACTGTATCCTGAACTTTCACCACTAATCTTGACTTTGTCTTGCAACTGGAATCCAATGACTCTGGGAGAGAGTGAGGTTGATGACATTGCACAACTCTGACTTACTTAAATTCAATTTATGTGCGAGTCAAAAGACATCACCCACACCATTTTACCATTTTAAATTACCTCCAAGTCCTGTGGGGCAGACAAGTGATGAAGCAACAGGTGTGGAGAGACTGGGAGCCACAGTCACAACTCTTCACTCAGACAGCCCAGAACATAGGGCTGTCTTCTCACTGGACTGAAGTAGCAGTGGGATTTGACAGCCCCCCTCGGTGTCTGAGCAGCCTTTTAAAGGCTTGCATTGCTCACCTCTTGATGTAAGGGGCTAGAAAAGGTAACCTAAAATTGTCTGTTTCACCTAACCTAACCATGGTCTGCTTATTGCAGCAGACAAGGATCCTACCCTGTGACTGAAACACAAAACAAGTACAAAAACTTTTGAAAAGATGACTGAAATCTTCCAGGTTATATGGCAAGAGGAGGTTATATCCCATGAGTTCAAGGATGCCATCCATCTCTATGAGGGAAAAAGAAATAGACTGTCCTGTGACAATCACAGTGGAGGGAGTCTCTCTTAGTCATTGCTGGTAAGATTCTTGACAGAATCCTCATTAATTGGCTGATCCGGCACCTGGAACATGGTCATCTACCAGACAACCAGTGTGGCTTCAGAAAGGGCCAAGGAATGGTTGATGTGGTGTTTGCTGCCCAACAACTCCAGCAGAAATGCCAGGAGGAGCACAGAGGTCTATGCTCAACGTTGATCAATATGACCAAAACCTTTGATACTGTCAGTCATGAGGGCTTGTGGAAGATCACGGCAAGATTTGGTTGCCCAGAAAATTTCATTAGTATTGTATGCCAATTCCATGGTGTCTTGCTTGCATTCATTCTAGATAATGGGTAATGCTCATGTGCTCTTCCTAGTCAGCAATGGAGTAAAGCAGGGCTGTGTCCCTGCTCCCACGCTTTGCTGCCACTTTTGGTCTGACAATCAACATCAAGAAAACAGAGGTTCTTCACCAGACAGCACTACACCGTCTTTAAGTGGAGCCATCGGTTACAGTAACTGGAGAAATTTTGAATGCTGTGGATAAGTTCACTTACATTACTAGGATACTTTCCAGGCATGTCTATATGGATGATGAGGTTGATGCACATGTTGCCAGACAGCTCAGTGTTTGGGAGGCTCAGAATAAAAGTGTGAGAGAGAAGAGGTATTAAGGCTGCCTATCAAACTGCAAGTCTAAAAAGCCATGGTGCTGACCTCATTGCTGTATGCCTGTGAAGCCTGGACAGTATCCTAGTGCCATGCCAGGAAACTGAATTTGCTTCCACTTGAATTGTCCTCGGAAGATTCTGAAGATCATCTGGCAAGATAAGGTGCTGGACACTGAGATGCTTTCTCAAGCTGACCTGCCAAGCATTCAAACCCTACTGCAAAAAGCACAATTTTGATGTACTGGCCACACTGTTCAAACATATGTTTGCCTAAAAGACTATTTTACAGGGAACTCGTATGAGGCAAGAGGTCAGATGATACAAGAACACTCTCAAGGTCAATCTGAAGAACTTTGGAATTCACTGGGAGACTGACAAAGGACTATCCAGAAAGATCAGACCACATCAAAGAATGCTCTACGAGCAAAGTAAAATTGCAGTAGTTCAAAAGAAACACGAGATGCACAGATTTAGAGACATCTCCATTCCAAATGTTCGTATGGATTATTTGTGAGTGACCTGTGGTACAGCCAGCCTTCTGAGCTCATACTGATTGCGTAGCCACAGTCAGACACACTGTACATTGACCCTGACATAGTGATGTCATTTTGGCCCTCTTCAAATTTAAAGGACAACAGCCATTCCCATTTTGGATATGAAGAAATTAAACATGATGGTAGGAAAAGGAAGGTACAAACGATTTGCATAATGTCATACAATTAGGAAAATTTGGGGCTATGATTTGAACCCATGCCTCTCACTTGAAATACAACTCTCTTGACTTTAAATGAACAAATTAAATAAATAAATACTACAACCGATGTTTAACACAACTAAATACAGAGAAGGAAAAAGTGGAATATCAAATATAAATTTAAATTTAGTGGATTTGAGTGGGAAAATTCCATTTTTCCCTTATGTATGATGGCACTTCTTAGGCAACCAAGTGTCTATTTCTTGGTCAGAAGTGCCACTGTAGTCAGTTCTATTGAGAAGCAGATCATCTCTGAATATCTCTCTCTAGGATGGCACATGGAAAAGTGCTGGATTTGGAGTCAGAGGCATGGCTTTAAATTCTAGATGATCAAATTACTAGCTGTGCCACTTTGGGCACGTTGTGTTTCCTCTTGGGGCTCTTTTTTCCTCATCTATAAAAGGAGGTGGTTACACTAGATGATGTCTACATCTAAGATTATAGCTGTAGGCCCCTCCAACTCAGGGAATATATATCATGTTTTTCTCCCCAAGGCCTAAGCCAGTATTCTAAAAATTGATTGAGAAATCAAAGGGATAGGAGGGCACCAGATCCAATTCCTTCAGTTATAAATGGGAAACTGAGGCTCAGGAATGGAAGTGTTTTGCCCAAGGTCACACACATAGTCAGCACAGGAGGTAGGATTTGAAACCCAGACTGGACAAGCATTTCTTGGATAAAGTACAGTACTTTTTGTGTATGTACTGGACTATATGGTTACTGAGATGCTTTCAGATTCTCAAATTCTGTGATTCTGTTGTCTAAATTTTGAACCAGTGATCAGTGCTAGGATTAGAAGACAGTATCACGCTCAATAAATGTTTGATGATGATAATAGAATAAGGTGAAATACCATCATTGATTTCAATACCATTTCTAAAAGTTGGCTATGTAGCTAATGAGATTGATTTCCTGTAGAGCAACCATACTGTTGCCATTCAGTTGTTTTTCAGTCATGTATGACTCCTTGTGACCCCACTTGGATACTCTAATGGTTTGTAATTTCCTTTTCCAGATCATTTTACAGATGAGGAAACTGAGGCAAACAGGGTTAAATGACTTATCTAGGGTCACACAGCTATTAAGTGTCTGAGGCTAAATTTGAAATCACTAAGATGAGTCTTTCTGACTCCAGGCCTGACACTCTATCCACTGTGCCCAGACCATCCAAATTGTTCGTTAGAGTCTGTGGAAGTGGTATGTATGATGTAGTAATGTGGACAGTGGGAATAGTGTGGGTTATGGCTAGTGTCTATTTGAAGGTTCACAAAATTTCTGAATCTTAGCAATTATTTAATACAACCTCTCATTTTACTGATGAGTGAAAAAAAAAGCCCTTATAGATACATGACTAGTTACTAGGAGAGAGAGCATAGAAGTGAGCTCTCTTGATTTCCCTTCCAGTGTTCTGTTAAGACTATTAGCTAATATTCTTCATGTCAGTGAAAAGGCACTTTAGGGCTTTAAGTCATACTTTCTACTGTTTAAAATGTGTGCATGACTTCTCTTTGTCCAGGCTGAAGAGGGTATTTTTTAGGGCCCTAAAATGTGGTTCATGGTAATTCATGTCTAACTATTTGCAGATTTGGGCTTCTGTACTATGAGGTCTTCAAATTTTCTATTAGATATTTGTAAAGCTTACTTCTTCAAAAGAGCTTTGGGTGGGAGCATATATAACCTGCACCAACACACATTATAACTTCTTGCTACGTGGAAGATTTCATAGATCACTGTGACCAAACTATAAGAGTGTATCAGTGGAGCAGCTAGGTGGCATAGAGTACTGGCCCTGGAGTCAGGAGGACTGAGTTCAAATATGACTTCAGACACTTAACACTTAGTAGCTGTGTGACCCTGGAGAAGACACTTAACCCGACTGCCTCACCAAAAAAGAAAAATAGGGGGGAAAAAAGAGTGTATCAGCAGCAGTCCTTCATCTGATTATAGAACTGCACAACTTATACACTAGAAAGAGTTTTTTTTAACAGGTCATAATCGCAACCACTGAGTGACATTTTAGTAAGCTTTGGGATTACTAAGGGATGGTTCAGTAACTTGTACTTTTCAAAGGAAAAGTTCTTAGTTGTAAATGCAGAAGCTCATTGCCACTGGGGTAGAGGTGGAAACGTTCCCTTGCTTGCCAGGTAGAATGTAAGCTCTTTGAGAACAGGGGTTATTTCATTCTCTTCCCATTGTTTCTGACCTGAGATCTTAAACAGAACAAATGTAATAACTAAATCTATTTTCCGTTTGATAGCCTCGTAATTACTTGACTGCAGCAATTTCTGCTTACTCCAAACAAAATCTTTACATTTCCAGGTTAAACATATCCAGATTTTTCAAATGATCCTCATATGACTTGTAAACTCAAGGCCCTTTATTATTCCAGTTACCCTCCAGCTTATCAATGTTCTGCTTAAACTTCTGTGCCCAGAAATGAACACAATAGTTTCCATGTGATCTGACTGTGGTTGAATCCTGTGGGACAATCACTTCCTTATCCCCAGAAGATCTACTTCTCTTAGTGTAGCTCATGATCACATTAGCTTTCTTTTTTTCCCTTTCATTTCACAGTTTACTTACATTGAACTTGCTATCCACAAAAAAAACACCAGATGTTTTTCAGACAATTGCTATCTAATTATGCCTCCTCCATTTTGTACTTGTGAAATCAATTTATTAAAAACAAATGTAAAACTTTTATCCCTATTATATTTTACCTAATTTACTCACTTCAGTCTAATGTTCTAGCCTGCCAGCATATTTTAAATACTGATTTCATTATGCAGTTTATGAGCTATCCTTTCTAGCCGTGTGTCATCTGAAAATGTGAAAAGCAAGCCTTCTATGTCTTTAATGAAGTCACTGATAAAAATGTTAAACAGCACAAGGCCAAATGCAGATCCCTGGGGCACTGTAGTGGAGACCCACTGCTAAGCTGACAGTGACTGCCCTTCCAGTCTAGTCAATCAACCAATTTGGAATTCATATAATTATATTATCATCTTTGTAAATGACATAATGTTAGGAAGGTTTCCTTACACACTGGATGATGGAATCGGGATTCAACAAAATTTTGACAGGCTAGAACGTTGGCCCAAATCTGGTAAGATGAAATTTAATATTTTGAACCCAAACACTTGGGTTCAAATGATCAATTTTCTAAGTATGACATCAGGGGTATGTGAGTTAGCCAGAAGTCTATTTGAGAAAGGTCTGGGATTTTAGTGGACAGCAAATTCAATGTAAGTCAAGAGTATAATATGATAGTCAAAAAGCTAATTCAACTAAAAAAGGGCATGAAGCATAATTTCTAGGAAGAAGGAAATGGGCCTATATTCTGTCTTAGTCAAACACAACTAGAGTTCTGGGTCTAGGCCTAGTTGCTACATTTTAGCAATGCTATTGGTCATTTGTAATTCAGCCAAAGGAGGGCAACTAGGATGGTGAAAGCCCTTAACATGCTATATCAAATTGGTTAAAGGAACTGGAGAAGTTTAGCCCGGAGAAGAGAATATTAGGGTATTGTCCTCATAGCTGTCTTTGAAGGACTATTTGGAAGGAATATTTGAAGGTCTATCTCATGGAAGAGGTGTTATACCTGTTCTGACTAGTCTTAGGAGCAGAAACAGGAGCCATAGGTAGAAGCTGCAGTCATATTTAGGTTTCTATAAGGAAGTGTCCTAACAATTAAAGCTAGCCAAAAGTGGAATGAGCTGACTCAGGAGACACGGAACTCCCCCTGACTGGAAGTCTTCAAGCAAAGAGTGAATGACCTCTTGGTAGATATGCTGTAAAGGGCATTAAATTATTCAGGTACAGGTAATACTAGATGGTCTTAGATGATCCTTTAAATTATGGGATTTTGTGGATCTATGACTTATCTAAGATATCTTTATTACAGATACAGTCAGAATTTATAAACTTTCTATTTGAATCTCCTTACCCTATCAATGAGTATAGTGTCCTTATCTTAAACTAATGTTAATTGCTAGTGTTTAAGGAATACCCTATAACTTATTAAAACACAAAGAGTTGTTTTAAAAGTAGGACTTTCATGAAGTATCATGAAGATTTTATTAATGAAATAAAAGTCCTGCTTGATTTTATTGGCCTTTGTAGACCAGGAGTAAAGAAGTTTTGGTTCTAATCAGACTCATACAATGGATTTGGATAAGCTGGTTTAACTTCTCTGGTCCTCAGCTTCCTCATCTGTAAAAGTATGGGTTGAAGTAGTTCTATGTAAGTCCCTTCCAGCTCTAAATTCTATGGTCGTGATTGAGATGATTTCTAGGCTTCCTCCCCTTTGCCCCCTCCCCCCCACAATTGAAATTCTATGTAAAAGGAGCACAACAATTTTTGCACTTTGCTCCCTGTTCTTCCCTCTTCTGATCTCATCTTTATCACTTCTTATATAACTTTCCACCCAAATTTGGGTAAATAAGAACACACAAGAAATGGCTGGCTCCCTTTAAGCATAGGTATTAAAATATGGCTCAAGACTATATATATGTATATATGTATCTATGTACAGAACATACAGTATGTATGTGAAGCTTCAGTGCCAATAACTGAGACCTCTTCCAAAAAGAGCTCTGATCTGGGCCTCTTCATCTCTGAAAAAGTTATCTAAAATCTCTGTGCCTATATATGTAAAAGAAAAATCTAGAATTTCCATTTACAAAGTACTTGGAATCTTGAAATGAAAAGAGATATTTAAGTACAATGTATAATTAAGATGCAGTAAACAGTGAAGTTGAGGAAGAGAGTTCTGATGGCCTGCTTGGGAACAGCATCCTCTTGGGTTGTATTTCAGGCTCAGCTAAGGATTTCTGGGTTGATGCCTTAGGCAAATAACGTAAGTTCTCTTCATGGCTCCTTTCCCCCCCCCCTCGGGCATTCAAATCATAGCTTACAGAAATACTAGGAAATTTAGTGTAACCTTATAAAAAGCCCTAAAGAGACATATATGAAAGCTGATAAAAGACCCCCAAGGATCGCTGTTTATTGGAACAGGCAAGTTCCCTGGTGAAAAAAAAAAGTATTTTTCAAATACTTGAGACCCTGATTCCTGGCACTAGTCATTTCTGCAGCCCTCTATGGAGGAGGCTAATGAGAACCCCTGTCTTTATTTTTCATGGGGTGCATCAATGCTACCCTTGAGAATCCAGTGAAGCAAGTAGGTCCTATAAGGAGACTGAACAGACTGTCAAGATGGTAGGGAAACCTTGATCCCTAAGATGCTACTTCAAGCCTTTCAAAGCTTTATACTGTAATGCAGACTGGCTATAGCTTAGTCTGCTCAATAGCAGTCTTCATAGCCAGTTCTCTCTTAAATATGCCCACCTTCATTACCTTGAACAAGTGTCCACTTCAATGCATATGTGATAACTGATTTTATTAGATCTTATGTCTGGCATGACAGATTTAAGTCCTGGACTTGTAGGCAAGGGGATCTTAGTTCAAATCCAGTCTCCAATTACGATTAGCTAATGGGCAAGCCACTGAGCTTCAGATATCTCTCTATGATTTATTCACTGAGCTATGGGAGGGCTGAAGTCTGTGTATGGAGAGAGTTCCCACACCATTGAGACAAAGAGCCTTGACATAAAGGTGAGTTCCCTTTCAATAAAGGAGTTTAAGAGAGACTGAAAGAACCACTATCAGAGATATTGCAGAGGGCATTCTCACATGTTATAGGGGATTGACCTAAATCAGGTGTGGGGAATGAGGTCACATGTGACCCTCTAGGTCCTCAAGTGCCTTCAAGGTCCTTTTATTGAATCCAAACTTCACAGAACAAATCCCCTTAAGAAAATAATTTTTTCTTTTCTTTATTTTTATTCTTGATCCAGTCAAGAGGCTGCACACAAGGACCTAGAAGATCACATGTGGCCTCAAGGTTGCAGTTTCCCCACCCCCGGCCTAGATGAACTCTACAAATCTATGAATCTTGAAGGAAATTCTTATTCACCTACTGTATTAGTAGCAATATGATTAAGTAAATCAGACTGTAGGTGAGACAGAAATACAGGATTTTTACAGTAGCCACAAAACCCTTCAACCATTTACTGTTCCTGATACCCTTTAGGTATTTTACTAGGGACAAAGATAGCACAAAAAAGGCCTGAAATAATGAATTCTACCTCCCATTCTGATTTTTTTCCCTCCTGTATTTCTCTACCCTGAACCTAAATATCATTGATAATGTAGGTAGATGTCCAGGCATTGTATACAGTCCTCATTGCCCTCCATTGCACACTCCACATCATAAAATTCCTATTTTATACTGTTAAGTGACTTGTCCAAGATTATACAGGGATTCGAACTCAGCTCTTCTGATTTCAAATTCAGGACGTTTTCTGTTCTTTATGGTCTTTTTCCAATTTTGGCACATTTGGTGTCAGAGAGCAGATGCTGCTGATTTGTCTGAATCTATGATTGTATTCAGTTGTGTTTCTTGCTAAACTTTTAAATATGTCAAAGTAATCTGGGAACATTGGGAGGTCTATATATCAAGTTATAATCAACTGTTAAGAATTCAACACTGACTTCACCATTAGGTTTACACAGGATGGTTGTACAGTTGGGACTTGTTATAAACTTGTCTTGTTCCTTCCAAAGAAAATCTGATGGTGGCCGATGCTTTACCTCAGATGATGCTGCCCAAACCTAGAGGAAACAGGAAAAAAAAAAAAAAAAAAAAAAACAACAGACACCAACTGAGTAATCATTCTCCAGGTAAATGAGCTTCTTTATTCTCTTGTAAGGTCCAAGTTAACTTGAACAAGAATCAGAGTATTTCCTGCACTAAAGATTGGGGAGGGGAGCAGGAGGGAGATATCTACATGTTACTGTTCATAAAATTTCTAATTAATGTAACATAAAAATTATTAATAAAACATTACATCTGAGGACATTACAGAAAAAAAGGATGAAAACTATGGCAACCTACTACAAATATTGGCGTTTATCCAGAGAATAGAGTAGTGAAAGTGAAATGGCAAGATCAGGCTTTTTGCAGGATGAAGGGATTTTCTTGACTATTGAGTCAGATCTAGACCTTCTCAGGAGGTGAGATGTCAACAGATGACATCAAAAGTATAAGCAGCTACTACTCCAGGAAGAATATGTGTGTTGTGATAGTAGGTAACTTTCTGCTAAAGATGAGGAAGTGACAGTTGACTTATTATATCCAATAAGGAGATAAACCATGTTTCACAGACAGATACATTTGAAATGTGCCAGAAAACACCTAGCAATGTGTCAAGTCTGAGAACTGCCATGTACTCTTCAAGTGGGCATGAAATGTGTCATCAGAAAGAACTCTGAAATAATCCTTAGAATTTATGAAGACCTCACTAAGAAATGAGAATTTTGGCATGAGGGTATTATTTTTATTATTGTCACCAAGTGAAGCCAGGGATTTTGATCCAGAAGGAAGGATATAGGAAGTGAACAGATGGCTTAGAAAACTGCTTCAGATAATGGGATTCAACTTTCTGGACCTTGATTAAGACATAGAGAAGCAGGGCTGTGTCTTACCTAAATTCTGTATATGATTACGTGCACACAATAGACATTCTGAAAATGTTTGTTAAGTGAACAGGCTCATACTCAGGGATGTTACACATCAAATAATGCCTGGAAATTACTTGCCTGGGTACTGATCTAATTAAGAGTTAAAAGCTGAAAAGTAAAGGGGAAAAAGGAAAAGAGTTCAGACATAGCTGCTAGACCAGCTATTAAAAAGCTCAGCAGGTATTGGAGAAAGAATAGAAGAGGTGCCAAGAGGTGGAGGGAGGAAGGGATTCTACCACAGAAAATATCCTGTTCAAGGTCACAGACATACTTAAAAAGGAACAAATTAGATAAAGGGTAGGGCTGTGCTTCAGGAAGTTAATTCACCTTTGTGAAAAGCCATGAACTTGAGTAGAAGAAACACTGTGATGTTTCTTCCATGATGAAGAGAAGTAATGGAGAGAGCAGGAAGTGATAATATGGTGGTAGTTTCATGTTTTATGCTTCCAGGACAGCTAAAGGAAATGGATGATGAGATTAAGCCCTTTCACCCAAAGTGGGAGAGGAAACAGCTGGAATTGCTGATGAATATTCATGAGTTCGGGTTTTTACTGCAAAGGAATTATACCAATCCATGTGTTTAGCCTTACTTAACAAATTCATGATTGGAATATTCAAAGGTTGGCCTTGGTGGCCTCAGTTTCCTCATTTGTAAAAGAGGGATAATAATACTCGCACTAATGTATAGTTATTAGGAGGAAAATGGTTTTCAGACCATAAAACACTATGTGACTGTGAGTTATGATATGACGAATCATAGAGAATGGGAAAGGTGTGAAATTTTAGGTAGGCTAATGTTCCAATTTTCAAAAATGAAAAGAGGGATACTTCAAATTATAGAGCAGTAAGTTTAACACCAACTTCTGTGGAAATAGTAGGATAGATTATTGAAAGGATGGTTTGTGAATACTCAGAAGGAGAAGCAGTCATGATGAAACATTACTATGAGTTTGTTAAGAATACATTCTGCTATATTAACTTTATTTCTTTTTTTGACTGGTTCAGTACCATGGTAGATCAGGAAAATGCTACAACTTTTAACAAAATCTTTCATCCTTGCAGACATGGTAGGTAGAAATGGATTAGAGGACATGTTGTTTAGTTATTTCAGTCGTGTCTGACTCTTCGTGACCCCATTTGGGGTTTTCTTGACAAAGATATTGGAGTGGTTTGCCACTTCCTTCCCAACTCATTTTACAGATAAGGAAACTAAGGGAAACAAAATTAGTGACTTGCCCAGGATCACACAGCAAGCAAGTGCCTGAGGTCAGATTTAAATTCAGGAAGATGAATCTTCCTGATTCCAGGCCTGGCATTCTCTCCACTGTGTCACCTAGCAGTGAACAGACTGGAGGAAAATACAATTATATAGATTCAGAACTAGTTGAATGACAAAATCCAAAGAGTGGTTGGGTAATTTCAACCTGAAGAGAGGACTGAAGTGGAATAATGAAATGTTATTTATCCTTCATTTTCAAAGATAATCAGTAACATCACAGAGTGACATCTTGACTAGTTCATGAATTGGATTTAAGTAAGGCAGAATTATATAAAGTTTGTCAGTCTCCTTCTCTTTTCCAGAGTCATTGAAGTCCAGTGGCAAGACAAAGTTAAGACGACTGACTGGTAATGGCCAGAGATGCAGTGGATGACCTTGGTGTCCTTGATGTGAGGTTTGACCAAGTTACAAGGGCTTTACAATGCCTGCTTTTAGCTGCCTTCGTGACCACTGGAAGAAATTGTTCTTGTTTGCCCATTCTGCTGGGAGAAGTCTTTACGTGCTTAGGGTAGATATCCCCCTCACTCAAAGAGTTTAAGGCCTGCTTGTAACCCTCAACCTGGGTTAGCCTGTCTGCCAAGATAATTTACCAGGGTGTGGACACTGTGCATGCTACAGCTTCTTGGAACCACAGGTCAAAGTTCAGTGCCAAGCAGACACCAAAAGGAGGTGAGCAGACCTGAAAAGGGCTTACTTAGTAAGCCTTCACACCAGAGCTACTAGCCTGTTGACTGTGTTCATTTTAACATTTCCATCAATGACTTGAATGAGGCATAAATCATATCCTTACCAAATCTATGAGTGACACAATGTTAGAAACGAACATATCAGATAACAGGATCAAAATCTTATGTAACCTGAATATTAAAGGCAATATCATAAAAAAAATTAAACAGAACCAGATCAAGTACCTTTTACAGCTATACCAAGGAGAGAATTCTTAATGAAACAAGGGATACAGATAATCATAAAAGATTAAATAGATAATTTCAATTATATAAAACTGAAAAGCTTAAATGAGAAAAATCAGTGCAGTTAGAATAAGAAGGGAAATGGTCAATTGGGAGGAAAAACCTTTGCATCCAATATCTCTGATAAAAGTCTCAAATCTAAGCTATAAACCAAATATAAGAACAAAAGTCACTCTCTAAAGGATAAGTCATCAATGTATGTGAACAAATAGACCTGCAAATGATTAACAGCCATATGAAATATTGCTCCAAATTACTAATAATCAGAAATTAAAATGTTAAAAAATCTGTTTCAGCTCATATCCAGAAAATTAGCAAAAAATGACAAACTATGGGACTAATTAATGATGGGAGCAAGATTGTGGAAAGATCAATACATTGTTGGGGGAGCTATGAACTAGTCCAACCATTCTGACAAGCAATTTAGAATTATGTTAAGAAAGTGACCCCAATGAACTCTTCCAACTATTCTGGTGAACAATTTGGAACTATGCCCAAAAGGTAATCAAACCATATATACTCTTTGATCCAGCAATGCCACTATTAGATCTGTATCCCAAAGGGATCATAAAAAAGGGAAAAGGACCTACAGGTACAAAAATATTTATAGCAGCTCTTTTTGCAGTGGCAAAGAATTGGAAATTGAGGGAATGTCCATCAATTGGGGAATGGCTGAAAAAGTTGTAGTATATTAATGTAATTGAATACTATTGTGCTATAAGAAATGATGAGCTGGCAGATTTCAGAAAAACCTGTTAAGACTTACATGAACTAATGTTGAATGAAGTGAGCAGAATCAGGAGAACATTGTACATAGTAAGAGTCACACTGTATGATGATCAGCTATGATTGACTTAGCTGTTCTCAGCAATACAACGATCCAAGACAATTCCAAAAAGACTCATGATGGACAATGCTATTCACATCCAGGGAAAGAATGGATGGAATCTGAATGCAGATTGAAACATACTATTTTTGCTTGTTTTCTTTTCCTTTTATTGTTTCTTCCTTCACAACATGACTAATGGGGAAATATGTTTAAATGATTGCACATATACCTACATCAGATTGCCTGCTGTCTTGGGGAGGGGTGAGAAAAGAGGAGAAAAATTTGGAACTCAAAATCTTTCAAAAAATGAATGTTGAAAAGTATCTTAACATGTAATTGGAAAAAACCAAAATACTATTAAAAAAAGTGACCCAGAGATCTCACTGCTAGTCATATATCACAAAGGTCAACATCAAGTCTCATACATCAAAATACTTATAACTGCACTTTGTAGAGTAGCAAACTAGACACAAAGTAAATGCCCTTCAATTAGAATACAACTATACAAATTCTGATACATGAATGTAATGGAATATTACTGTACCTTAAAAAACAATGAATATGAAAAACTCAGAGAAGCATGGGAAGAAATAAGCTGATACAAAACACAGGGAAACGTATTTCATCTTAACATAATGAAATGTTTCCTAACAATTATATCTCTTTAAAAGTTTGAAAGGGGGTGATTGAAGAAGTCAATCAAGCATTCCCTGTCACTGAAGGCCTCAAGAAAGAGACTGATGGATAACTTGCTGTGGATGTGAAGACAGGTTTCATGCTTTGGGTAAAGAATCTCCTAAGTGTCTTTTGAGACTTTCAATGGTAATCCTATGCTTCTATAATATTCTAGAATTGTTAATATGAAATTATTGGTTCTTCACAATATTATTTAGCATATTTATATCTTATACTCACGGTTACTGTAGCATTGGCTGGCATTCTAATATTTGGGTGGAATTTATAGAAAGAGACTGCATGGCCATTCACATTTTGTTGTAGAATATGATCTCCAATTGCCAGTTCTTTGTCAGGAGAAGAGTTAATTATCTTCACGAACAAACCACTGCCACTCACTTCAACTATTTTAATGTCTCCAAGAGCACTATAAAATAATATAACATGCTTTTAAAAGTTTATACCTTTTGTGACCAAAGCAATTTAGTAGCAGAATAATAAAAGACGCTAGTATGTTATTTAAAAATCCAAGAAAAATGAATTATTATAGAGATGCAGCATGTGGCAGTAGAAAGAGCATTATATTTAGATCCTGGGTTCAAAATGACTGTGTTCAAATCCTGGCTCTGTTATTTGCCATGCAAGTGACCTTGGGCAAGCCACATGACCTCTCTGGGCCTCAGTTTCCTCAACTGTAAAGTGAGGGGATTGGATTACATGGCCTGAGGTCTCTTTCAGGTTGGGATCTATGATCTAATGACTCCTTTTCCAGATCTAAATCTACAATTCTTTGATCTTAGTGGAGAAAACATAATACTAAGGAAACCTTGAATCTAGTTATAATTCAGAAGCTGATGTTAGGTAACTATAGGCAAATATCTTAATTGTTTTATGACTCCTTCCTTTCCAAAACTGTTATCTCCCTTATGTACTTTGAGAACATGAGATTATGTTTGTTTTCATTTGTTATCCTTTTTCATTTCTTGTTATATAGTTCCTTATGCATAAAAGCTGCAGAGTGGAATGTTATATACTACTAGAAAGAGCCTGGGGTAGGAGGTCAGGAAACTAACTAAACTCTGCCATTAAAACATTTCATCCATGTCTATTTTCTCATCTGAAAAATGAGAATGGGGCAGCCCAGTGTGGCAGTGGATATAGCACTGGCCCTGGAGTCAGGAGGACCTGAGTTCAAATTTAGCTTCAGACATTTACTAGCTGTGAAACCCTAGGCAAGTCACTTAACCCCAACAGTCTCTTGAAACAAAAAACAAAAAAAGGGGGGATAATAATGCCTGTGCTAACAATTTCAGAGCTGCTATGATGATAAAATGAGAAAATGTATATGAAAAAAATTTTAAATTTGAAAGGACCATACAAATACAAGATATTTTTATGCTATAGGTGGAAAATAATGTCTCTCTTTTTAAATGAAGAAATTAAAGGGATTTTGTTGTTATTGTTATACAGTTGTGCCTGATTTTATGTGACCCTAATCTGGGGTTTTCTTGGAGTGGTTTGGTATTTCCTTCTCTAGCTCATTTTACAGATAAGGAAACTAAGGCAAACAGGATTAAGTGGTTTGCCCAGGAGCACAGACTCTGGTCTTCCTCACTCAAGGCTGGGCACTCTATCCACTGTGCCACCTAGCTGCCTTTAAATTAAGTTACAGAGTAGTATAAACATTTAACAGATTTCTTTGTGAGACAATGGCAAATTATTTAGGTGTATATTTTTAGTTCTCAAAATATTAGGTTTATTTTCACTAGCAAATTTCCCAGACTGATTTTCTCATAAGAATTTTAGACTACTCCATAGATTTATTATACACCCTTAGACAAGATATTCATATTTCAACATATTTATCTGTGACATGGTTACGACACTTATCTTTAAGAATATTAATAAAATCAATTTAAAAAATTTCTCCTTATTTTATCTTGCTCCATGTATTTCCTACAGAGTAAAAAGAGGGTCAGGATAAAGACCTTTAAAAAAACCAAACTTCTCTATGCTGCCATCTCTCTTACTGAATTACTCTTTAAAAAAAACTAAAAATAGCAAAATGAGCTAGTATTTCTTTTTACCCTGATGACAGGTAGTATTGACCAGTCTGTGATGGTTTGAGTCACTTGCTGAAATTACTCCGTCAAGTTGAGGTCATTTTCCCTAGTCTAAACTGTTCAGCTCAATTGTTCAAAGAGTAGTGCTAATAAGATCAAGGTTGTGACTTCATAGGCCATTTGCTTCATAGGATGTAGAGTTTTCCACTGAAAGAAAACCTCTTCCCTGGCTGCAGATTCTACCTCCAAGGAGGCCCAGGTAGAAGCATGGATAACCTAGAAAAAAACCCTCAATGATAAAAAATAACTCAAAGTATATGCCTTACTATTTGATGGGATTTACAGTATAATATCTAGAAACAAAGGATCACAGATTGATAGAATCAGGATTTATGATACTTAAGATATCTGAGGAATTATCTAACCTAGGGGCTTTTAACCTTAGGGTCTGGGTCTGTGGGAGATTTTATGGGATTCATGAGCCATGAATGTAGATTGAAAAATATTTTAATACCATCTCATGTGTATCTCCTTGGCAAAATTTGATGCAGTCTCAACAAAAGAAAGGCGTAAGTTCATTTTTATAAGCACTAGGAAAAAGTGGGTCTACATTCTTGATTTGAGGTACATACAAGGCTTTTTGGTTTACTTTTTGCCAGTACTATATGCATGTGTATGTACATATAGCATATATAATGTGTTATACACATCTATCTATCTGTCTCTCTATTTATCGAATTGGGGTATTTGGGGATATTTAATTTCTTTTTTTTTTTTAAGCAATCGGGGTTAAGTAACTTGCTCAAGGTTACACGGCCAGTTATTTCTGGGTGTGGTGCTGAGTGTCTGAGCCCAGGATTTGATCTCCAGGTCATCCCAACACTGAAGCCTGTGCTCTTACTCGCTGAGCCACCTGGCCGCCCCTGATATTTAATTTCTTATAAAACTAAATGCCTACTTCTTTCCTTGAAAGAGAACACTCACTATCATTACATGCCTCTCTAGACATGTTAAAAATGAAACATTCTATTTTTTTACTTTATAAATGTTATCATCTTAATGTTAAGTTGTTTTTTTTTTTATAGTAGATTCTTCCATTTTCCAATACAAACTTTCATCATTTCTCCACAGGACACTAAGAAATAATTTCTAAATTGTGTATTTAAACAGAGAAGCAAGTCATTATAATGTCTTGACTGTTTTTAATTACTCATACATGCAATTAATTTTTTCTTTTTAATGCTTTTTCTTAAACCTATGATTACTGAAAAGTACTATTAATTTATTAAACTTAAAGATGCATTGTATCCGTAAGTTAGAAAATAATTTGCTTTATCAAGTGGCTTCTCTATTAAGTATCAGAATTAATCGTTGCCTTCCTTTTGAAAAAAGGCCTACATTTATGGGGAAATATTTCATAAATTGACAAGTACTTCAATACATGAAGAAAGGGTCAATCTTTTGTCAGGTTACCTTTTCTTCCTTTAAATCCCCACATACATGCTAGGTAAGAAAATGGATTAGGTAACCTGTTCCTCCTCCTATGTCCTCCTTTTAATTCCCCACCTTACCCATTGTATACACCAATGAGAGCTTTCTATAACTGGTTAACCATGACGTTATTATCTTACCAATGTCCTTTCTTTTCCTCCTTTAAACATGCCATCTTTAACTTATTATGAGACCTATGATTAAATTAACATTCTTCCCCTGAATGAAAAAAAATATTAAGCACTTATGTTTCAGCTAGGGTGCTCCTTTGTAAAATAGTCACATTTGAATTATTTGCTCTGACTTTAGGTAGGTTCTCCAGGACAGATCCATGCTAGTAATCTTATTTTAATTTTTATTTAGATGTTTCCAATTACTCTGCAGGTAATGGCAAACCAGTTAACTTGTTACCTGGAATTTGCCTTTAAGCTATTGGGTTCCTTCCACTAGTTCACACCTGCCTAAAACTTGCAATCGTTGACTGGTGGGAGAAACTATCGAGACTTCCTCATGAATTCAAGTTGGACTTGGTAGAGGATCTATTCAGTCTGTCTAATGTGAGGCTGGGAGCATTATATCTGCCCTAATAGTCTCAGCTTGTCTCAAATGTCTAAAGAACTAGAATGGGTAGGTATATTGTGTATTCTGCTTCCCTAGTATTTTTAGTCATAATCTTGTTTTACTTCCCTATCTGAACATACCTAGTACCCATTGGGGTGCTGGTGAGAATGGGAATATATCCTCTACCATGGCAATCTAGAATCCATCTGGTATGGAGCAAAAGCCTTTGTGGGGGCAGGGCTTTTCTCCTAACCTTCCTGCCAATTCCCCCTTTTTTTTCTTGACCACCTCCATATATAAATCTAAACTTAAGGTTCTTCACAATCTGGCCTTATTTGATGTAGCTGATGCTATTTCTTTGCTATTTCAATCTCCTTTCTGATCAAACCTTTTATAAGAGTTCTAATAATTATCACATTAGATTAGATTGATTAAAGGCAACTTTTCTCTCTTCCTGCTTTAGGTCATTTTTACAAGCATCAAGAAACTGGAGAAAAGTCAAAGAGCAAGAAGGAGAAGCAAAATAAGGGAAGGAATGGGCCCAAATAATCTACCAACTGGATAACTGGCCCTTGAACAAGTGAACTGCCTACATTTTTAGGTTTTTAAAAAAATTTTAGTTTTGGTGCATCTGGCATATTTTATCGAGTAAAATATACCATTTACTTTCAGTTTGCAGCTTTATAAAAGGGGGTAAAGAATACAACTTAGGGCTATGGAATAAATCAGTAAAAATGAAAAATGAGAACTTTTGGTTCAAGTCAATTTCCTGCCAGTCTCTGCCCTCCAACTGCAATCACATGAATGAACCTTTAAATTAAATGGTAACAGTTTGAAACAAGAACATGTACCTGGATTTAGATATGTTGGCCTCATCTGGAGACAAAGTTTTATTTCTACCTGGGAATCCGGAATGCATGAGGTTTCTCTTTGGGTCCAAGAACAAAGAGTGAAAGTAGTCCTTCCCATCTCCTAACATACTGGGCTGAGGTGTAAGGGCTGCAAAATGTGGTTTCTGGAGCACAGGGACAGAAAAGCTGTCACTGCCTTTCCAAAGGAAGTAGAGACCAAGAGTTCGACAAATAAAAAGAAGAAAAAAAGAAGCAGTAATTTACATCTTTTCCCAACTATAATGCAACATTATATAATTCCCATTTCTTATGATCAGTATAAAACTATCTCCTCAATGAGAATTTAAAGCTTTAAACCTGAAGCTAAGAAGTTACATATGGTAAGTGAATATTTTTAGTGACACATCAATATATACCCTGGGGAGAATTGGTTCTGATAAATGATGTCACTAGTAGAACAATCATTCTGAAATTTTGGTGCTTCTAGCAAAAACGTTATTGATTAGGAGCAGTAGAACATCTGAGTTCTCTTCCAAATTAAGATATATCAGAATCTCTATAAATATATCTTTGGTATGAGAAGTAAGGGAGGGCAACTAATCTGCCCCAACTTTGCCTTCCCAAACATAAGTCTTAAATAAGCTCTGTTCCCTTTCTTTTCTTAAACTTCTGTGTTTTGGAACTTCTGGTGCCAAGATGGCAGGATGAGGCAAGAACTCCACAGAGCCCTCCTGAATTCCCCTCCAAACAACACTTCAGAATCAATTTAGGAGTGAGGAAGCAGTTTACCAGTACAATAGGACAGGTCTATCTCATTGCGGAGCCCCATAAATAAGCAGGGCAGCAAGCCACACCTCAGGGGGCCCAACAGCAAGGCTCTGAGACCCAGGGCAATTCACCAGGGAGGCCCTGCCCCTGTACAGGCCAGCAGCCTTGAGGTAAGTCAGTAGTCCTAGACCAGCAGCACATCAAGGCCCTGACTCCAGTGCAGACAACCAGCTAGGTTCCACCCCCAGTGCAGGCCACCAGCAAGGCCCTGCCCACATTGCTGACCAGTAGTGAGACTCCGCCCCCAGACCAGGCAACAGTAAGAGGCCCCAGGACAGACCAAGAGTGAGACCTTACCCCTGGGGCAGGCCAGCAGCCAGATCCTACCCCTGAGATCAGTTAGTAGAGGGGCTGAGCCTACAAAGCAAGTTAACAGTGAGGCCTCACTCCTGGGGTAGGCCAGCAACAAGACCTTGCCCCTGGGGTCTGCTGGCAGAGAAGCCCCACCTATACAGCAAGCCAGCAGTGAGGCCTCACCCCTGGGGTAGGCCAGCAGCAAGACCCTGCCTCCAGGTCAGTTAACAAAGAGGCCCCACATCTGGTGAAGGCCAACAGAGAGGCCTCACTCCCAGTACCAGTCAGTAGGAGGCCTCCTCATTCCAGTAGCAAGCCAGCAACTCGACCCTGAGACCCAGTAAAAGCCAGCACCAAGGCCTTGAGACCTGGCAGAAGAAGCTTGGGACAGTGCAGAAGCAGAGTCCAATGCTTATATAAAAGTGCAAAGTCAGAAAATAGGCAAAAAAAGAAGAAAAATACTAATTACAAAAAAGAGCTGAATATAGAAAATTACTATGGTAACAGAGAGGCACAAACTTAGAAGAGGACAAATGTCAAAACAGCTACATGTGAAGAAGTCTCAAAGAAAAATGTAAATTGTTCTTTGGCCCAAAAAGAATTTCTGGAAGAGCTTATAAAGGATTTTAAAAAGTAAATTAGGGAAGTAGAAGAAAACTGGAAAAAGAAATGAGCATAATATTAGAGAATCATGAAAAAAGTCAATAGTTTGGTAAAAAACTCAAAAATGGGAAAAGATATACAAAAGTTCACTGAAAAGAAATAATACCTCAAAAATTATAACTGGGCAAGTGGAAGACAAGGACTACATGAGACATTAAGAAATGATAAAACAGAATTAAAACAAAAAAATAGAAAATGTGAAATTTCTCATTGGAAAAACAATTGACTTGGAAAAAAGATCCAGGAGAGATAATTTAAGAATTATTGGACTACCTGAAAGCCATGATCAAAAAAGAGTCTGAACATCATATTTCATGAAATCATCAAGGAAAGATGCCCAGATATCCTGGAATCAGAAGGCAAAATAGAAATTGAAAAAATTCACTGATCATCACCTGAAAAAGATCCCAAAATGAAAATTCCCAGGAATATTATAGCCAAATTTCAGAGCACCCAGGTCAAGGAGAAAATATTTCAAGCATCCAGAAAGAAACAGTATGAATATTGTGCAGCCACAGTCAGAATTACATAGGATTTAGCAGTTTCTACACTGAAGAACCAGAAAGCTTAGAATAAGATATTTCAGAAAGCAAAGGAGTTAGGATTACAATCAAGAATCACCTACACAGCAAAACTGAGTATAATCCTTGGGGGGAATCAACATTTACAAAAATAAAGGCCTTTTAAGTATTCCTGATGCAAAGACCAAAGCTGAATAGAAATCTGACCTCCAAATACAAGACTCAAGAGAAACATAAAAAGGTAAAAAAAAAGAAACAAAAGAAAATAGAACAGATTTAATAAGGCTAAACTGTTTATATTCCTACATGGCAAGATGATATTTGTAACTCTTAAGAACTTTATCACTATAAGGTAATTAGAAGGAGTATATAGAAAGGCAGTGTGAATATGAGATGATTATGATGGGATGATATCCAAAAAAACAAAATTGAGGGGTGAGAAAAATGACTGCAGTGGGAGAAGAGAGAAGGGGGAGTTAGAATGGGGTACATTATCTCACTTAAAAATGATGTGAAAGAGTTATCATGGTAGAGGGGTAGATGGAGGATTGGCTCAAAGAGGAAATAACATATACACTCATTTGGATATAGAAAACTATCTTGCCTTACAGGAATATAAAAATGAACAGGGAACAGAAAAGGGGCCTGGGGAGCCAATAGAAAGAAGGGCAGATTGGGGGATGTGGTATTCAACAGTAAAAAACTTGCAGGGAAGGACAAGATAAAAGGTAAGAGAGAGAGAAGGTTAAACAAGGGAAAAATTGGGTGGAGGAAAATATAGGAAATACACAATTATAAGTATAAATCTGAATGGAATGAACTCACCTATAAAATAGAAGCTAATAGCGGAATGGATTAAAAAGCAGAATTCTACAATATATTGTTTACAAAAAATACATCTGAAGCACTGACACACAGATAAGGGACTGGTCCAGAATCTATTATGCTTTCACTGAAGTGAAAAAAGCAGGGGTAGCAATCATGATCTCAGACAAAAGTAAAAATAGATCTAATTAGAAGAGATAAGGAAAGAAACTATATCTTGCTAAAAGGCATGATAGATAAAGAAGTAATATCAATACTAAACATTTGTGCACTGAATGGTGTAGCATCTAAATTGTTAAAGGAGAAGTTAAATGAGTTACAGAAGGAAATAGATAATAAAACTATACTAATGAGGGACCTCAATTTCCCCCTCAGAATTAGATAAATTTAACCAAAAATTAAATAAGAAAAAAGTTAAGGAGGAAAACAGAATTCTAGAAAAGTTAGATATGCTAGCTTTCTGGAGAAAACTGAATGGGAATAGAGAGGAATACACATTTTTTTTCTCAGCTGTACATAGCACCTACACAAAAACTGACTACATATTAGGGCATACAAGACTCACAGCCAAATGCAAAAAAGCATAAATATTAAATGCATCCTCTTTAGATCATAATACAATAAAATTATATTCAATAAGGGGCAGTGGAAAGATTAAAATTTAATTGGAAAATTAAAGAATCCTAAAGAATGAGTGGGTCAAAGAACAAATTACAGAAACAATTTCATTAAAGAGAATGACAATAATGAGACAACATACCAAAATTTATGGGATGCAGAGGCAGCTAGGTGGCACAGTGAATAGAGCATCAGCCCTGGAGTCAGGAGGACCTGAGTTCAAGTTCAGCCTCAGACACTTAACACTTACTAGCTGTGTGACCTTGGGCAAGTCACTTAACCCCAATTGCCCTGCATTGCCCCCTTCGAAAAAAATGCAAAATTTATGGGATGCAGCCAATGCAGTACTTAGGGGAAAATTTATATCTCTAAATGCTTACGTCAATAAAATAGAGAAAGAACAGATTGATACATTGAGCATTCAACTAAAAAAAAAATAGAAAAAGAAAAAATTTTAAATCCCCAATTAAGAAAACCACTGAACTAAGAAATAAAACTAGAAGCTGCCTTTATGAAAAGAAAACCCAGTAAAACTGTTAGTTAATTTGATTTAAAAAAGGAAAGAA
This sequence comes from Petaurus breviceps papuanus, assembly GCF_028583685.1. Classification (NCBI taxonomy): domain Eukaryota; kingdom Metazoa; phylum Chordata; class Mammalia; order Diprotodontia; family Petauridae; genus Petaurus; species Petaurus breviceps. The sequence goes on from NW_027186546.1 coordinate 4,429,553, forward strand.
GAAAACCAAATTGCTAGTATCAAAAATGAAAGGAGTGAATTCCCATTAATGTAGAAAAAATTAAAACAATCATTAGGACCGACTTTGTCCAATTATATGCCAATAAATCTGGCTAAGTGAAATGGATGAATCTTTATACAAATATAAATTGCCCACATTAACAGATGAGGAAATAGAATCCTTAAATAACATAATCTTAGAAAAAGAAATTGAACAAGTCTTGATCAATGAACTCCCTAAGAAAAAATCCCCAGGGCCAGATGAATTTACAAGCAAATTCTACCAAACATTCAAAGAATAACGAATTCCAATACTACATAAATTATTTTAAAAAATAGGTGGAGTCCTACCAAATTCCTTTTATACCACAAATATGGTGCTGATACATAAAGCAGGAAGAGCAAAAACAGAAAAAAGAAAACTACAGGCCAATCTCCCTAATGAATATTGATGTAAAAATTTTAAATAAACTACTAGCAAGGAGATTAGAGCAATGTATCACAGGGATCTTACACTATGACCAGGTATGATTTATACTAGGAATGCAGGACTGGTTCAATATTAGGAAAACTATTGACATAATTGACCATATCAGTAACAAAACCAACAGAAATCATATGATTATCTCAATAGAAGCAGAAAAAGCCTTTGATAAAACACAACACCCATTCCTATTAAAAACACTGGAGCACCTAGAAATAGAGCTTATCTTAAAATGAGTAATATTTATTGAAAATATTTATTTATTGAATATTTTACACTTATTTATATACTTATTGAATATTTATTGTGATATTTAATGAAAACCATCAGCAAGCATTATTTATAATGGGGAAATGATAGAAGCCTTCCTGATATGATTAGGGGTAAAACAAGGGTGCCCATTCTCACCCTATTATTCAATATTGTACTAGAAATGCTAGCTATAGCAATAAGAGAAGAAAAAGAAAATTGAAGGAATTGGAATAATGAGAAAACAAAACTATTACTCTATGCAAATGATATGGTTGTATACTTAGAGAATCCTCAAGAATCAACTAAAAAGCTACTTGAAATAATTAACAACTTCAGCAAAGTTGCAGGATACAAACTAAACCCATGTAAATCATTAGCATTTCTACATATTACCAACAAACCCTGAAGAAAGAGATAGAAAGAGAAATTTCATTTAAAATAACTAGACAATATACCATTCTGACAAGATAAGTCCAGGAACTATATAAACACAACTGTAAAACACTTTTCACACAAAGTCAGATCTAAGCAACTGGAAAAATATTAATTGCTCATAGGTAGGCCAAGTCACTATAATAAACATGACATTTCTACATAAATTAACTTACTTATTAAGTGCCATTCCAATCAAACTACTAAAAATTATTTTATAGAGCTAAAAAAATCATAACAAAATTCATCTGGAAGAACAAAAGATCAAGAATAAGAAGGGAATTAATAAAAAAAATGTGAAGGAAGTTGGTCTAGCCATACCAGATCTCAAATTGTATTATAAAGCAGTAATTATCAAAAACAACCTGGTACTAAGAAACAGAGTGTTGGATCAGTGGAATAGATTAGTAAAGGAATGTAGTAATCTAGTGTTTGAGAAATCCAAAGATCCAAGTTTTTTGGGACAAAAGCTCATCATTTGACAAATACTAATGAGAAAACTGGAAAACAGGATGGCAGATACTAGGTAAAGACCAACATCTCACACTGTATACCAAGATAAAATCAAAACAGGCACATGATTTATACATAAAGGACGATAACATAAACAAATCAGGAAAGCAAGGAATGGTTGAAGTGCCAGATCTGTGGATAAGGGAAGAATTTAGGACCAAACAAGATATAGAGAGCATTAAGAAATATAAAACAGATCATTTTGATTATATAAAGTTTAAAAGGTTTTATTAAAGAGATTTTGTTCTGTGAAGTTTGGATTCAGTCAAGTGGCTGCCCTTGAGGACCTAAAGGGCCATTCCCCACCTCTGGATTAGACAAATACAAATTAGAGTGGTTTAAATTTAAGGTGGTTCAATACAGAATTTGATTCCAATGTCTGCACAATTTTCCTCTTTGGAAACTCCTGGTGGTCGAATACAGTTACCACTGATTTCTATCTGTAGAAAAACTCAATAGATTTTCTATCAACTGGTATGCAAAAATTGGTGTCAGAGAAGTTTAATAATGGAATTGTAAGGGGAGAATTTTTCCACTAAAAGTCTTATTCTCATGGTTCCTTGTAGGGTGTAGAGAGATCAGGAGATACCAGTTAAGCAGTTCTGACAGATCATACTTGTAATGGGAATGTAAATTTAAGAACTTTCCTGCCCCTAGGCCCTTTGATAGGCTTAAGTGCACCTGGAACCTGTGGCCAGAGGCTTGTTTTTCAGGAGATACTTTGTGATTGGGCATTGGGTCAAGAGGGTTGTTACATTCTCTGAGCCAGGAGAAGGCTATATAAACCCAGATATAAGGCTTTGTTTTGGGGTTCACTTTGAGTCGAGTTGTTTGATTTGACCAGACGAGACTATGGGCAGCCATTGAGAGCCCCCTGGCTTTGAAAACCCAGATGTTGATGCTTCCCTCTCTGGTAACTGTGACTAGGTATGGATGTAATGGTCAGACAGTTGGAGGCCTTTCTGCTTGAAATGTTTCTCTGTCTTCTTGTAACTTCTGTCTGTATACTCTGAAGTTTGGGGTGCTGACTTTTTCCCCTGAACTAGGTAAATGATATGTTTAATTGATTAAAGCAAGATTGTTAACCCATTTTGAGTTGCTTTCCTCTAGAAAAGCAGATCTAAGAACCTGTGTTGGCAGCCACCCTGCGTATGCCACGATGCTTGTTGTTACACTACTGAATTTGAAAGTTTTAGCATTATAGCCCTAGTAATGGATGTTGGTCTGTTTTCTGAGTGCCAGCTTAGCTAAATTTAGAAAAGTTCATCTTTAACAATAGGTTAGCTGCTAGGGGCTAAATTATTTTAACCAAAGAAACTACTATATTGGTGAGCTATAATAATTAGAGAATAATTCATATCTTCTATTAGGTACAACTGAGACATAGCCATTTCTGGCTGCCATGAACACATAGAATTTCTTTGAAATTTATGTTTCATTTTTTATAATGTTATACTTACTCAAGTTGTCAGTTCTGTAATAATTTGTCAAAGATGATCTAGAAAATTTTTGTGCGACTGAAGATAGAGTTGATCCTGTATTTAGAGTGCTGGACACATAGCTTTTGAGAGTTATATCCTGGTTTGATGGCTCTGACAAATATGCTGGAGAAAAGTGGACTGAGGATTGTTGTTGCAGGTCTGCACTGGGTAAAAGCTCTTCTTCACTTCTATGTTCAAAAATAGTATAAAACCATAATTTAATCATCAAGGTAGGAAATTAATATAAATAGACTAGGAATATGAGAAAGGATATCAGTAATATTTAGCTTTTTTTTAAGCATATACTTCATAGTCTATGATATCTTGTATTACTAATCTTGGAAATCTGGATCAAACTCTTTGTTATTATTTTATTACCTGCTCTTCTAACTTAATCCTTGTAATTTAACTAATATTTATATACTAATAAGGATCCAGTAGTTTATTTCTACTCTCAGAAATTACTTTTGACTTACACATTCTACATGCAAGTAAATACTTCCAAATAATACCTTTTATGTGTGGGAGTGATAGAAGGATAATAATAATTATAATCACAATAATAATTATCTTTTCCATGGTACTTTAAGATTTGTAAAGCACTTTACATATGTTATCTCAATTAATATAGATGTAGAAGGGAGAAATACATTTTAAGTACTATTATGATTTTAGTGAATTTTACAATGAACATAGCTGAAAGGGTCTGTGATTTTTAAAAAGCCTAATTTTACTAATGCATGATCATCTATAAAATCAGGGAAGCAGAACTTAGATGATATTCTAAGGTCTTGTCTAGCTTTAAATCCATGTACTCTTTTGAGTACTTTTATCAATGGAAAACATCACTTTGATTTATGCAGTATCTCTTGAAAAGTCTATTTTTTAAGGATAGTTAGGGTGACCCCAAGCCTTTTCCTTAGGCCCTCAAGGCAACTGCTCCAGAACAGACTCCTTAAATACAACCTTATATCAATTTGCATTTTTTATTCAACTTAAAACTTGCAAAAAATTCCAGAGATGCAAAGACCTCCATCCCTCCACTGAGACAACTAGATTCTCACCTTTTTTGCCCTCTGCTCAGATGCTTTCCTTAAGCTACAATCCAACATATTTTTATTTCCTTTAATCATGCATTCACTAGAAACTCATATGGCACAGTTTTTGTTGTTTTAAGCTAGATGTAACTTCAATAGCAGTCCTATTATTATGGCTAAAATTTACATACTGATTTAACTACATGATCTCACTCTATCCTCACAATAATCCTGTAAGGGAGGTGGCACAGCTATTTTCTCCATTTTAAGTAGGAGGAAACTGAGGCTTAGGAAGGTTAAATAATTTGTTCATAGTCACAGAGTTGTAAGGGGCAAAATTCAAACCCAGATCTTTTGTGGGTTCAAGTACAGCACTTCTCTAGTACACCATTTTGCAGGATTCATATTCAACATAAGATACTGTAATGTAATGCCAAGTAAAGGCAACTTCCCAAGGTTCAAAATACCAGCATAGGTGCTCTCCATTTTATTCAGTGACAAATTAAGAACAGATAGAATCAAAATTTAACATCATTCAAAATGAAGCATTTACTAAGTGTGATTCAATAATCTCCAAGTACTACCCCACCCCTGGACATTACATTCATTTAATCAATTACAAAGTCCCTCTTCTAAATACTACTCCACCCCAGGCTGTACATTCATTTAGTCCATCACAAAGCCCCTCTGCTCAAATGGAGATTAGTTTCCAATCATAAGTAAAGTACATTCATTTGTTTAATCACAGAGCACAAAAAGGTCAAATGTTCCCCACCCTTGGATCACAATTGAATCTACCCCAGAGTTACAACAAGCTTAAGCACAGCACTTAAAACCCAAATGTAGGTCTTTTCTTCATCTTGACAGGAGGCAAGTTCTCAGCAATCTTTGTTCCTGGGGAGACAAAGCTTAGCAAGGCCACAAGATACATTGCCAGTCTCTTCATTAATTCATTCTCTGTCTGTAGAACAGTCCTAGGACCCCTGAAAACATTAGCAAAACCCTCTTCCAGGATTTCTGTAAACATACAACAAGAAAATCCTTCTTTGGGGCTTCTGAATCAACAGCAAGGTTCCAAGAATTCTGCCACAACAGCACTGTCCTTCACCAGTGGACAGTATTCACTCTCTGTCTGCAGAACAGTCTCAGTAGCTCTGAACCAACAGCAAGGTTCCCAAACTTCTGCAACAACAGGACTGTCTTTCACCAGTGGACAAATCTGGCAAAACAACATCAAAACAGACAAAGTACCAGCAAAACAGCCATGTCTCCTCAGTCCTTGGCAGCTCTGGGTGGCAGCTCTCAAAAATCCTGGGCAATTCAAAGTGGCCCTCAGCAATCCTCTCAGTCTCTCTCTGCCTCCAAAAGGGCTGCTTCCAAAAACTTCTTCTGCCTCTCTCTTGTGTCTCTCCAAATTTACATCACCAGCTCCTCCACAAGTCCATCCCACAAGTGGGATTAACAAACTTTGGGTTTTAACACGATCAAACCAAAAACCAAGCCAATACAGGGGAATCTTTAAATTCCAGTACTATTACAGATACTTGGTAGCAAGTCACATATACACACACACACACACACACACACACACACACACACTATATGAGCCTCAGTTTTCTTGTGAGTAAAATGTGAGTAACATAGAGATAATAACAGCACTTGCCTTTCAGGGTTGTAGTGAGGATCCAGTGAAATAATCCTACAAAGCCCTTTGAAAATACTTAAAGCACTATGCTAATGTTATTATTACTATTCTTATTATAACAATCCCTATACCATTACCTACTTTATGGGATTGCTGTGATGAAAGCAGGAAAGAGCTTTGTAAAGATTAAGTGTGTTATCACTCTCTTTCTCTGCATGTGCATATGCATACACACACATATATATACAAATATATAGATACAAAACACACATAGATATATAGACATACACATACATATATGTGCATGTTAAGCATAAGGATCAGGATTGAATCTTTGATTTTAGAACTCCTAGATGAAGAAATTTCTACCAATATAGGTTAGCACATTCTTTGCAATTTATAGTTTTAGAGAATTGCTTGAAGCAATGAGATTTAAAGTGAGTGGCTTGGAGGTAACACAGGCAGTATGTATCACAGGCAGGGCTTGAATCTAAGTCTGATTAGTTGTAAGACCAGCCCTCTATTCACTATGCATATATATGTTTGTATGTGTAGGTATATATATATATATATATATATATATATATATATATATATATTCACACACATATACAATATACATTTGCACATGTATGTGTGTGTATATTATATATATTATCAAGTGCATTTTCATTATTATTATTCAGTATAACTGTTGCCTTTAAACTGGCTTGCCCTCAGCTTCTCTGTCAGATGCCGTACCCAATGAGCACAGTCTTAAAGACTCTGGCTCTGTGAATCACTCACACTAGCTCCACACCATGCTTACAGTGAATTAAGTCCTAATTCTCAAACTTCTTTGAAACCCCTAAAATGAAAAACACTCAATTTTCACTCCAACATTTAATATCTGACAGCCTAGGAAGCCAAATTTGTAAGCAAGGCTTTAACTTTCTTTTTTTTTTTTTTTATTAAGCAATCAGGGTTAAGTAACTTGCTCAAGGTTACACGGCCAGTTATTTCTGGGTGTGGTGCTGAGGATCTGAGCCCAGATTTGATCCCCAGGTGCAATGCGAATGTAAATTTTAAAGATCTTCCCTGCCCCTAGGCTAAAGTGCACCAGAAGCCTGGGGAGGGAGGCTTGTTTTTCAGTAGATACTTTTTGATTGGCCAGTGGGTCAAAAAGGTTGTTACATTCTCTGAGCCAGGAGAAGGCTATATAAGCACTGATGTGTAGCTTTGTTTTGGGACTCACTTTGAGAAATGTTCTGTGATTTGATCTGAATTCTGGGAAGCCGTTGTTGAGAGTCCCCCGGCTTTGAAAAACCCAGAATGTGGAAACCCAGATGTTGACTGGGTATGGATGTAATGGTTGGACAGTTTGGAAATCTGTCTACTTGATGTTTCTGTCTTGATAATTATGCCTGTATACTTTGAGGTTCAGGGTGCTGACCTTTTCTCCTGAACAAGGTAAACGATATATGTCTGACTGATTAAAGTAAGCTTGGTAACCCATTTTGAGTTGCTTTCCTTTAACAAAGCAGATCCAAGAACCTGTGGTAGCTGCAAACCCTGAGGACGCTTGAGGTGCTTGCTGCTACACCAGGTCATCCCGACACTGGAGCCAGTGCTCTTACTCGCTGAGCCACCTGGCCGCCCCTAAGCAATTGGGGTTAAGTAACTTGCTCAAGGTTACACGGCCAGGTGTTTCTGGATGGGTGCTAAGTGTCTGATTCCGGGATTCGATCTCCAGGTCTTCTCAACACTGGAGCTGGTGCTCTTACTCACTGTGCTACCTGGCTGCCCCAAGGCTTTAACTTTCAAAAGAACATGATAGCAAAAATTTCAGATAATTAAAGGGGCTGGGGGGCAAGGTGTGAGACTATTTCAGCTATGGCCAAATGGAATGACACAGGATAATGTAAAGATGTTTTTTAAACTCAGAGAAAGCAGGAAACAGGTTTTCCTTCTTCTAAACTTCTCATAGCTGCGTTTCATTTCAGGCAAGTTGGTCATGTCTTTTTCACAGGCTTCATTTTATAAGCCTCACCTTTTTTTTTTCTTCCTCCCTCAGTAAAACAAAACATTTTCAAAGGAAACTGAATTATTATAAAATAGAAACTCCTTCCACAAGTCTCCATGAATGCTGTACTCAGGGAAAGCTGGCACGGGACTTCTGAGCCTTCTCACTCTTTAAGTAGTTTAAGACATTTCTAATGGACACAAATAGCATTTAAAGGGCTTAACTGCTTCAGCAATGGACTTGTATAATACAGTCCATTGTTCAAACCTTGCACTGATCTCAGCACTGAATTCCTAGGGCAGAGATGAAAATATTCCCCATGTTTCAAAAGCGTTTTCCTTTACAATATAGAAATGTATCTCCTGTTGTTAGTTTTGACTTTGTCAAAGTAATTATTTAAATGCTAAGGCAGAGAAATAAAAAAAAAAAAACTTACTAACCCAGCATTTCAATGTTGTTATAATTGGGGAAGTATTGAATTAGTAAGATCACCAGCTATTGAATTTTAGGTGACCTTGAGGTCTTTGGATGTCAGAAGGTAGAACTGAATTAAACATTAATTAGAAGACATCCAGGTCTGAACATAAGGGTAGTTCATTTATGTTTATCACTTTAACAACTGAGTTATGTTGGAAGCTATATTTTTATTGTAGAAACTTGTTGAAATCACTGTCAACATTTAAGAATCCAGGGTAATCATTATGTTATTAGTAATAGTAATGCTGACTTAGCAGTTATCTTTTATAGATTTCTATCTCTGATCATTTATATTTGATAAACTTAAAGCAGTTTCTAAAAGGCAAAATGAATCCTCAGAAGGCCCCTGGAAATTTCTGGACTGCCTCTACATTTTGAAAAGCTGTTGCAAAGAGATATATAAATTCCCTGCATTGTCAAGTTGCATTTGCTCATTATATGAAGGCATTCATTTATTCATTTAGTCACTCATTCAACAACTGAGTGTAGAGTCTATTATGACCCTTGTATAACTGATGAGATGTCCTAACTTCTGTTTAAACCAGGGACTCATACTTTATAAAAAATGTTAGTTTGTTTTGGTTGGGAATAGTTTGAAGTTCTTTTCTTGCTCTAATCTAGTGTGTTTCAAACTAACACAGCCATGGAACACTTCTGGCCTCTCAGTGTAATAATGGAATACATAAGTGCCAGCCCAGGATATTCTCTAACAATAAAGGGAGATTGGAAAAATTTAGGAGTATTTTAAGACAGTTCTTAGAATATGAAATTTTTACACCTGAATCATTTTACATTTATTATCACAGAGGAGAATATACCACCAGCATTGAAAATGTCTCAAGTACATGTCACATGGCAGGGAATACAAGGGTTCTACAAAACACAATTTGCTGTTTTAGAGAATTCATAAGATGAAGTACATTTCAAATTGATTTACTTGGTTCTTAAAAAAACAGATACATATGTAGTTCAGTTCAAGTGCTTGGTTCTAACTTCTCAAAACTTAGTATTTCTCATGTGACTGTTCTAGTTGTTGATGCCCTTACCTATTCTTTTCCTTTGGTTGGCCTCCACGATCACTGACTTCACTTTGTAAGTGTACTTCACTTTGTTGAACTGCAGGATTTTCCTGAGGAGTTTTCTCCTCTTTCATCTTGACTAGAGGATCTTGTTTCCTAACAAAATCAAATCATGGTATCAGGCAAAAAATCCAGTTGTAGTGCAGGTTTTTAAAGTGGCCTAAATTAAATCAACTGAGCCAAGTAACTGAAAGTAAACCAAAGGCACCTGTTTAAAGTTTAATGTCAGGATTAATAAGAAATGTCAGAAATGTCTGATGCCAGAACCAAGATATGTGAATGTCTAAGTGTTACTTACACCATACAGTGAATGCACTTTGTGAATAACTAAGTTCTATGGACCTTGCACACTCTTTGTACCTTATTTTCTCTGTCTATATATAATACTTACCCATCCCTACCTAATAAAAGTGCTATGAGGATAAAATTCAAATCTTAGATATGAAAGCCCTTAGGCAGATCTGTACAATAACCATCTAATATTATAACTGAAGATAATTCTTTCTGACTGAGATTTATGAATCATTTCCTACTAAAATGACTCTTGCCAGTGGCCAAAGCAATTGCTGAAAACAACAACAACAACAACAACAACAACAAGGTAGAATTGAGTAGCATTCTATAGCCGAGGAACTAAGATTCAGGCTTTGACATCCAGATAAGGTGTTGGCGAGCCATGGGTCACAGGCCAAATCCAGTCAACTGTCTATTTTTGTACAGTTAATGAACTATGAAGGATCTTTACATTTTAAATTAAAATATTTTGTAGTTTTAGATATTTAAAAAATGTAAAAGCCAGTCTTCGCTAGCAAGCCATACAAAAAGAGATGGGCTAGATTTCGCTCATGGATCATAGTTGGCCAACCTCTGATTTTTAAACAATACTGCCTCTTTTAAAACTATGAGATAATGTCTAAGTACATGTAAGACTTCAAGTTAGGCACAATTTACTATATTAATGTTTCACCTGCTCTAGAGAATAGTGAAACAAAGTAAATGAAATCTATGTACAAGAGCATCATTTCCTTTTAAGTATTTTGCTTTCAGCCAAAATGTTCAAAGAAAGTCAAAGTGCCCCATTTATTATTTTGGATTCCTTACTGAGAGCATAAGGATGGTGCCCAAAGAGTGGTGGTACAAATCTCAATGAGGAAATCCTAAGAATACCTTTTCTTGAACAAATGGAAAGACTGACAATGAGGATAATGAATCTACCTTATGTAGAGGGAAACAATACAGTCTAGCGGGTCTAAGTACCTAACTAGAAGCTGGGGAGCTAAATAATGACCCTACCTCTGCCTATAATGAACACACTAATTTAGAACAATTTGAATAATCTCTCTGTACATCATTTTGTCCATATGTAGATCACACGTACTCCTTCCTATCTTTTGTGAGAATAACATGAGAGTAACAGATGTGTAAAACTGAGGGTTTATTAGCATAATAACAATACAGATTACTACTGAAAATTATTATCATTGGATGAGATTTAAATTTAATTAATTTAATTAAAAGACTGCTTTGCACAGTAAGCACTTAAGTGCTTCATTCATTCATTTACAAATTAGTATCTTAGAGTAAATGATATAATTTAAATACAAAAAAATCAGCATATAGCAGCTGCTTATATTTTAATATTTCAAACTTAAAAGATAATAAGCATTTTACACAATTGGCAACTTAGCTTTGTAAGATAAAATATGTGACTATCTTTACCTATCACACTGATGAAATGAAATCTTGTGACAGTGTTATTATGGACCGATTATGGAAATTTAGTATAAAAGATTTGTAGGCTTATACTTAGTTTGGAGAAATTAAAATGGATTTAAAATAGCTGTATATCACTCCAGATTCCCAAATTCTCTCTAGTGAAGTTTCCTACTTTCAGAAAGTTTTATTCATGGGCTATATAGAGAAAGAAGCTAATTATGACCTCACATAAAAAACACATTGCATAGCTGATTGCTCATTATTTATCAAAGCAGTTTAAATAAATAAAATGTCAACTGAGAGGAGTTTTGGGATGTGTTAGATCTGAGTGTGTTTCCATTTTCTGTTTCCCTGATGAGTTTATTTTCCCCTTCTTTTCTTTCCCCACTGGATGATGACACGTCTGCAACTAAATAAATTTCTATTCTTATGCTACTCCAACCAGAGGAGTGTTTCTCCCCAGAGACAGAGGAAGAAGCATTTCAAACAACCTTGGAGCTCAAGGTTTAACAAAGCTTTTACAATAGGCCAAGTGCCACATTTATCATATTTGTGTGCTTGAGAAGAATTCTAAAACAACTGTTTAATAAACATTTGTGGTACTCTATACAGAGTAGATATATACACGGCTAAGAAGATGGTCTCAAGAAGAATAAGAGTCAGAGTTGGTAAAACATAGGACTTAGCCAGGGAAGAGATGTGTAGAAAATGGCATGTGTGTTCTGAGCTCTAGCATCTTCTCTGGTTCTTGTGCTGAGGTTCAGAGGGCTCAGAACCAGCCTGGGATTTCAGTGAATATCTTGTTTCCATAAAGAGAAGCTCAGCATCCTTATACCCTCACTGAGTGACTGAGGAAATCTCCTTCCTATTATGTTGGTGATGAGACAGAGCAATTACCAGGGAAATGAGATGAGTATCCCTCAGGGGACATGTATGAAAGTGGCAGTCATTTGGGAATAGGGGCAAGCAGAGAAGTTTTAATACCTAATTAAATTCTGCTTTTGTTATTCTATTTGATTAAACACCTTTGATTAGAAGTCTTAGTGAATTGGCTTGATTTGGTACAAGAAACATTAATGAGGGATAGTGAGCTATGGATTTGAGTAGATAATTATTCTAACAGTACTATGACTCTGGAAAAAAACTTAGGAGTTTTTTCATTCTTAAATACAGGAGACCCCAGGAAGCTAGATCTGTGGGACCTCTTCTAGGATCTCTGTTGTTTGTATGTTCTAGCATTGCAGGAATCCACTGAAGATTTTTCTTTTTGAAATTTTCCCTTCTAAGCTATGATTGGATAGCAAAGTTTTGTGATACTACTTTTCTAGGCCAGAACAGTTGATTTAAAAATAACATATACTATTGTTTCCAACTGTGCTCTATTCAACCTCTATTCCACAGTTAATACATTTCCCTTTGTCTTAGACCACTTCCTCTTGTACTATTTCTATCTTCTAGAATCCACCAAAACACGGTTTCTTCCAGAAGATTCTGAATCCCTAGTAGTCCTCTAGTTCATTCCTTCATTACCTCTTGCTTGGACTACTAACTTCCTAATTAGCCTTCCTGATTCAAATCTTTTCTCTCCAGTCTAACTTTTATGTGGCTGCTGATGTGATATTCCTCAAGTACAGGTCTGACCATGCCACTCAAAAAGCTTTAATGATTTCCAATTGCCTTTAAGATGAGATACAAATATCTCCACTTGACATTTAAGGACTTTCACAAGCTGGCTCCAGTCTATTGTCCCAGGCTTATTACATATCACTCTTCTTCAAGTACTCCATGTTTCAGCCATACCAGCCTATTTGACATTTCTAATCCACAATATTCTGTCTTCCACCTCTATGCCTTTGTAGAGGTTATACCCCATGCCAGGAATGCTTTCTCTCCTCAACTTAGAATTCTTAGCTTCCTCCAAAGTTCAGCTCAAATGCTAGCTTCTATATGAGGACTTTCCTTATCCTCCTACTAAAAGTCCCCCTTTCCCCAAATTATGAATACATATTGTTTTCCCTAATAGAATGGAAACTCTTTGAGGGTAGGTGATATTTTGGTTTTGCATCCCCAGCACCTGAATCTGCCATATTTGCTGTTTAATAAGTACATGCTGATTGAATGAATGAGTTTACTAGGAAAGCTAAGTAGAAACAAAGGCAAGGGTACAAAAGGAAACTTCTACAGCATCTGGGTTCTCAGTTTGCCTTGGTTCCTGATTATTGCTTCATCTAATTCTGGATGGTTCAGTTTAGCTGTGGATAAATTTTCTCAGTCTATCCTAATAGCCCAGTTTTTTTCCCCTTGGCTATCTTGTCAGGGGACCTAAATCCTCAAATGCCCCTTTTAATCCCTTGGATATTACTTAGGTCCTCTTTTTATCCTGTTAGAATAGGCTGGGTGTGCTGGTCACACATGGCCTTCAGCAAAGAAACAGACATTTATTATTGGCCATTTAATTTGCTATTCTAAGCTTGTCAAAGAGCTCATTATGCCTCAAAGTTTATGGAATCATACCTTAATTGCAACTGCAAACACAATGGTGCTTATTCCAATAATTTTTTCCCTTACCCTTGTTTATCTCCCATCCTCTGGAGAGGTACTCTGCTATAGCAGAACATCTCTGGACTCATCAATTACATGTTTGTTCTTAATAAGCATCAATCTGTCCTTTTTAGTTTGAGATCTAAGAGCCTATGAAAATAAAATACAAGTACTGGCAGTGGATTATACTGATACTTAATGAAGACAATAATATCTCATCAATAGTGAATTCTTTCTGATTATTTAAGCGAGACTCTCCTAATGCAGACACTTCTTTGCATCATTATCAACAAATATCTCAATATTAATTATTTGCAAAGCATTGTGAAGAATATGAAAAAATGCAAAATGCAAAAATGAATAAAGTCTAAAGTTTAGGTATTGCCCTGATTATTTGTGGCCCTGTGCAGTTTAACTCCAACCTCACCTCCCTTGCCAGTACAGTAGTGCATAACCTCATATACTTGGCCTATGTTTAACATAGCCAAACTAGATTACATATCATCTCCTAAACATGTTCTGTGCTTTCCTGTTTCCATCAGGATGCCAATGCCTATAGTAACTTCCTTCACCACACCCACATTTCTGTCTATTGAAAATTTTAAGGCTTAGCTCATAGACCACTCTTTTCATAAAGCTTTCCTTGCCTCCCCTTGCCAAAGGCAGTGTTATTATTCTTAGAATTATCATACCACTTTGTTTGTATTTATATTTTATTTTATGTTCTATTTAATTTTGTATGTCTTATCTTTCCTATAGTAGTATAAATTCTTTGAGGACAGAGGCTGTGCCTTTTTTTTATCTTTGCATTCACCTTAAGGGAAGTGGACTTTGTTAATCACTTGACTTTTTTTTTTTTTTTGCTTTTTGGAGGAGGGGAAGGCAGAGCAATTGGGGTTAAGTGACTTGCCCAAGGTTGCATGGCTAGTAAGTGTTAAGTGTCTGAGACCGGATTTGAACTCAGGTCTTCCTCACTCCAGGCTTGGGCCTCTATTCACTGTGCCACCTAGATACCCCTGCACCACATTTTTTATAGCTCCAATTGTTACAATGTTTTCCCACACAATTAAGTTCAAATCTGTGTTTCTGTAACTTCTACCTTGTTCTGCTCCCTGGAGCTACATAGAATAAGTCTAATCTTTCCATATGACAGCATTTCAAATACCTAAAGGCACTATGTTTCTTTTCAGTTTCCTTTACTCTAGGGTAAATAAACATATACATAAAACCATGTATAGCATGGCTTTAAATCCCCTAACTATTCCAGAAACCTTCCTCTGAACATCCCAGTTTGCCATTTGCCCCTTTTAAAAATGTGGTCTCAAGAAATGAATAGAAAATTTTATAGAATCATAGATTATTTAAACTGGAAAGGACCACTTAGGTAAAATTTATTTTATCATTGGTAACTTTATTTTTTTAATGTTTTTTAAAAATTTATTTTTAGTTTTCAACATTCACTTTTATAAGACTTTGAGTTCCAAATTTTAATCCAACCATCTCATTTTACATATAAGGAAACAGGCGAAGAGAAATGAAATGACTTGGACAGTATCACTCTGAAAGCTAATAGCAGTGTCAAGACTAGAACCAGAACCCAGGGCTCTTGAGATGCCCCCCTTCAGGTATCTTTCCACCATAGCATAGCTGCCATTGAAGATCATCTGAGCAGTGTAAACTCTCTGCCTGATTGTATTAACTTTGCAGGCAAATCCTCGGCATTCCTATATATTTCTAACGAAGTCCAACAGCAAGAAATAGAAAGAGAAATTCCATTTAAAGTCACTGTAGACAGTATAAAATATTTGGGAATCTACCTGCCAAAACAAACCCAGGATCTATATTAACACAATTACAAAACACTTCACACAAATAAAGTCAGATCTAACTAACTAGAAAAACATCAGTTGCTTGAGGCTGGGTCAAGCTAATATAATAAAAATGACAATTTTACCTAAATTAAATTGCATATTTAATGCCATACCAATCAATCTACCAAAAAATTACTTTATAGAGCTAGAAAAAATGGTAACAAAATTCATTTGGAAGAACAAAAGGTCCATAATACCAACCGATTAATGAAAAGAAATGCTCGGGAAGGTGGCCTAGCTATACCAGATTTTAATCTGTATTATAAAGCAGCAATCCTCAAAACTACTTGGTACTGGCTGAGGAATAGAGTAGTGGATCAATGGAATAGATTGGGTACACGAGACTCAGCAGTCAATGACTATAGTAATCCACTGTTTGATAAACCCAAAGACCCCAGTTTTGGGGATAAGAACTCACTATTTGACAAAAACAGCTGGGAAAACTGGAACATAGTATGGCAGAAACTGGGCATAGACCATTATCTAACACCATATACCAAAATCAAGTCTAAATGGGTGCATGATCTAGGTATAAAGGCACTCTCATGGGGTATGTTTATACTTTGAGTTGCTTTATCATCACAATAGATTTGTGATGATCTGTCCACTAACTCAAGCCAGGTCCCTCTCATGATCAGTGCATGAATTTGCCAGGCAGCTGGCCAGGGGAAAGTGTTCAGTTTGTGGTCACAGAACTGTGCCCCATCTAGTAATTAATTCCTACAATATACAACAGCTACACTTTGAAGACATAACTCAGGAGGGAGGATCTGACAAAAGTTAATTGGTCTGGAAAGAGAATGAACCAGTAAAGTGCAATATAATGTGCACAAACAGAAGAAACAGCAGTGCTTCCTTATTCAGAATCAATAAAATCACACAGCAAGTCCATACTATTTCCCAAGGACTGGCTTTAAAAACCCAGAAAACCTAGGACAAAAGACAGAAGACTAATGTTTTCCCCTCTAGAGCTTGGGAGAGAGGGAGCATATCAATAGTAAGATGTTCCTGGTTTGTGGAATGAGAGGGTGAGCTTGCTTGAGAAGGTGAGGTAAATTTGAGGAAAGACTTAGACTAAGCTGGGCACTGGAAGTTAGTCGGCGTCTGGTTCTGTAGCTCCTTTCCCATGATGAGAGCATGAAAACTGACATCCAAAGGAGCATACTGGTGAATGAAGCAGTGAAAGGCTATAGGTGGGGACATTAACAAAGCCATTTCACCTACAGGATAATCATTGTTCTATCTGTCTAGTGCATATGCATTTACTTTAGACAAATTATCCAGGACAGAGAAGAGCAATAGAAAACTTCCAAGGTTAGAGTTACAAAGTTTCACAGCTAAAGGTGTGTATGTTGTAAGCTGCATATAAGCATGTGAGAAATGATTATTTCTTTCTGGTTTTAACAACTAATTATTGTATTAGGACCAAGTTTTCCCCCCTTTTCTACTTCCTCATCCAGAAATCAACTGGTGTGGGAAATCTTTCTAAAAGACTTACCCAGCCAGAATGGCTGAGATCTAATCAAAGACAGCAAAAAAATACTAAGTTTAGGCTAAAGGTTGCATTCTTGCTCACTGTTTGCTCAGACAGGTCTGGGGGAATGTGGATCCTCTCTTTTATCAGACAGATATGGAGATTGATAAGTCTCTTTGACCAGGACATGAATGATCCAAGTGGATAACCCTCATTTTAATACAGCCCTCCTCTCATTATAGTATTGATTCTCTCTCATTACTTGTTGTCTAATCAGAGTTGATTTTCATCCTCAGGTGCACCCCCTTTTCAAAAGACTTAATAAATATTGAAGGTTCAACAGGTTCGCTCTCTTTGGCTGCCGAGGGGACGAGTCTGTTTTTGTTGACTGTTTTCTAGATGTAGTCAATAAAACTAATTTTAATTTACCCAGAAACTTGGTGTCTTAGAACTTGCATGAAGCTTGGGAAGTAATAGGAGGACAAATAAAGAAAAGTTCTTTCCTATCTAAGGAGCAAGGGTTCTAGGGCTCCTTTTTTTTAGGTCTATAGTCAACAAGCCTGAGGTGAAGGAGCTAAACCAGAGCTAGGTTAGGAAAACAGATTCTTGGAAAGGTGAAGATGTGTAGAAGGCTTACTAAAATTAAAGCTAGATAATCTTTCCCTACCATCCAACCAGGATTAGGTCATCTGGATTCCAAGACAACATTGGGAAGAGGAGGTTTAGTCATAGGGTTCAGAGAGGAAACTAGATAAGAGTAAGGCCCAGTCACATCTAAGACCAGGATAAACTATTAAGATGTCTAAAATCTTACATAAACAGGTCCCATTTAACTGCCCTTTGTAACTGCCCCTGTGGTAGTACTCAGTACTAAGTTTCTTAAAGTAATAAAATACTTAAAAGAAAGACTCTTTAGCTTCAGAAAATAGGGCATGGAGGAGTCTTCATCTGAGAGTGGCTCAATCTGAGAGAGACTATGATAGACAGTCACCAATAGGGAGGCACCAGAAAACCAACTTGGGTGCTACTGCTAATAACTGAGTATTAGAGAGTGTAGTTGGTCCAAGGTGGCATACTTAGCCATTATATACAGAAAGGATAGAAAGGAGGTATTTGTGCCATCTTGTGTCTGCCAAAACAGCAGCATTATGTAACAGATGATGAAATGGACTCTCATTGATATATATATATACATATATATATATATGTATGTATGTATATTTTTTCATATATATGTGTGTATGTTCCACTCTCTTCTCCTCTTTCTCTCAAATTAGTAAATAGAATTTATTTTGCTTTTTAGAGACATTTTATCCCCAAGACAACAGTGTTAGAAAGAAAGAGGGCCAATCTTGGAATCAACAAGGGTCTGAGTTAAAATCCTGTGTCATATACAAAAAGAAAACAAAACCTTCTTATTGTCTTTGTTGTCAACCTCAGATTTTCAGCATTTTTGAAACTCTTCAGACATGTAAACATGCCAATTTTTATATTCATCCACAATTACCTACTTTTTATGTGTCTGAGGAAGAACTATGGGAAAAACACAATCTCTCAGCTCCCCAATATTAAGGAAATCAGAAGTCTTGACTTTCTTCCTCTGCCCCCATGTCCTCAAAAGACAGGAAAAACCAATATATTCTTCCCTTATTTCCTAAGATTTTCTGTAAAACTGCCTTGACATTAAGGATAGGAACTTTCACCAAATAGGATTCTTTTTTTTTATTTTTTAAAATTTATCATTTATTTATTTATTTATATTTTAAGCAATTGGGGTTAAGTAACTTGCTCAAGGTTACACGGCCAGTTATTTTCTGTGTGGATGCCAAATATCTGAGGCTGGAACTGATCCCAGGTCTCCCAACGCCGGAGCCGGTGGTCTTACTCACTGCACCACCTGGCCACCCCTAACCAAGTAGGATTCTTTATCTTTTCTTTGATTGACTTTAGTAATAATAATAATTTTTATTTAGAAGGTTTATATAAGTATTTTGCTCACAATAATCCTGTGAAGTAAGTACTGAAAATATTATTATTATTCCTGTTTGCAATGGAAGAAACTTGGGCAAAAATTAAAAGTGGCTGTAGTACAAGTATTACTATTCCCACTTTAAAGATGAAGAAACCAAAGTAAAAAATAAAGTCACTTGCCTAAGTTCACATAACTAGTGACTAAGAGAGCCAGTATTGAACCCAAATCTTCAGATTCTAAATTCAAAGGTCCTTTGTCTACAGGACACAGACTTTTTTTTTTTTTGGCCTTTTGGAGGGCAATTGGGGTTAAGTAACTTGCCCAAGGTTACATGGCTAGTTTTTTTTGTGTGTGTGTGTTAAGTGTCTGAGGCCAGAACTGAACTCAAGTCCTCCTGACTCTGGGGCCAGCGCTTCACTCACTGCACCACCTAGCCACCCCGACACAGCCTTTCTTAGTAAAGTCATTTGTAGGCAGTCTGTGGTATTCTATGATTATGATATGTTTAAGTATTTGCATCATAAGTTAGAGAAATTATTAACCAGGTAAAAAGTTGGGCTTTGTCCTTTGAAGCAACAAAAAGATTTCAAAGGCTTTTCATAAACATATTAGTGAGAAAAAAGAGATGCCTTCTGGTATGTAAATTCAGTCCTATTTCTAGTCTCACCCATTTACATTTAAGGAGGAACAATCAAAAGTAAGCAAGGATTCAAAAGTCCACAATGCAAACTTGTTCACCTGGTTTAGAACACTTGCTAGGGATAAATAAATTCACATTTCCAGTTCCTAAAACCTTTAAAGAAGTGGATGTAGGAATAAAACCATGGTGTAATGTAATGCCAAAAGAAGGCAACTTCCCAGGTTCAAAATACCAGCATAGGTGCTCTCTATTTTATTCAGTAACAAACCAAGAACAGAGAAGATCAAAACATGACATCATTCCAAATACAGCATTTACTAAGTGTGATTAAATAATCTCCAAGTACTACCCCACCCCAGGACCTTCCAATCATTCAATCAATTACAAAGTCTCGGTTCTAAATACTTCTCCACCCCTAGGCTATACCTTCATTCAGTCCACCACAAAGCCCCTCTTCTCAAATGTAGATTAGTTTCCAAACATAAGGTCAAAAGTTCCCCACCCCTGGATCACAATTGAATCTACCCCAGAGTTACATCAAGTTTAAACACAGCACTTAATACCCAAATGGAGGTCTTTTCTTCATCTTGACACGAGGCAAGTTCTCAGCAATCTTAGTTCCTGGGGAGACAAGGCTTAGCAAAGCCACAAGATACATTGCCAGTCCCTTCATGAATTTATCCTCTGTCTGTAGAACAGTCCTAGAACCCCTGAACACATTAGCAAAGCCCTCTCCCAGGATTTCTGTAAACATACAACAAGAAAATCCTTCTTCAGGGCTTCTGAACCAACAGAAAGGCTCCCAGACCCCTGCAACAACAGCACTGTCCTTCACCAGTGGACAGTATTCATTCTGTCTGCAGGACAGTCTCCAGACCCCTGCAACAACAGCACTGTCCCTCACCAGTGGACAGTATTCACTCTCTGTCTGCAGGACAGTCTCAGGGCTTCTTAGCGAACAGCCAGGTTCCAGGACTTCTTCAACAAAAGGACTGTCTTTCACCAGTGGACAAATCTGGCAAAACAACATCAAAACAGACAGACAAAGTACCAGCAAAACAGCCATGTCTCCTCAGTCCTTGGCAGCTCAGGGAGCAGGTCTCAAAAGTCCAGGGCAATTCAAAGCGGCCACCAGCAATTCTCTTAGTCTCTCTCTCTCCACGAGGTGCTGCTTCCAAAAAGATCTTCCGCCTCTCTCTAGTGTCTCTCCAAATCTACGTCACCAGCTCCTCCCAGTTCAGGACTTTCTTTTCACATCAAAAAGTCCATCCCACAGGTGGGATTAACAAGCTCTGGGTTTTAATACAATCAATTTGAAAACCAAGCCCAATACAGGGGAATCTCCACATTCCATTACTATCACACATGGTTTCATTATTTTTATATAAAATGAAAAAATTATGAAAAATAAGCAAAGTGAACTAAGCTGGCAAGCAAATTTGACTTTATAAAAAGGAATAATATCTTTGTTTCAACTATGGAGAGAAAAGATATATTTAATCAAACAAATACTTGTCATTTGGGACAAAACCAATGGGTTTGATTATACAATGATAAAGGTTTCTAAATAACAAAAAGCAGTATCTAAATTAAAAGAAAAGAAACATTATATATATTGTTATATATTTTAATAAGCATATCATCTAAAGATCTGATATCCAGAATCTATATAACTGATAACATATTTCTAAGACTAATAATACATGCTCTCCAATAGAACAATCCTCAAAGGACATGAACAGAAAATATCTCAAGAAAAAAATACAAACTGATAATCACTACATGTACCATTAAGGCAATAATGTCAACAAAGCATATTTATATAGATACAACCTTATAGTCACTAGAATGACCAAAAACAGTGAAATAAAAACAAAAATTATTTATAGGACTAAGGCAAACAAGAGCTCTTAATTTACTGATAAGCTGATAAAAGTACTGCAAGCATTTTGGTGATCAGTAAGGTAAGGGTCATAAACTTTTCCCCAAATGTATCATTAAAAGGAAAAAAAAATATGTACAAAATTATTGACAGTTAATATATTGTAATGGTTAAAAAGGAAACAATCTAGTAATCAATCTGACAAATATTTGTTACACACTTACGTGCCAATTCTTGTGCCAAGTGCTGGGCATACAAAGAATAAACAAAAACAGTCCTTGCCTTCAAGAAGCTTAAATCCTAACTGGAGCAGATAACATGTACATAAATGGATATATACACATATAATATATACACATATATTTATTGGATGGAAGATAGCTTTAGAGGGGAAGGCAGTAGCAGGTGAGGGGAGAAAGAAAGATCTCCTGCAGAAGGTATCATTTGAACTAAATTCTGAAGAAGCCAGGGATTCTGAGAAGTGGAGGTGAGGAGGGAGACCATTCCCAGGTATGGGAAACATGTTCAACAACTGGAGAATGGTTGAATAAATTAGGTATATTAATTTAATAAAACATTATTATACCAAAACTTATAAATGCAAAGCATACCAGATAATATAGAAAGAACTTTATGAAGAGATGAACTTTGGGATCAGAAGAACTAGAACTCATTATACACATTCTTCACTTAAAAAAAAACACTTCTAAATAACGAAAATAAAGCTGGACTAACAGAATTTTAGACAGACTTAGAGGCAGGCACAGAAGAAAAGCATTATTTGCTTATCTGCTATTAGGTAATTTACTTGATTCTGCCTTGTTAGAAGGTACAGGTTTAAAGATTTGACTCTTTATTTTGTATGTGTATTTGATTATTTGTTGTTCTGATGATGATCAAGTTGATAATTATAATATTAAAAAACCTGAATATACAGATATCACCAAGACTTGGTGGGATTGGGGTTCATGACTACACTATTACTTTGGAAGGGTATGCTTTATTCAAAAGGAACAGACTAGACAAAGCAGGTAGTGGAGCTATATTCATGTGAGGAAATTATTAGGATACTAGGTAGGATGCTAAAAAGGCTAGAGCAATTAGATGAAGCATAATAGGGGAAATATAAAGCCCTGCACTTTGACACAAAGGAGTGAAAAAGCACAGAATAGGGGGAGACATAGGTAGCTAAAAGTTTGTGGAAAAAATATCTGGACAGTTTAGTAGACTGCAAACTCACTGAGACTGCTAAAATTAGTGGGTCAAAAATGGTGGCTCAAAAAGCTAATACAACATTTGGCTGTATTAATAGAAGCATAGTGTTCAGAACAAGGAAGTTTATAATCCCATTGTTGTCTTCTCTAGCTAAACCATATCCAGATTATTGCATCCCATCATGGGTGTCATATATTAAAAGAATATATTGATAAGCTAGGGTATGATCAAAGAAGAATGTCAGCAAGATGAGGGGACTGGAAAATATGCTGCTTGATGATCAGTCAAAGGAATTGTGAATGCTAGTTCAGAAAGTTAGGGGGAAGATCATCTTCAAGCATTTATAGAGCTGTCATATAGAAGAATTAAGACATTTTATTTGAATTGGAGAAAAGAGGAATGCAACAAAGTTGTAGAAGCAATCTTTGGCTCAATATAAAGACACAGACTATGAATCAGGGCTGCCCAAAATTGGGATTGGCTATTCCAGGAGCTCCATTGTCCTTAAAAGTACATGCTGGATGACCACATGGAAATGTTGAAATCACTCCAGCTGATGGCTGGTTGTGGCCACCCTGAGGCTAAAACCTCTGGCTCACACGGTGCTGGGCTAGGCTCCAAGAGTGCTGTGTTGGCCCCTTCCTGCTGGCCTGCTAGGCTGTCTTCAGCTGGAGGTTAGCTTCTATCTGTCATTTTTCAGATTCTGTAGCTCCAAAGTTTGTTTAGAGTAATTTTTTACATGAATTGGAAGAGGTGGATGTGGATGCTATGCAGAAGTCCTGTTTCTACTCCACCATCTTGGCTCTGCCCCCTCTTCTGTTATTTCTTTCATTATGATACTATGATTTCTTGTATTGTCATATTCTTCTGGGAGATGTGTGATCCTTAGGTTGTGTCAGTGTATTCTATCTTTGGGATCAGTTTGTTTTACTTTCATATTGAGTATATTTTCTTTTAATGTTTTTTACTTCTCTTCTCCTAGGTTGTCCTTCTCTTCTACTTATTTGCATTCTCAATCTATTATTCTCTCTTGTTTCTTTGGTGAAGTTTGCCATTGCAGATTCAAGTTTTTCTATTCTACTCATTATTTTTGCTGTGCAGGGACATAAATCCAGCTGTCATAATTCTTATTTCTCATTTAAACCACTTAAGAACAGAGTGTTGTGGTTCCATGTTCTCTTCAACTTCCATAATGTCCTGTTTTTCATTAGATGTTGGATCATTTTCCTTTATTTTCAGTATTTATTCATAGCTGCCTCAACTCATTTACTAGAAGCCATATTTCCTGCTGTTGTTACTGTTTGGTTTTAGCCTCAGGGTGGCCACAACCAGCTTCAGCTGGAGGGATTTCAGATCACCAGCAGCTGTGGCAGTTTCCAGAATTATCAACTCATAGATGCCAAAGACAAAGTGAGAGGTCAGTGTAGACTTTGCAGGAACTGGGAGTTCAGGAGTGCAGTCCAGCCTTTGCCCCCCAGGGTGAGAAGTGGCTGAGGATCTGCAGCCATGCAGCTGCTGCAGCATAGCTGCTTCAGAGCTCCTGGCCTGCTGATTGTAGGGAGCCAAGCGACCAGTCTGAAGGGTAATCACTCTTGCTTTAGCCTGCTTGGATCTGGATTGCTGTCTAGGTGGAAGTCCTGGGGTGTGTCACCAGTTTGCCAGAGCATGTGGAGGCTTCGGAGAGGGCAGCCAACTAATATCTTCGGCAGCTGAGAAAACCCCAGTGATTTGGGACAAAGCTCCCCCCTCTGTGTCCTACTGTGGCAAAAAGCTCAAAAGTCAGTTAATTGAGTGGCAACATGAGCAAGCAAAGGAAGAAAAGCAAGCTCAGCTATCCGACTTTACACTCCTATTTTGGGGACAAGCAGGATGAAAGCATGGAACAGGAGGAAGACAATGAAGTCAGAACTCCTGCACCAAACAAAAGCTTCTAAGAAAAATATAAATTGGTTACAGGTCATAGAGGAGCTTAAGAAAGATTTTGAAAACCAAATAAGAGAAGTGGAGGAAAAATTGGGAAGAGAAATGAGAATGATACAAGAAAATTATGAAATGAGAGTCAACAACCTGACTGAAGAAAATAACACCTTAAAAAAATAGGTTAACTCAAATGGCAAAAGAGGCTCAAAAAGCCAATGAGGAAAAGAATGCCTTAAAAAGCTGAATTTGCCAGATGGAAAAAGAATCTCAAAAGCTCACTGAAGAGAATCATTCCTTCAGAATTAGATTGGAGGAAATGGAGGCTAGTGACTTTATATGAAATCAAGATACTATTAAACAGATCCAAACAAATGAAAAAAAAATTGAAGGCAATGTGAAATATCTCATTGGAAAAACAACTGACCTGGAAAATAGATCCAGAAGAGATAATTTAAAAATTATTGGACTACCTGAAAGCCATGATAAAAAAAAGAACCTAGAATCATACTTCAAGAAATTCTCAAGGAAAATTGCCCTGATGTTTTAGAACCAGAGGGCAAAATAGAGTTTGAAAGAATCTACCAATCACCTCCTGAAAAAGATCCCATAAAGAAAACTCCTAGGAATATTATAGCCAGGTTCCGGAGTTCCCAGGTCAAGGAGAAAATATTACAAACAGCCAGGAAGAAATAATTTGAATATTGTGGAAACACAAAACTACCTTGAAAGCCATGATCAAAAAAAAGAACCTAGAATCATCCTTCAAGAAATTCTCCAGGAAAATTGCCCCAATATTCTAGAATCAGAGGGCAAAATAGAAATTGAAAGAATTTACTGATCACCTTTGAAACAGATCCCCAAAAGAAAACTCCTAGGAATATCATAGCCAAATTCCAGAGTTCCCAGGTCAAAGAGAAAATATTACAAGCAGCCAGGAAGGAACAATTTTACTATTTTGGAAATACAATCAGGATAACATAAGATCTAGTAGCTTCTACATTAAGGGATCGAAGGACTTGGACTATGATATTCTGGAGGTCAAAGGAGTTAGGATTAAAACTAAAAATCACCTACCCGGCAAAATTGAGCATAATGCTTCAGGGGAAAATATGGTCATTCAGTGAAATAGAGGACTTTAAGGCATTCTTAATGAAAAAACCAGAGCTGAACAGAAAATCTGACTTCCAATTACAAGAAGCAAGAGAAGCATGAGAAGGTAAACAGGAAAAAGAAATCATAAGGAACTTATTAAGGTTGAACTATTTACATTCCTACATGGAAAAATGATAATTGTAACTCATGAGACTTTTCTCAATATGAGGATAGTTGAAGGGTTTATGTATATATGTATACATATATATACATGTATGTATAGAAGGGTATGTGTGTATAAATATATGTGAGCGTGTGCATATGTGTGTACATGTATCCATAGACAAAGGGTACAGGATAGGTTGAATATGAAGGGATGATATCTTAAAAATAAAGTTAAGAGGTGAGAGAGGAATATTTTGGGAGGAGAAGGGGAGAGATAGATTAGGGTAAATTATCTCATATAAAAGAGACAAGAGAACACTGTTACAATGGAGGGGAAGAGCAGGAAGGTGAAAGGAAATGGGTCAACCTTATTCTCATTGAATTTGGCTTAAGGAGGGAATAACATATACATTCAATTGGGTATCTTACCCTACAGGAAAGCAGAGGGGGAAGGGGATAAGGGGGGGGGGTGATAGAAGGGAGGGCAGAGGGAGAGGGTAAACACTTTTGAAAAGGGACAGGATCAATGTAGAAAATAGAATAAGTGGGCAGGCAGATAGGATGGAGGGAAATACAGTTAGTCTTTCACAATATAACTACTATGGAAATATTTTGCATAACTACACATGTATAACCTATGTTTAATTGCTTGTCTTCCCACTGGGGGTGGGTAAGGAGGGAAGAAGGGAAAGACTCAGGAACTCAAAGTTTCAAAAAACAAATATTAACACATGTTACATGCAACTGAGAAATAAGATATACAGGCACTGGGGTATAGAAATCCATCTTGCCCTACTAGAAAGTTAGGGGTGGGGGGATGGGGGAGGATATAAGAGAGAACAGATTGGGGGAAGGGGTATTCAGTAGGTTCACTATTTTGGACTGGGGGATAGGGGAGAGATGGGGAGAGAAAAATTTGTAACTCAAAATCTTGTGGAAATGAATGTTGACAACTAAAAATAAATAAATAAAATTGGAAAAAAATAATAAAACAAACAAACAAACAAAAAAAGTGAAATTAGATTCTGCCCATACCGTCCTGTGGTCTTTTTCATATCTTTGCAGGAAATGAGTGAGTTTGTCTTTTTATCCAAAGAAGCTCCCTATAAGCCTGGGTTCATCTGGATTTATAGAAAAACTAGCATTTTTCTTGTATTGTTTATTAATCCTTGCCAAAAACCATGGTTTTAGGCAGTAACCTTGAGTTATATTTGAATCCAGGAAATTACCAATTACAAGGTGTTCTCTCTGTCAAAAGTCACAACTACATTTACTTCTGTGAGAAAATTGGTCATTTAAAATCCTTTGCAGTAGACAGTTCTTTCCACAGAAAAGTAGAAAGGAGTTTACCTGGATGTATTTTCAAGTATAACATGTTATTCTTAGGCATAATAAAATTTTAAAAGATTTATTTCTATTTGATTTGTGCTCATTATTAAAACATATTCAAATGTAATTGGTCAATTGTCCCATTCTACAAAAAAGTTTCAAACTAGATCTAACAAACCAGATCTATCATTTGTTCACCTTAAACTAGATCTTCAAAAGTCAAGTAAAACAGAGAAGTGAGGTATGTTTTAATTGACTTAGTAGCCAAGTTGATGCTTTTAGCTATTACTATTAGCATAATCCTTAGTGTTCTCCTAGTGATATTTTTATATGTGACTATTTTATGTGTAGCAATAAGCACAGAAGAATAAAAGTATTTTTTAGATAAGCCCTAGTAAAAATTTTAGTTACTGGAGTTGAAGAGCAAAGAATAGAAGTAGTTGGCCATTCCTCAGGAATAGTGGAAGTAGGTGGGAGGGTGCCATGAATGAATGCCATTTGATGATTACAACAAAGAAATCAGGTAAAATAAGTAGTAAGGCAGAATTTGAAAGGAGGTATATTTACATTCCACTGACAGAAAAAGAAAGGAATGGAGAACCAAATTAAATTGCCTGGATTCCTTTGGGATTACTACAGAGGAATACCTGGATTGGTTCAAACAAGCTTTTAGATAAACTTTACTTCCAGTTTCATTTAAATCTCAATCTAGAGAAAGAGAGATGACAAAATTCATATAAGGGAGTCAAGAAAGGCCAAACTTCTTTAGTTTTAGAATGGTATGTTTGTATAGGTCCTAAAACATGTAAAAATCACCATATAATCTAGACCTCAAAGTAAAATTTACTACCAAAGTTTGATCCCACAATAAGAATGGGATAGCCAAAGGGCAGTCAAAGGACAAGATATTCAAGTTAAGAAGTAGCACTCTGTGACTGAAGGTAACAAGAACTCCCGTATCACATATAAGATAAGCCCATATAACATGATGTACAATTTTTTTTGCATGAAAAAATTTATTGACTGGTGTGAGAAAAACACCTTGTAAAAGCCTTATAAAGCACTATTGTAAATTTGAGTTCCTTACAGTTATTAAGATTTTCTTTCTATTCATTCATTGATAATTTATTATAATACTTATTAAATTAGGTGATTAAGGAGATAAAAATGCAATTAAGGTATAACTATTATTCTCATAGAGTTTACAATCCTGTAGGGGAAATACGAAATATACAAATTGACAATATGATTAACAAACAACAATACAATTTGGAGATAATTTACTGATATTAAAAAGGTGATGTAAGGATAAGTACAGATAAAATAGTTTAAAAAAAGGACAGCTGAAGATGAATCTACCAGGGCATGTCCAGGGCACTATCTGAGGAAGAAGATTCCTCAGTCAGCAAACATGAAACTTCTTGGTCTGGGTGGCAAGGCAGTCCCCATAGGGATCTATACTTTGACTCCTCTGGGACAAACATAAAGTGATTCAGAATTTGGGGATAAAAGCTAAAACATAAATCAATTTGTATTAACATTGCTTTGTTTCTGAGTTGGAATGTCAATGAATTTGCAAAAAAAGACTAAGAACTCACATAAAGGATAATCCAGGAGAATCCACACTTTAAGGAAAAATATTCTTTAAGAATTTCAAATGCTCCTTTTTGCTTCTAGAGATCCATGCTCATCCAGTGACTTCCCAGTTATGGATTAATCTTCCCTGGTATCTTAATGCTAGGAAAGCAGTTTTATGAATAGTGGACATATGTATTTCAGTCTTCTTGGCAAGCAGAATTATTGTGTCATAGGATCATCATCATAAAGTAACAGAACCTTAGTGCTGCAATGGACTTTACAGCTTATAGTGTTCAGCTTCATCATTTTATAGATGGAAAACTGGAGTGAAAAAGAGTGAGCTGACTTGACTGCCCGAGGTCTCTCTCTCTTTGCTGTTGTTCAGTTGTGCCTGACTCTTTATCCCCCCATTTGGGGTTTTCTTGGCCAAGATGTTAGTGGTTTGCTATTCCCTTCTCCAGCTCATTTTACAGAAGAGAAACTGAGGAAAACAGGGTTAAGTGACTTGCCCAGGATCACACAGCTAGTAAGTTGTCTGAGGCCAGATTTAGACTCAGGAAGATGAGTGCTCCTGACTCCAGACCTGGCACTCTATCCACTGCACCACCTAGTTGCTCTATCCCTCACTGAAAATTAATAAGTTAGAATTTTTTTATACAATTCAGCAAACATTTATTAAGCACTTATCATATATAGAACAATGAATAAGGAAATGTAGGAGATAAAGAGATAAGACACAATAACTAAATTAATGAAGTCATAATCCAGGTCAATCTAGCATACAAATATATACAAAAATAACTATGGTGCATGATATTATATGATGCATCATGATTATAGAACTAGAATTCTGTATTCTGAGGTCTTTATCATTACACCAAAGAAAACATGTAAATTAAGTAGAAAGGCAGAATTTGAAAGGAGGTATATATATTCCACTGATAGAAAAAGAAAGGAATTGAGGGCCAAATTAAATTGCCTTGATTCCTTTAGGATCAATGCTTTGGGCAACCCAACCAAACTTTGTGACTTTAGGACCCTTGCAGTTATTCATCCAGATGACTATGTGAGGTTTGCGGCCACCACCAGTTAGAATTACCATTAGCGGTCTGGAAAGAGGAATAGGACAATTGAGAACTGTGAACTGCATTACTACCTGAAAGGGATAGTGAAAGCCATTTGCAGTTTGGGAATGTGGGGAGGGGATGCATAGGGCAGTAGTCTGAAGCTAAATGCTATTAGTAGCATTACACTGGCTTGTGGAAGATGATACAAACTTACATGAATCTTCAGAGTTAAGAAAAATCATAACTGTATTATTGAGATCACTGGGAGATTTCCTTGATGTAGGAATGCTAATTTCTGTCTCCCTTGGGTTACTAATCTCTGGGAAGTAAGTCAGGCAAGCAATATTTGTGAATGCATTTTTCTTAGGAATCTTGTATGCTTGATATCCTGTCAGATTGTCTGACAGTCAGTTTTCTGATATTAGGTGAGTCTATAATAACAAGACTTTCTTGAGATAGCTTAGGGCAGGGGTGGGGTCTTATCCTGCTATGAAACCTATATAATACTATGTCCACTAATCTTGAGAATGGCTTGAGTAGCTTTAGCTCACGTGGAAAAGTTTCAAAATCAAGTGCAATATAAAGTCTGTGGATTTTAGATCCAATATACATAAGACCTGATCACCTCTTAAATGAGGTACATGATTACTCAAAGGAGTTAGACCTAACAATTCACACAGGAAATTTAAATGGAAAATGTCTAATGTCTAAACTATGATATAAATCTGGAGAGCCCCTGAATTAGTACAACTGGTTTTATATCTGGTCCAGGCAATACAGAGGGACAGTGAATTGGGTACGGGATTGAATAGGAAAAGGAGAGTAGGTTGGATTGTACTTTGGACATTATGTGGTACTTTTAATAACATTCACAAATATGGCTTGCCTCCCTTACTTCCCAGGGATTAGTGACCCAAGGGAGTTGTCAGAACTGGCTTTTATCATTTATCCAAAGGCAACAAGAGATGTCATTTCATGGGACACTTGGTCATATCTTATTGGAGTGCTTAGGACAAGTATTTGCAAAATGACCATCATTAAGGTAGTTGCTCCTTATGCAACATGTACCATAAAGGGCAAGGACGTAGTGAAATGCTCCAAAGAACTTGGTAAACCCTCCAAATTCATTCAATGTTTAAATGCTTGATGACCTCAATGCAAAGGTGAGATTAAGATATAATGTAAGAGATCTATACTAAAAGAACAGTGTAAGAGTGAAACACAAGAGAGAATAAAGAATATTTAAAAGTTTTACACCAATAAAAAGTTTTATTGATGCTTTTGGATTCTCCATCACAATAATTTCTGTATGTACTCTCCCCCTCTCCCAATCATCAGGAGCTGGCAGGACCTATTCTCAATGAAGCTTCAGTACGGCTCTTTGTAATTTCTACTTACTTTTCTGTGTTTACTAACCATCCCTTCAATAATATGTTCTAGAATTTTGTCAGGAATTGAAGTTAAGCTCATTAGCTTATAATTTTAAGATTCTATTATCTGCCATCTTT
The DNA here is from genome assembly GCF_028583685.1 of Petaurus breviceps papuanus. Taxonomy (NCBI): domain Eukaryota; kingdom Metazoa; phylum Chordata; class Mammalia; order Diprotodontia; family Petauridae; genus Petaurus; species Petaurus breviceps. Next base: position 4,460,924 of record NW_027186546.1, read on the forward strand.
TAAAACTTGAGATATTTGCCCTTCTATAATACTACAGTACCCTTCAATTCTCCACAGGCTTAAAGACTGTGAACACTCATGATGACTCAGCCATTATATCTGCTTGTTTCTTCAGTACCCTGAAATCAATCTAGCTCATCTGAGTCAGTGGCCTGAATTCACCATGGGCAACGAGGTGCTCTTTTGCCACCTCCCTACTTACCTTAGATGTCAACTCCCTATTAATCATCAGAGTTCCAGGGAAAGAGCCTTGACCTCCAAAGCTAATTCTCATCTCCATTCCTCCTTAGGCTGGAGGTAAAGTGTATCTCTGAACAAATCTCATTTGGGTTTGTAAGTTTTTGTGTTATGTTGTCTTCTCACTTTCTTAGTGTAGACATTGAGTTATAACAAAAATATTCATGTAGATGGAGCATTTAATTTGCCATTAAATGAAGGAAATGAAATGGGTAAGACAATTTGACTAAGACATATTTTCATTTTAAGAAAAAATTCCATGTACCTCAAACAACATTAATTCAAGAAGCTATCAATCTTGTTTTATAGACTGTTGACAAGTGAAATTCAAAATCAGTCTTCAAGATTTTTTTTACTAGATCATAAGGTACTTGAGGAAAGTAATTATGTAGTCTTAGATCTTCTTCATTGCCTAAGCAGAGAACCTTGCATACACCAAGTACTAAATAAATATCTACTGAATTGAAATAAAGTATATTGAAGCAGCGCTGAGTTCAAATCTCAGCTTTGCCACATCTCCTACATGACCTTAGGAAAGTTATTTATAATCTCTTTGAGAATCAGTTTTATCTGAAAATAAGATTATTTCTAAGGTGTCTTTGACCTCTGAATCTTATATCTAACATGGATTTTAGCACATTACAGTTTCACTGAAATCAGCCTTATTTTTCAACTAGAAGTATGCTACCTGTCACTGCCTAGTTTCATAAAATTATAAGTCAATCCTGTTTACCCATCCTTTCTCTGAATTTAGAACAACAAAATTTTTTATAAATTCATGGTGAGAAACATCTATATTCTTAGCACTAACTTGCCAAACAGAAATCTACACCAACAGAAATACTCTATCATTATTTTTAAAAAGCAGGAAGAAATGGAAGATATAAATGTATTAAAATGCTCTGATATATCACAATCATCTGTTTCCTCTCTTAAGTATTGTCAGAGAATTCAATGTTTAACTATTTGGTTTTCTCCATTATACCTACCTCTAGCTAATTTATTGTCATTTAATTTTATAAAATGTAACCAGATGTTACATGTCCTACATTTAAAATTATAACAGAAATATGTTTTAATATTTTAGTTTGGATATGCAAAAAATTTTAAAAATAGATTATAGATCTAAAAAGTATCCTTGGGAAACCTTTTGATAGAACTGTTTCTCACCTTGTACTTGTAGCCAACAAACTTTAATATGAGGAGTTAAAGTTTACCTGTTCACTAAAAACTCAATAGAAGTATTATTTTTTCATAACAGTAAAAATGGCATTCATTAATTCATTCATTCAAGAACTATTTATTGAGAACTTGGTATGCCCCAGGTACTGCAATAGGTACTTTGGGTAATACACAAATGACTAAGGCACATTCTCTAACCTTAAGGGTTTAGAATGGATAAAGAAGATGAGATATATACAAATACCTATAATAATAGTAAAAATATACTAAGTGAAACATACGCGAAGCACAAGGTACTATGGGGATCAGAGGAGTAAGAAATTATATTCAGTTGCAGATATCTATTAAGGCTTTATGGAAAAGGTGTCAGGTTAGGCCTTGATAGATTAGTAGAATTTTGATAATTGGAGATGCAAGGGAGGGCATTCTTGTTTCTCAGTAGTATAAGTAAAATCATGAAGGCTAGAAAGGAGGGTCCATGTTTGTGGATCAGTGAATAGTCAGTACAGGTAGATTATAGAGATTACAGATTTATAGGTAGATTATAGGTATGAATAGGAGAATGGTAGGAGATAAAATTGAAAGGCAGTTTGGGGCTATTTCAAAGTGCCTTGAGTGGTAGATTAAGGAGTTTGAACTTTGTTTGACTGGCAATTACAAAAGATAAAATTTTGTAATTAGAACTACAAAAGATAAAACTTTGAATACATAGCACTAAAAACTTTCGCATAAAAAAATAATGCACCTAAGAGATGAAGGGAAGTGGCCAAATGGGAAAAATGCTTGTATCAAATTTTCAAGCAAGGGTTTGGTATCCAATTAATATAAAAAGTAACATATATAATATGTACTATAAATACACATATGTATATAGTTTCATATATTTGTCTGTATATACATGTATATACATATACATATACTACATGCATAAAGATATTCCCAAATAGATAAAAGATCAAAGGACATGAATAAATGGTTCTCAAAAGAATTACAAACTGTTAACAATCATTTGAAAGAATGCTTCAAATCATCAATAATAAGAGAAATACAAATCAAAACAACCCTGTTGTTTCACCTCACACCTTGAAAACTGGGAAAAATGAGAAAAGATAAGAATAGTCAATGTTGGAGGGGTTATACACTTGTGAATTATTGGAAGCCATGAATCAGTACAACCAATTTGGAAAGCAAATTAGAATTATGCAAATAAAGGAGCTAAAATGGCCATACCCTTTGACCCAGAGATTCCATTACTCAGGTTAGACTACAAGGAATGCATTGATAAAAAGTAAGTTTTGGGGTAGCTAGGTGGCACAATGAGTAGAGTGCCACCCTGGAGTCAGTAGGATATGAGTTCAAATATGGCCTCAGACACTTAACACTCACTAGCCTTGTGACCTTTGTCAAGTCACTTAACCCCAATTGCCCTGCCCTCTGCCCTGCCAAAAAAAAAAGTTTCCATGTACAATGAAATATTTATAACAGAACTTCTTGTGAGAGTAAATAATTAGAAACAAAGTAGATGCCCACTGATTGAGGAAGGGACAAACAAATTGTAGTACATGAATATTTGTGATGGAATGTTACCATACTATAAGAAACAATAAATAGGATGAATACAAAGAAATATGGCAAGATTTACACAAACTAATGCAGTGAAGTAAGTAGATCCAAGGAAAAATATGAAAAATAATAGTGTAAATGAAAATAACCACAAAACAATAAAATATTAATGTTGTAAAAATTACAAAGAACAAAAATGGTTCTGAATAGATAATGATGAAACAAACATTCCTACCCTATCCTTTGAACAGGTAGGAGGTATACAGGTGTAGTTCACCATATATACTTCCAGTCTTTCTCAATATATTGATCAGTTTTGCTAATTTTTTCTTTTAAGAATATTATTTATATGGGATGGCTCTCTAGGATGGTGAAAGGAAGGGATACTGGGAGAAATGAGGGGATACTGGGAGAAATTCTGGTGCTATAAAAATCACAAAATATCAATAAAATTATTTTTAAAACATGGTTGCACTATTGATCACAACCTCTAAGATGATTTTGGAAGACTGTACTTACTAGGAGATTTTAGTGTTTGGTGGGTAGTGCTGATTTGTTAAAACAATCATCCTACAAAAACAAAAACATCAATAATTTTTTTTCCAAAAAGAAATATTATTTTACCATAAGTAATAAAAATATGAAGAATTAAGATAAACATGGGAGGTCATGTATAAAGTAAGTGATGCAGAGTGAAGAAACCAAAACTGTAAATCCACAAAATTCAGATTTCAACCATGTAAATAAAGACACCACCAAAAGGTTAAAGTTAAATACAGGGTACAATGTTGCCACCAACTACTAAAGTTAAAGTACATACCCTTTCTGTAAACTACAAAAGTGGAATGTGATATGTGCTATGAGTCACAATCACTATGTCAGGTGGTTTTACTTAAAGTTTCTGGTGAATATGAGTTTTGGAGAGGTGAGATATTAGAATGTGTTGGGTAGTGACTCATGTGAAATAAAATATATCAATAAAATACATTTTTTAAAAGTTTGAAGAAGAGAGGGAAGATAATGGTTTTAGAAAATAGCAAAGTTAAAGGAACATTTGTGGAGATTTTGAAGAGTGTGAGATGATCAGGATGCAGGCAGAGGAAAAGAAACTAAGAGAGAGTAAGAAATTGAGTTTTCAAGAAAGCAAAGTTATTCGATTCTAACACTTAATATCTATGTACAAAGCACTGTGTCAGGGATGCTACTGGTAAGAAACAAACAAACAAAAACCCAGTATAATGATGCTCTTAAAACATTGAAGTCTTAGAGGAGGAATATATTTGTACACAAATAAATGCATGAAGTAGAATGTGATAATGACAAAGAGTAAGTAAAGATTAAATGCTATAAGAAAATGTAAATGGGTGGCTAGGTGGCGCAGTGAACAGAGCATTGGCCCTGGAGTCAGGGGGACCTGGGTTCAAATGTGGCCTCAGACATTTAACACAAAAACTAGCCATGTGACCTTGGGCAAGTCACTTAACTCCAACTGCCTTACCTTCCCGCCTCCAAAGAAAGCAAAAAGAAAAGAAAATGTAAAGAATGAGAACTCCTTTTCTGCTTGGGGGAATTAAGGCTTCATGGAGGAGTCAGGACCTGAGCTAGACCTTAAAAAAAGAAGAGAATATTTTAACATATTCATATTGATTTGCACCATACCATCTAAATAACAGATTGTGTTTAGGCAGTTCATTATTCCCTTATATGGATTTTATAAAACCACCCTTTTCCATGTAAAATAATAATTTTTTTTCTCCATTTGAGTATACTTTTTCTTTCTTTCTTTTTTTTTTACATGCAACTGGGAAATAAGATATACAGACATTGGGGTATAGAAATCCATTTTGCCCTACTAGAAAGTTAGGGTGGGATAGGGGAGGATATAAGAGAGAACAGATTGGGGGAAGGGGTATTCAGTAGGCTCTCTATTTTGGGGTGGGTAGCAGGGGAAAGAAGGAGAGAAAAATTTGTAACTCAAAATCTTGTGGAAATGAATGCTGAAAACAAAAAATAAATAAATAAACTGAAAAAAGAGTATACTTCTAAATGAATTTTAAAACACTTGAAATAAAATAACATAAGAAAATGAAGCCACATGAAGTAGTAAAGGAAAGAATACTGGATTTTAAGTCAGAGGACCTGGATTCAAATCTAAACTCTAAAGAATGGTTGAGTGGTGACAAACTTGAGTGGCTTGGAGTTTAGTGGTGCTCTCAAAAAATCAGTGGAGTTTAGAGTTGGACCAGGTTTAAGAGTGAAGACAAATCAATTTTGAATATGCTTAGTTTGAAATGCCTCTTAAAGGAGATACTCAGTAGACAGTTGGTGATGTGCTTGTAGAATTCAGAAGAGAGACTAGGGCTAGAAATGACAGGCAGAGGGGCAAGAATGGATGGAACTCTGACCTCAGAGTCAGAAAGACCTTTGGCACACACTGGCTATGTAATCCAGCACAAGTCACTTAGCCTCTCCATGCCCAGTGTCTTTCTTGCACTTCCTCGGCAAGAAGTCACAGTTTCTCCATATGAATAAGAAATCATCCTGGTGCTACTTTACTTCCCACATGTTTTATCATGGTTAATGTTCTCTCCTCCAAAATTACTTTAAAATTTACCTCAATCATTTAGTTAAAAAAATGCACGTTAAATGCTCATAGTCATGCTGCGTTAAGTGGGATGCAAAGACAAAAATTCAACAACAATTTCTGTCCTCGAGGAGCTTACATTGTAATGGCAAATGTAATATGTATGTATATATATGTACACATGATAATAAATACTAGGTAATGTGGTGAGGAAAGCACTAGCATGTAGCTAGCCCATAAACTGAGCTTTAAAGGAAACTAGGGAATCTAAGAGATCTAAGAGACTGAGATGAGAAGGGAGTGGATTCCAGAAATGTACAAAGGTACAAAGATGGGAGATGGAGCATTGTTATGTGAGGAACAGCAAGCCTGTCAATGTCAGTTTGACTGGTCCAGAGTGAAGGAAGTATGACATAATAAGGTCAGAAAAGTGGCTTAAACATGGTTTATGGGAGCTTCCAACTACTAAACAGAGGAGTTTGCATTTGACTCCAGAAGTAAATAGGGAGCTGCGGAGTTCATTGTAGGAGTGACATGGTCAGACCTGTGTTACATTGTGTGTATTTCAGTCGGTCAACAAGCAATTATTAAACACTTACTGTCTGCTAAGCACTGTGCTAAGGTAAGCACTGTTGATACAAAGAAAGACAAAAACAAGGTTGACCTGCCTTTGAGGCCCTCACATTCTAATAGGGGAGATAAATATGAAAATAACCGTGTACATACTGCTATGTATAGAGTAAGTGGAAGGTAATGCCACAGGGGAAGGCTCCAGAAGCTGGGTGACTGGGAGAGACAGTGAAGTCTGAGAGAAGTCTTAAAGAAAGCCAAGGGAAGTCAGAGGCTGGGGAGGGGGAAGGAAGTTCATTCCAGGCACGGGAGAGACAAAAAGTCAGTATAAGGGCATAGAGGCAGGAGATGGAGTGTCTTGTGGGAGGAACAGCAAGTGGGTCAGGGTGATTGGATTGTAGAGTGTGTGGAGGGGAAGTAAAGTACAAGAAGACTTGGAAGGTTGTAGGGGCTGGGTTGTTAATAACTAAATGACAAAAAAAAGGACTGTCTATTTTGTCCTGGGAGTAATAGGAAGTCACTAAAGCTTATTGAGTAGGAGGGTGACACAATCAGACCCACATTTTAGGAAAATCACTTTGAGTGGAAGATGGAATGGAGTGGGGAGCAGAATGGGACAAAGAGAGCAATTAGAAGCCAGTGCACTAGAGATAATGTGAGATGGTGAGTGCCTGAACTAGGGTAATGACTATGTGAGGAGAGAAAAGGGAACATACATAAGAGATGTGCTAAGGACAGAAACAAGAAGATTTGGCAACACACTGGATATGTGAAGTGAGGGTAAGGAGCCAAGGCTGATCTCAAGCCTGGGTAACTAGGAGGATAGGAGTGCCATTGACAGGAACAATTAAGTTGGGAAGAAGGGACGGTTTGGGGAAAAATATAAGGAATTTTGATTTAACTATGCTAAGTTTGAGATTCCTTCAAGACATCTAGTTTAAGATATACAAAAGGGAGTTAACAATGGGCTAGATATACAGATCTGGAAATCATTTGCACAGAAGGGATAACTTGAACCCATGGAAGCTGAGATCACCAAGGGAGATAGTAGGGACCAAGGGTTCCTAATCTTTTATAGGCTTTTGGGGAAGCAAGTTGTGGTATAGGATGGTGATATAATACTACTGTGCTAGAAATGATGAGCTCAATGATCTTAGAAAAACATGGAAAAACTTGCACGAAATAATGAAGAGCTAAATGAGCAGAACCAAGAGGACATCGTATACAGTAACAGCAATATTATTTGAAAAATGACTTTGAGCAAATAAGTTATTTTGACTATTATAAATACTCAAATTAATATAAAGGACACAGGAAGGAAGATGCTATCTGAATCCGGAGAAAGAACCAGTAAACAGAAATATGTCCAGAATAATTTTACATATATAAACACTTATTTGTGTCTAATGGAGGCCATTCTTAGAGTGGGAAGAGGGGGGAAGAAAAAAAGGAAATTTACATGATAACTTTGTTGTATATTTAAAAGGAATAGCAAGTTGTACATGGTAGATTTGCAGTTTCACATGTAATCACCTTTTTTTTTTATTATACTATGTTATGGAAATGCTTGTTTATACCATAAATTAAAAATAAAATAAACTTTTAAAAAAGTTCATAGACTGCTGGTGAAGATCTCTTAGCAAAGAGAGAAAAAAGAAAAGGGCCCAAGAAAAGGGCCAACTGTATAAATTAAATCCCTCTTCCACATGAAAACCTTTCAAAACACCTGAAGACACATCATGTTGCCCAAGTTTTCTGTTCTCCCAGGCAAGCAATCCTCCTATAGCAAGATCTATCCTTCCTTCCCTCATTATTATTATTAGTTGGAATACCCACTTCTTACATGAAGATATAGGAAAGGAGATTGAGAAGAAGCAGTAAAAACAGGCAGGTGAAGAACCAGGAGAGGTCAGTGTCAGGAAAACCTAGTGGGGAGAAAGTATGTGCGAGGAGAAATGTTCAATAGTAACAGTTATAGAGAGGTTAAGAAGAAAAGGGGGTAGGAAAGAGGAAGGGAATAGATATTTATGTAACTCCTACTATGTGTCAGACACTATACTAAATGATTACAAACATCTTATTTCATTCTCGTAACAACCCTGAGAGGTATGTGCTATTATCCCCATTTTATATTTGAGGAAACTGAAGCAAACAGAGGTTAAGTAACTTGCCCAGAGTCACAGAACTACTTAAGTTTAAATCTAGCCCCAGGTCTTCCTGGGGTCTTCCTGACACCAGGCCCAGAGCTCTATACACCATGCCACCAACTACTGACGGAATCAGTGGGTGGCATGTTTCATCATCAGTACTCTGGAATCATGGTTAGTCATTGCATTGTCTCTCAAGAGTTTTTCTTTACAATGTTATTGTTGTATAAATAGTTCTGGTTTTGCTCATACCACACTATATCAGTTCATATAAGTCTTACCAGTTTTCTAAGAAACAATTTATTTCTCATTTCTTACAGCCCAAACATAGCCCATTATATTAATATACCATTATTTGCTTAGTCATTCTCCAACTTGTGGCCATAGTTTGCAGTTCCTCCCTAGAACAAAAGAGTTGCTTATAAATATTTTTGTATATACGGGTCCTTTGATCTTTTTGGATGCAGGCCTAGGAGTGGCATCACTATGTCAAAGGATATGTTTAATGACTAGGGTAAGAGAACACATTATTCAATGAAGCCAACCATTCCAGTTTTAGAGAGCACTCAGCATTAGGTAGTTTGTTTCTTCTTTACATCAATCCTAAATCTGGCCCTCTGCAACTTTCACCCATTGTTTTGAGCTCCGTTCCCTGGGACTAAACTGAATAAATTAAATCCCTCTTCCACATAACCTTTCAAAACACCTGAAGACAGCTATCATGTTGCCCAGGTTTTCTCTTCTACAGGCAAGCAATCCTCCTATAGCATGATCTATCCTTCCTTCCTTCCCTCATTATTATTATTATTTTAGAAATGCAGCATAGTATAATTGAGAAAGCATAGGGCTGGGGAGTGAGAAGAACTGGATTCAAGTCCTGACTTTTCCACTTAATAGCACTGTGACCTTAGACAAGTCATATGTCTCAGGGTCCAAGCTCTTCAGCTATAAAATGGGGGTGATAATTCCTGCTCTGGGATGTCATTGTATTGTTATATGAACCAAATGTCTGTGAAAGTGATTTGTAAAGTACAAGTGTAATTTATGCTTACAATTAAACTACATCTGCAAACAGTTTGAAGAGGGAACAGATTTCTCTCACTCATTTAGCAGGTGAGGCCCAAGAGACATCTTTGCCAAGATCCTGGGAGACAGGATCATATTTCAAAGTGACTTTAATAAAAGGAAAAGATGGCCAAAAGCAAAATGAAGCTTCGTTTTGCCTAGAGATAGAGACCTATCTTTAAGAGACGCACAATGAAGGACTGGCAATGTGCAAGTTTGGCAGAAAAGGTGACTGTTAGGAGAATGCTGGCTAAGACTTAGCGGTGTAGCCCCTGTAGTTTAAAATGCAAACACAATTTGTGGATGTATAAACAGGAACACAACCATAGGAATTATGTGGTAATCTTTCAGTTGTGCTCTCTACCATTCATTAATAAAGTACCGTGTCCAATTCTGGGCTCCAAACCAAAAATAAGAGATTGGACAGAGTTCAAAGTAGAGCTAGAAAGAAAATTTGAGACTTAAGATATCATATCTGTGGGGAAAAGCAAAGGGCACTAAGTAGGGAGAAAAGAAGGCTGAGGAGTGATGTGGTAATGGCCTGCAGCCCTACAAAGGATGCTTAGAGGATGCTATCCAACTGTTTTCCCATTCTGATGTGGAGGCAATGAGAACAGAAAGGGCTCAAAGTTCAACATCAGCAATTTCAGTTTATCATTAGTAGAGAGTTGCTGACAAGAAAGAGCTGTTACAGAATGGGTTGGATTCCTGAGGTGGGCTATTAATTGCCATCTCAAAACAGAATAAATTCTCCTTGGTTTGAGATGGTTTGGGTGTGGTCCTGCCTAAAGGTGCAGGAACAAGCAAGATGAACTTTTAAAGTAAAGTCTCAATGTTTCTTTTCAAAAAATCACAGAAATAGAATTTCAGAGCTAGGAGGGAGCTTAGCAACCATGTAGTCAATGAGCTCATGCATGACAAAGAAATCCCACTACAAGATACCCAATCTTCGCTTGAAGACCTGCAGTCACAGTAGTCAAGACCACTACCTCTTAATGAAGCCCATTTTGCATTGGACTTTAATTGCTAGGAAGTTTTTTTTCCCCCTGACATCAAACCTAAATTTGTCTCTATGCAACCTTGACAGATTATTTCTAATTCTTCACTCCTGAGTCAAACAATACAAATATAATTCCTCTTTCACATGACAGTTTTTTAAAGTGCTTGAAGACAGAAATCATATCCCTTCTTGAGACTTCCCTTCTAGAGATTCTGCCAACTGCCAAGCCTATCAAGATATTTTGGATCTTTATTCTGTCATCAAGATATTTTTAGCTTTTTTTTTCATATCCAAATTTGATAGTAATGCCATCTGCATCATTGATAAAAATAATTAAACATAGAAGGCCAGATCCCTGGCCTCCGGCATCTGCAGATCCCTGGGGAACTCCTTAGAAGATCTTCTTCCATGTTGACATAAAACTAATGACTCATTGAATCCTGCCATTCAACCAGTTACTTATCTATTTACTTGTACTGTCATCTAACCCAGATCTCTATTTTTTTTAACCAGGTTAGTATGACATACTTTAACAAACACTTTCTAGAATCTTGGCAAACTCTAACTGCAGCATTCCCTTTATGTATTAGTTTAGTAACACTGTCAAGAAAAGAAATAAAGCTCGTCAGGCATGGCTCTTTGCTGTCACTGCTTCCTTATCTAGATGCTTATAAATCATCTCTTTAATAATAGTTCTAGCATGTTCTCAGGAATCCAAGTCAATTTCACTGGCCTATCGTGTGAAGATTCCATTCTCTTCCCCTTCTTGAAAACTAGTCCATGCACTCTTCCTGAGTCCTCTGTTACTTCTCTTGTTCTCCCTAGTCTCTGAAATATCACAGACAGTCTTTGAGCATTCTCATCTTCTAGTTCTTCTGTTGAAAACAGTGCTCCCTTTTAAATCAAGGGCGCAGGAGATGGGAATAGATTCAGGACTAAACAATCAGTCCCATAAGGGATATTTTGGAAAGTCATCATTTGTGTGTCGAGCTGGCTTTACCACAGGATGAACACATAGCTATTGCCCCAAGGACCACTTTTGGAAGATCATAATAGTAGTTCGCATGCCACTTTCCAGACAACAATTTTTTTTAAGGCAAGTAGTATAGTTATTATTATTTTCATTTGATAGATGAGGAAACGGAGGCTCAGCAGGGTTAACTGACATGGTGATAGAGGTAGTTAGGGACCAGACTTGAATTGTCTTCTGTCTTCAAACACAGCATTCTTTCCCTACCCCCACATGGCTGTCCATTCTAAGTAAGTTGGATTCAGTTACTTTTTGATTTTTTTTTCATTTACCTTCTTATTGGGTTTATTTGATTATTTCTGCTTTCTTCAGTTCAGTGCTTTTCCTAGTCTACCTCACTATTCATTAAAGAAATGGAGTTAAACTTGGATGAAGAGGCTTCAGGGGCACAATAAAAAGAGACTGAGG
>NW_027186546.1:4472719-4483158 GCF_028583685.1 Petaurus breviceps papuanus
AGAGAGACAGAGAGACAGAGAGACAGAGAGAGACTGGATCTCAAGTCAAAGGATATGAGTGTGAATCCTGGATGTGCTACCTATTACTAGGGTGATGTTAGGAAAGTCATGTAACCTTACAGAACCTCATTTTCCTCATCTATAAAATGGGGGTGGGGTGGGGTATTGTATTAGAAAAACTCTAAGGTCCCATCCAGCTCTAAATCTATTAATACTATGAAGAAAAGTTGTAATTTTAAAGGCTGTTTGGTCCCTGAGATGTTTTTAGAGCCCTACCTCCCTTCTGCAACTTTCCATTTGTTAATTATTTATTAAGCATAAATAGAAAATATCATTTATAAGGAAGGGATATGGGCAACAATACCTCCTACATAGCCTACCTATTCTGCCTTTATTCTATCAAATGGAGAACTAGGATAACATAATCCTCTCAGCCTGGGTCTTGAACTTCTAAAGGTTAGTTCTATTGGTTTGGGGTTTGTTTTTCTTGAAATTAATTTCAATTAAGCAGATTTTAAAGTATCATAAGTCTAGAGCTAAATGGGACCTCATAAATGTTTCAGTCCAACCCCTTCACCTCCAGTGAGCTTAAGTGATTTCCCCAAAGTCCCACAGGTACTAATTATCCCTACAGAAATTATCTACCACTATGAGTACAGGTGCTAAAACACTTCTGGGATGAACCATCACCAAGACCTGAAGGTAGTATGCCTAAAGCCCTAGTCTTTCAAACTCCAGTAGCATGAATGCACTATACTAAAAGGGTGATACATTCATGTAGTTTTTAAAAAATGATTTAAATATCATGGTAAGTGGTGTACTTTAATGGGAGTCTTGGTGTGATAATTGGGCCCATTTTTTCTATTTTGAACTGCTGAAATAAAAGCATTTAGTAGAGTCTTTCAAAATTTAATAAAGTAAGGATGAATGACGTATTCTAACCTCAATTTTTTCAGAAGGAAGTACTTCATATGCAGCCTGATGCACAGAGAATTCAATGATCCCAAGGTCAAAAGGCATCCAGAATAACAACAGTGGCTTCTCTGCTTTCTGCCTCTTGTCAAAAATATATACCACACTTTTATCTCTTTATCACCCTTACTGTTTTCTATGAGTTTTTTCTTAAACAACTCTAGCATTTTATTACATTTCCACACTTTGTGTTCCAATCACTCAATGTTAACTCACACTTTAAACTTATTTCCTAGAACTCGCAGACTAACTGAATTTTATAAATAGTTTTGCTAGAGATGTTTCTTTATGTCTCAACCTTTTCATTCATAAAATGATGTCTAAAACATGTTTATTTATATTCCTTGGCAGCCAGATCTAGCACCTGTCCCTACAATTCATTTCTGCAAAGATTAAAGGTTAAAGTCATTAAAGTTAATCACTCTGAATCCCTTAGTAAGGAGAAGAGTATGGCCATTACACAATCCAATAGTCCCTGTTGCAATTACTTGGTGGACTTGTAGATGTATTGCCATTATCTGGAGAATTTAGGACCAAACTTATTAGGCATTTATAGATTTTTGTTCTGCCATTTATAGCTTTAAAACTAACCAAAGTGTTCGTTTACTGAGCATCCTCTCTGTGGATGGTAAATCATTTTCTCCTATACTAATAAAATCTATCTCCCAAAGTAAAAGTACAGGAGTGAGTTGGACATGTCAAGAAATTTTAATTCATTCAATAAACACTTACTAAGCACCTATTATGCCCAATATACTATGCTCCTTTGCCTTTAAGGAGCTTATAAATTTTAGGAGGAGGTGCTAAAACATATGCAAATAACTTTCAATCAAATCAGACTGTGATAAATAGATGAGAAAATAATGAACAATATATGTTAAATACAGAGGGGGGAAATATTACAACTTGAGAGAATCTAAAAGGCCCCATGGAGGAGGTCATATTTTAATTGGTATTTAATAGGAAGGATGCTAATGCTAAGAGTTGGGGTGGGGGAGAGGGCCGGGGAAGGCAGCACAGTTTGAGTAAAGACTCAGAAGTAGGAAAGTATATTGAAAGGGACAAGTGGTTCCTTTCAGAAAGAGCAAAGAATACACGGGAAATTAGAGATAGTTCTGGTGAGTCAGGACCAAGTGATAAACAGTCTTGAATGTCAGGCCAAGGCATTTCTCTCTATAGAGCTGGAAGGGACTTCAGTGGTCATAAAAGTCTAATGCATTCTTTTGATAGATGGGAAAACTGAGGCTGAGAGAAGTATGACTTGCCCAAAGGCATAAATGGCGTAAAAAGGTCCTCTGACTCTTTAAGTACATACTGTGTTCTTTCTACTAAACCAGCTATTGAAGACATTTTTTCTTTTTTTTTTCTTTTCTTTTTGGAGGGCAATTGGGGTTAAGCGACTTGCCCAAGGTCACATGGCTAGCTTTTTGTGTTAAGTGTCTGAGGTCGGATTTGAACTCAGGTCCTCCTGACTCCAGCGCAGGTGCTTTATTCACTGTGCCACCTAGCCACCCCTATTGAAGACTTTTTAGCAGGGGCATGACATGATCAAACGTGTGCATTAGGATGATGGACTGGAGGAAGGATAAACTGGAGGTAACATTCTACCATTTAGAAAACTAGTTCAATAGTTCAAGTGAGAGGTCCTAAGAACTTAGGGCTATGATAATGGAAGTGATAATGCTGTTACAGCATGTTACTCAGTATAATAGACTATAAAGGAAAATAATGTAGAGTTAGATATTTCTATTTCGGGCCCTGACATTTTCACTCTAAAATGGAGATTGTCGGTGAGGAGGACTGATTACAAAAAATAGTGGGTTTACACCTGCCACCCTTGACAGTATTCACTAATTTTTGAGAAATCATTTCTTTTAATCTCTTTTCAAAATGGTTCATTGGAGGAAGGGGATATGTTATATTTCGAAGAAAGAGTCTTTATACTCATATTTTATTTTTAAGAATTATAAACACAATCTGTATTTATCTACTTTTGTTAAGACAATAATCTGCAAACACTTAATTCACCAAATACAGGTTGTGAGAGTTTCTGCCCTTTGTTGTAATTTCTTCACTTTTGATTTCTATGGAGTAGGTGGCATATAAAATAAATTTTGATGAGAGGGAAGTGGGCAAGTTATGAGGAGGGAGAGAATATGCTGATGAAAGTCTTTATTCTATTAGAGAAGAGGATGAAGTCACAGGTGTGAGATGGATGAAGAAAAATATGACCGAAAGCTTGCTCAGAGAAATAAAGGTAAATGCCCAAAGATGGAAGATTGGCTAAACAAGTTATGGTACATAAATGCAAGGAAATATTGCTATGCCTTAGGAAACAATAACCACAATGGAACACAGAGAAGCATGGGAAGACCTATATGAACTGATAAAAAATAGAGTAAGCAGAATTAGGAAAACAATACACACAATGACCACAACAATGTAAATGAAAAGAATGAAAAAAAACCCAAATGAAAATGAATGCTACAAATCATAATGATCAAGCTTGACTTCAAAAAAGACATATGAGAAAGTAATCTACCTCACTTCTTAGCAAAAGGGGGGGGCACTGTATGATGTCAGACTTTAAAAATCTTAGTTTTGCTAAATTTTTTTCCCTCTCTTTAAATTTTTTTCATATAAAGGAGAGTTCTCTGGGAGGGGATGGAGAGAGAATATCTTGGGATATATAGGTGAGATAAAAAACAAGATATCTATAAAATGTTTTTAATAAAGAAAATAAAGTTGAAATAGTACTGATTTATGGGAGTAGAAATCCAAACTGAGAACAAATAAAGATGTGCTTTAAGTCAATAATTAAAAGCTTATATTTAACACAGAGGAAAATAGGCAGTTACAGTCTTTGTAAGGAAAATGTCATGTTCAGCACAGTACAATTTGGTTTTAAACATTAAGAAAAACATCTAAGAGTTCAAATGTTTCCTTGAATATCTTCAGAGTTCTATACTGGACTAGAAGTCCCCAGATACCTCTAATATAGAAGTTTATAATTTTCTGTTCTCACTCTCATACCCTCTTGACTCACAAAACCAGGGGGAAATTTTGGCATACTTTTTATTCATGACGGCCAATTCCAGACTGTCTTTTTGGTGCGCCTTTGAAGTTCATGCAGTCTGCTTAAACCACCCTTATCCCACTGCTCTTAGTGATTCATTATCTGCCAACCCCTGTAACCTTCCTCACTAAGCTCCTGGACCTGAATCACGGAAATCTTTTCTACCTTATGCCTTGCTGTCATCTTTGGGCTTTCAATATCCATACTGATATACTTTTACACCCTGACCTCACAGTTCCTAAACATTCAATTCTATACAATAACTTCCATTCTACTCCAGTCACCCACTGGGACAGCCATACCTGAGACCTCATTATTAGTCAGTGCTGCTACACCTAAAAGATCTTAAAGGGTAATTTCCTTAAAAAACAAATAAAAACCAACCACAATATGGAGATAATCAGGTGAACCTTGATCTGCTGAATGAGGGACACCTCCAGTGGAGCTGAGCATGCATATTATCTCTGTGGGGATTTCCATGTGCTTATAACTCAGTGCCCAAGGACTTGTCCTTTAGAATAGCGCTATAATTCTTTATTGTCACCCCCAGTCTTGATGAGGGGCAGCTTCCAAAGGGCCTGGTAACTAAGTCAAGAAGACCTGCCCACTCAGTGGCCTATAAGGAGTAAGGAGAGATTACTAACCAAAACTGAGGACATTTTCACAAATCAACAAGTTAATTCAATAGGGTCACAGATATTTAAGTTGAGTGCAGTCAAACAATGGTTAATCAAGGGGAACTACCTGATCCAATGGACTAAGGCACTTTCCTTGGTTGTATGTATAGGAGATCGCCTGCTCAATCTATAAAAAGCTGACCTTACAAAACAGAGGCCTTTTAGTGCCATATGTGTGTATGTGTGTGTATATGTATATATGTATGTGTGTACTCACACACATATAGATGTATATTTGATATGTCACCTGTGTTATATAAATTTTTCAATTTTTATAAATCCCACAAACCCTTTCCTCTTTCATCCATATCAAGATAAGCCAAAGGCAACATATTTCCCTATAAGACTCTTTGCCACTCAAGATATTTTTAAAAGAGTATAAACTGTTCCACACCCTAACAGTGATATACCAATTTATGAGTAGGTCTAAAGAAGAGAATAGATACAAAAACAGGAGTTAGGCAGAATGGTTTAAAAATGATGCTAGTTAAAGGAGATAATACTGAGTGAATTCGTATTGACAAGTATATGGAAGGTAATCACCTCATCTGTTACAGAGTGAGTGGAAAAAATGTGACTTAATTATAGTGAGAAGAGATTTATATGAAGATTTATAAACTCCCAGGAATGAAATACTGAGAAATGTTGTAGAACTTTTCTCCCTAGACATTTTTAATAATAGGATAAGCAACCAGATGTTTGGGATAGTTTAGTCTTGACAGTTATACCAACGATCCTTTCCAACTCCATGATTACATGTAATGAATACTGTCTCAAAATGTCCTCTTAATTGAGAGCTTACTCTTTGCTGGTCTGTTCCTATATAGACCATTCACCTTTCTCTAACCTTTTATAGCAGTGGGATTATAATATACACACACCCAAGATTTCTGATTACAATTCAAATACTTACCCCTTAACAGGTAATGTCTAGGTCCTTTGGAAGACTGTAAGTAAAGACAAACAAACAACTTTTAAACAAAGCTGTTTGAATCTGGCTTTTACAAATATTAAGTTATGAAACGCACCTGGAAAACACTGCCTTTGGCAGACTCACATATAAGTAATGTGACAAGCAGTCCAAGAAGTTTTCAGGAGAAATATAAAAACAATAGGTTCTTGGGATACCAGATATCTATTACAAAAGGTTATTAACTATTAAGAATGAACTAGAAAGTAAAAAGATAATGAGATAGTAATCAGTTAAATTCAGGCAACTAGAAGGTAAAAGAAAAAACAATTATGATTTTTGAGTAGTTCACATTAAATATAAATAAGAAATAATCTATACGCAGTGAGTAAAGCGCCAGCCCCAGAGTCAGGAGGACCCTAGTTCGGTTCAGGCCTCAGACACTTAACACCCACACAAAAAAACTAGCCGTATAATCTCGGGCAAGTTCCTTAACCCTAATTGCCCTCCAAAAAGGCAAAAAAAAACCCCCAACCAATCTATAGCTCCTTGTTATTTGTGAACCAAAATCCAAATTACAAACCCTAACAAATCTTTGTAAATTAAAGAATACTTTGGCACAAGGCCTTCCTTTCTTGACCTTTTTGCTGAATGAGCTCAATCAACATTTAGTTGCCCTAGTACGACTATGGTCTCTTGGTGGATATGGACATGAATATAAATAAGAATATGAATATCCTCAGTGGACTTAAAATTTATTAGGAGAGAAAAGATATATACATAGCATGGTATAAGGAAAAGCCTCCCTGACCCTAAATACTTTCCCCACTGGTACCTTAAATTCTTCTGTTAACAATTCACTCCTTCATGTTAAGCTCTGCACTCTTCCTGAGGTACCTGCTTTTAAAAAGCAAGGGAAGAGGATAAAACAATGAGACCCAATCAGCTTGGTGTAACTTATAGATCTTGTCTCTGATAGGTAGAACCCAAGGGAGAAGCATGATAACACTGAGTAGCTGAAAGGAGAAAAAAAGAGGAACTTTTTACCTAGGCCTTATGCTTTATACTACTATTTAACTCAAGTAGTATTCATTTGTTAAAATTGAAAATTAATTCTAACATTAATTCTTAATAAGGACCACAGGTTCATAGAATCATAAATTTACAGATTTAGGGCTGAAAGAGATCTCAGGAGCCATCTAGTCCAACTCCACCATTTTAAAGAGAAGGAAATCAAGGTCTAGGGAAACTCAGCAACTTGCCAAAGGTCACCAGATAGTAAGCATCAGAGGCAGAATTAGAATCCATAGTCAGTGCTCTTTCCATTGTACCATGCTATAACCAAAAAAAGTTAGAGAATCTTACACCGGAAGACTTATAACATATAGGTTAGAACCTCAACCAACTCTGAAATTTACAGTTGCATTTTAAAAACACTATAATAAGTATTTATACCACAATGCATATGGTTTATGATTTGACTCTACTTTTGGTACACTCACTTAAATTCTTGCTGTAGTGTGCTATCCAAACCTTCACTACAGATTATTACAATTCTCTTCCTCTAGAGCTGGGATATGAGGAAATTATGCTCACCCAAGTATAATCTTATAGTGCAAGATAGGGTAATAAAATAGTAACAATAGACATTTATGTAGTGCTTTATAATATCTTGTATCATTTAACCTTTTGTGAGGTAGAGGCTGCAGTTATGACCAGTTTACAGGTAAAGAAATTAACATAAGGAAACTTTAGAGAGGGTATCACACAATTAAAAAGTGGCAAGATTTGGAGCCCAAGTTTTTTTTACTTAAACCTAGCTAAGCTTTCTTTTCATTACACCATAATACAGGGATGTCCATCATGGTTCACCATACAATGTGGTAAAAAATTATTTCAGCATACACATAAAAAGATATCCTATTACAAATTAACTGTGAAATCAGACACCATTTGAATATGTTTATATATTTTCTGTTCTTATTTTTAAGGCATATGAAAAAATTCTTTTTATTACATCATCTTTTCCCCCATTTCTATGAAGGACGGTGATAACAGTGCGGAATAACATCTGGGTTCAATTTTTAATTGTTCAAATGCTTATTTATAAGAGTTCATATAACCTTGTTTAACTGTTGATTACCCTGCTCTGAGTCATACTTACTAGCAGACCTGATTTTCCTTCATTGGTGAAAACCTAAAATCTTATTCATACAGTTGTGTGGCTGTCACATTCTGTTTTAGTTCTTTCTGTCCATTAGCATCTCTCTATGGAAGAATATTAATTTTCACATATGTTTGTCTCCATCACTATCTTTTTTTTAATGGAGAACATTGGGGAAATCCTACAGGTTTGGGAAACTGAAGAATTTCCATCTTTTAAGTCCTTTAGCACTCGATGGTACATCATAAATGAAATTACAGTAGACCCCAATTCATCCACAATTTTTGGTTATAAAGATTTGCCTGAGGTCAGATATGTGAAGTGACTTTACTGTGGTCAAAAACCTAAGCATTTCAGATGGAACTGGATCCTAGGTCTTCCTGATAGCAGGTCAAACACTCTACTACAAAATGCTTCCTCTCAGAGAGCTATAACACTAAAGACTGAATCTAACATTTGCCTTCCAATTCCTGCTTTGCCCTCTATTATATCTCTCGCTGCCCTTCCAATTTTACCTTAGTCAATTTACTCCCCTTCTCTCAGACCCATTCTTTCTACTTTATCTCATATTCTTTGTGGGAGAGCATTGCATAAGACACACAAGAATTTTAAAAAATAACTAAAAAATAAAAATAACACAAGAGTCTGGGTCTATTTACTGAAGGTGCAAACTGCCCAGTACTGTCCAGTGGTGTCTGAAGGCATTATTATATTAAAACTAACAACCCCAAGTAACCAGACTTAAATTATCTTCCATATATATATTTTTAGGAAGTCAGGAAAGAGGATCCTATGCCTTGGAAAAATTTCTATAAAAATTATTTAAAGTAACAAAACTTTTGATGTTTAACAAGTGATGATCCACCTTTCTGAAATTTTTACTTATCTTTCTCCAACAATGCTGAATAAATACAGTACCATCCCATAAGTGGGACTAACTATAATATTCTTTGCTTACAAAGATAAGCCCCCGTCATGTAGGTCTCACATGTTGTCTTCTCAGTAGGGAGGATGGATTTACACAGGTTCTGACACAATGTCTTACCCAATGACAGGTGACAGGTGGCTGGGGTTAGGGGTGCTATAGAAACAGCTCAAAACTAACTGGCCCACACAGGGATTAAATTTATAAACATGGCCTTCTTTTTACAGGTTAAATAACCAATTGAGCAAACTTAGACCAAAGGCCAAACTTTTGTTTGATTGTGCTTAGGTTAAATGGGAATCCTCTCCTTTCTACTTTCCTTTAGGAAAGGCTTTATGGAGGATGTGGTAACTACCTACCTTACCTTTCAACTGGAAGCACTTTACAACTGATTTTCTACCAACATTATCAAAAGTCATAGTAAATAAAGCAGATCACAATTTTTGGAGTATAAAATAGTTTATAAGACTTTGGAAATGTTTACAAGTTCCCTAATGATGTTATTTGCTGTCAGAGTTAAAGGAGGGTTGAACTATTGTTATCTGGATTTGTTCTCTCTTTCTCACACTTAATTACACTTAACTATGTGACCTGGGTTTAAAAAAATCTCCAAGACTATAAACCCAATTTTATAAAATAATATACTTACAAACTAAAAAGGAAGGAAACAGAAGCAAAATATGTTTTCTGGCAATCATCCCAGCATCCACAAATTGTTCTGTGACTGCCTGGCTTTCTTTTATTTTTTCTTTCTAAAATTGCAGTCAGTTTACCGAAAAACTAAGTCTGCTGGTTCAAAAGAAAATAATTGTGGAACAAAGAACATCTCTTTGAATCGAGTATTTTTTTTTTGTTTCCTTAAAGCAAGAATATTGTTCAATGGACATCATTAAGCACTCCTGCGGCATACCTCTATTAGCTGAGTACTTTCTAATCACTTTCTTTCATTTCCCCTAACTCATTAGGGTCAAGTTATGGTTAGCATCTTTACTTAAATGATTTGACTGAGCTGCAGAGTGATTTAGTGACCTGCAAAAGTCTCCCAGAATTTTAGGACTGCTAAGCCTGGTATTCCCAAAGTTCCATTAGATCACTTAAATCATGCCATAGTTTCATTTGTGACTCCATTTGTACAAAAAGAAAAAACAAATAATATTGTATAAAATAATCCCTAGAGAGGAAATATGGCATAGTGGAGCATCTCGGTTCAAATCCTGCCTCTAACATGCCTCTGATACTTATTAGCATTGTAACCATGGGCAGGTGACTTAACTAAACTCAGAGTGAGTTTACCGGAATTCATCTGTAAAATGAGGGAATTGGACTTGGTGAACTCAAAGGTCTCATCAACTAAATGTACAGTCCTCTCTAAACCTATGATTATACAGAGAGAAAATTCCCTAAAACAGTAAAAAGGAGGGGGTTGGGGAGAAAGATCCTGTAGCACTTTGCAATTTTTTTTTTTTTACTAAGCAATTGGGGTTAATTTGCTCAAGGTTACACAGCCAGGTGTTTCTGGGTGGGTGCTGTCTGAGCCCTGATTTGGTCCCAGGTCATCCCGACTCTGGGGCCGGTGCTCTTACTCGCTGTGCTACCTGGCCTCCCCACTTTGCAATTTTCTTACCTGCTTTTTTATATTCTCAATTGAATCATATTAACCTATATTCATCTTATCTCCCCCATAAACCTCATACACTTTTCACATTGTCAAACGA
>NW_027186546.1:4483558-4509329 GCF_028583685.1 Petaurus breviceps papuanus
TCTTATCTCCCCCATAAACCTCATACACTTTTCACATTGTCAAACGAATTATATTTACTTGTATGTTCATCTTATCACCCCTGCAATTCTTACACTCTTCAGTCTTAATTATATATTTACACATGTATTTATCTCCCCTATAATTCCTTCTCATATTCTCAATTATATTTTATTTGATTACTCATTGTCCCTGTTAATTCTTAGATGCTTTTCATATTCTCAACTGCATTATATTTACTGTGTATTCATCATATCTCTTCTATAATTCATATATGCTTTTCATAGCCTCAATTTGGGAACATTTCCCCAAAAGTCTCAGTATAGTTTTAAGCTTAAAATTGTACTAAGATTTTTGGGACAACCTCTATTTACTTGTGTATTTACCTTACCTCCCCAGTAATTCTCTCATACACTTTTCAAATTCTTGATGTATTTATTTGTGTGTCCATCTTATCTACCCAATTTGGGATTTTTGATGAATCAACAAACACTTTTCAAGTACTAAGTGCCAGGCAATGCGTTAAGCACCAACCATCCAAAGATAGGGCAAGAAACGTCTCTTCCCAAAAGGTGCTTACACTCTAATGAGAGTCAACAGGTGCACAAACGAGTATACAAGAGACTTAAGACAGGACGGGAGATAATTCTACAGGGGAAGGTACTAGTAATTTAGGGTGAGGTTTGGGGGTGGGAGAACAGACCAGGAAACAGCAGATGAAGAGGAGAGGAAGGGAGGGAAGGGTGTGGGGAGAGGAGGGGAGAGAGAGAGGGAAAGGAGAGAGAGGGAAAGGGAAGGAAGGGGGAAAGGAGGGAAGAGAGGATGGGGTGACACCCCAGTTGCAAGCCTGAGTACCTGGGAGGATGGCGTTGTCCTTAACAGTAAGAGGGAAGTTAGGAAGAAGGGAGTTTGCGGGGGTGGGGTGAGGAGTGGGTGTTGGGGGCTATGGGCGGACGATGATACTGAATTTTTGACGTGTTGAGTTTCAGATGTCTACTGGACATGCAGTCTGAGGTGCCCAAAAGGCAGGTGGAGATGGGAGCCTGGAGGTCAGCAGAAAGGTGAAGACTGGACGAGGACCCTCCCACCCCGAAGGTCCGCCTCTCCGACCCTGCGGATGCCCGGTTCACAAATGTCTATTAAATGCATGAATGAATCATGATGGGGGGGGGGGTACTGCCCCCACCCCAGACCAGCTGCAGAGTCCCTCTCCCCCATCCTCTTCAGCTAGTGACCTCCTGCCCCCTGGGGTGCTAGGTGCCCCTCCTCCACAGGTCAGCCCCTTCCCTACCTCCTCCTCCCTCTTCTCATTCACCTGCAAGTCTAACCCACGGGTTTTCTTCCTGCTGCTGCTTGCCGCGGCCCCCTCCCCTTCCTGGTCCCCGGCCCCGCCCCCGCTCTCAGAGCCCCAGAGGCCCAGTAAATGCGGCGTCTTCACTGCCTCCCTCTAGTGGCGAGCTGCGGGGCTGCACGGCAGGAGCAGCGCTGGGCTGGGGGGAAGGAGCAGTCAGCCTGGCCCAGGGCGCCCCGCCCCCTCCCCCCGTCCCCCGCCTGCCCCCGGGCACACTGGTCAGGCCCGGGCACAGCTAGTCCCCAAGCCCCGGGTTTCTCCGGAGTCGCAGGCCAGCACTAATTATTGTGAGAAAAGGAGGCTTGTTTTCTGCTTCCGTTTAAAGGAAGCCTTCTAGTACATTTGTCTGGCCTGAGGTTTAGAGTACCGGCCAATCAAACAGTTAATTAGTGAATACTTTAATTAAGTGCCTACTACCGGTTAGGTTCAGTGCTAGACCCTGAAGATGTAAATACAAGGAAAGAAAGTTCCCTACTCGCAAGGAACTTGACGTTCTGAAGGGGAAGGAAGACAAGTACATATAAAAATACAAGCATCAAAAACATAAAGTTAATGAATACAAATATACACAGGGTCACCAGATACAAGGCAGCTTGGTGGAGGAGGGCACTGGCATTACGGGTGAGGCCAGGCTTCACGAAGAATCCTGTATTCATTACCTAGCGGTACCTTCCTAAGATTGCTTACGGAAAGATACCTAGTGCAGAAGAATCATCTCCCTGCGCAATAGAAATCGATCGACAGGCATTCACTAAACGCCTGCTAGGACAGGCAATATACTCGTTTCTGGGAGTACAAATACAAAAAAGAAACTGTCCATAAGCTTACATTCTATCAGGGAAGATAATGTATACATAGATGCGTATGAGTGTAGACAGAATAAATATATGCAGAATAAAAAATAAATGCAAGGTAGCTAGAGGGGATACAAAGTACAGGATTCTATGCCCAGAGTGTACCCAGATGATGCCTTTTTTTCTTTCTGTAGCTAGTACTAGGAAGAGAATTTTGCATGCTAACAAGAGTGTTGGATCAGATCTATTTGGCAGCATAATCTATCCTTCAGAAGCGCCAGATTCTTTTTCTGCAGTTACTACTTAGAACAAACAAAAGGTCATTGTACAGGTCCTCATTCACTAATGATGGCATGTCTTTGTAAAGTCACTTGCGTTTGGGAATTTTCTATTTTTTTTTCTTTTTTAGAAATGAAATGGCTTTTAAAACTTCTAAGTGAGATATTGTTGTTGAAAGGAACGTTTCCAACCCTCATGATGACTTTTTCCTTCTCCCAGTGCACTGTGTGTAACCATTAATCAGTACTTTTCATCCTCTGAATTGATAATTCATTCTTTGCCAATAGAGAAATGTTACCATGCCTAAGATTTCCTTTAGGAGCTGAGGTGAAAAACAACTCTGGAGAAAACACCAGCTCTGAAATCAAAGCATATCATGTGTTTGCTATAATAAAAGACTAAATAAAAATAAAAGACTATATTAAAGTCTACTCTATAAGAAGAGATCCACTCCCAACACACACAGTTGTTTCAATTAGGTTGTCATGGTTACTCCTTCAATTTACCTAACTTCACGATAGTAATTGTACAGTTGATATCCATTAATTGTAAAGGTACATAGAGGCAGCAATGGAAAATTCAGGAATATTTTAAAATGAATTTGTATTTTATTAATCACAATACCTTCTATATGCATTTGAATAATATCTGTAAGTGACAGACAGAGACAGAAAGAGACAGAGTAGGAGATAATGAATTGAGAACCAGACTTGGAATTTAAAAGACATGGGTTCAAATTTTACCTCTGACACTTTCTAGTTATATGACGACTAAGAAGTTATTTGACTCTTTTCGGCTTGTTTTCTCATTTACAAAATGGGGATAATACCTGTAATAATAGGATCGTGGAATTATCATCTGGAAAGAACCTCTAAGGCTACTCCCCTCATTTTACAGATGAGATAACTGGGAGATTAGGGGGCCTGCCCAAAGCCAGATAAATAAGTAATAGCTGACATTTACACAGTGCTTTAAAGTCTGTAAAATTCTTTTCACACATAATTTCATTTGGCCTCATATCCCATGACAGAAGTACTACAAATATTATTATCTCCATTTTACAGATGAGTAAACTTCTGAGAGGCTCAAATGAGATAATGCATGTAATGTACTCTGCAAACCTTAAAGTCATATAAATGCCATCAACATTTAATTTATTCAGTCTATAGAAAGTATATTTGCTTATTATGCTGACCTATGTTGCATGCTTTGTTGGAGCTAAAGCAGAAGCTAGGTGGGTCAGTAGATAGAGCACTGGGTCTGAAATCAGAAAGAGCAGATTTCAACCAGAGTTCAGTAAATATTTATCTATATAGTTAGATAGAGATTTTTTTCCCCTAGATTAACTAGAGTAGTGGATAGAGTGTCAGGCCTGGATTTAGGAACAGTCTTTCTGAGTTCAAATCTGACCTCAGACACTTAACTAGCTGTGTGACACTAGGCAAGTAACTTAACCCTGTTTGCCTCAGTTTCTTCATCTGTAAAATGAGCTACAGAAGGAAATGCCAAAACACTAGAGTATCTTTGCCAAGAAAACCCCAAATGGGGTCATGAAGACTCAGACACAATTGAAATGACTAAATATAAAGATATATTTTTTATATATACAAAGATAAAAATGACAATAGTATTTCTATGCAGTCCTAGAACCCTTGTAATGATTCCTTGTTTTCCAAGAATCCTCAATGCACAGATTAGAGAACACTGATTTAGATTATACAACAAAAGTACTCTTTGTTGTTGTTGTTAAGTCATTTCAGTCATGTCTGACTTTTTGTGACCCTACTTGAAGTTTTTTTTTTAAAGCAATCGGGGTTAAGTAACTTGCTCAAGGTTATTTCTGGGTGTGGTGCTGAGTATCTGAGCCCAGATTTGATCCCCAGGTCATCCTGACACTGGAGCCAGTGCTCTTACTCGCTGTGCTACGTGGCCACTCCTACTTGAGGTTTTCTTGGTAGAGATACTAGAGTGGGTTGCCATTTCCTTCTCCAACTCATTTTACAGATGAGGAAACTGAGGCAAACAGGGTTAAGTGACTTGCTCAGGGCAACACAATAAGTATCTGAAGCCAGATTTAAACTCAGGAAGATGAGTCTTCCTGACTTCAGGTCTGATACTCTATTTATCCAACTTCACCTCCAAAAAGTACTATACTTAAAAAAATCACTCAAACATTGTTTTTCCCAAGAAAGGAGTTAGAAGATATAAGTAAGGTGAATTTAATGTAAGGTGGATTTTAGTGTGTATAAAGTGCATTTTTGTTATTATTTCTTAGGGTTGAGTTTCCCAGGATCCACAGCCATAGCAATCTCTTGTTCCCAGGTATTAGATAGGAGTTCCCGAAGTTATAGTTCAAAACATCTCCACCATGCTTGTGTATCTTTATATAACCTTGCAACAATATGAACATTTGTGCTTAAAGTCATAAACATGTAGTATGTATGCACTATGCTGAGTTGATATGATAATGCTAAACTTGATGTAACCTTATGAAGTCACCTCGTGGCAATATGCCTTCTTTGTCTCTTGTCCCTATAAAACAGGTGGTCATTGGCCAGTGAATGGGGAATGTTAGAGTTGAATGCACGAATGCTGTGTGTGCCTTGATCAGCCCCCGTCAAGGCTTGGGGGGAATCTGTGTTTGCCTCAACTAGCCCCCAGTGAGGCGTGAGGGGACTTACTGGATAGACTAGTTGTGCCTATCTTGACTGATCCCATCTAGACATAGGGGTAGTTGCCCCCCCCCCCTTCTCACCAGCCTCTGCAAGGAGGGTGATTAGGAAATGCTGTAGGAGTTTGTCCTCCCATTATCAGCAATCCTCTTCTGAGAAATGAGACTAGAATAAAGTAAGATTATTAACCCCTTCTTAGTGTCTTTCCTGTCTGGCCAGATCAAGAATGAACCTGTGCTAGCAGCTATCCTGTGTGCTGTGTTTATTTGTCTTATAGATGACCTAAGTTCTAGTCCCAGCTCTGCAATTAACTAACCGTGTGATCTTGGAAAAGTCACTCATCATCTATTGATTTGTTTTTTCATTGGTAAAATATGAGAGATTTGGATTAAATGATTTTTAGGGGTCTTGTAATTCAAACATTCCATAAAACTAGTAAAATTTTCAAAACTATCAACTATCAAAAGAACAAATTCTTCTGTAACAATCAAGTAGTATCTTGGAAAAGGATCAATAATCAAATTTAAAATTCTTGTTAAATTATTTTATGTAATTTGTACTTTGGCAAGAGAATGTCTATGGACTATTAAACTTAGAATGTTAACAATTTTGAGTTATCAGTCACATTCTTCATCTACTTTCTTCAAGATGAAAAGCAGTGTACCATGGTGGATAGTGTGCTGGACCTGGAGTCAGGTACAGTAGGTTCAAATCCCCCTCTAAAGCTTACTAGTATAAGGGTAGGGAAGTTCTACCCTCTTACTCAGTTCATGTAATCACAGAGACAAATCAACCAACCAAGCTCAGAAGTAATCCCAAAGTGTAAACTAAGTGTTAAGAATTTTCTTCCAACTCCACCACAATGACAGAATACCTCCTTAAGCAATTAGAAGAGAATTGTAGGTCTTAGATCACTGAATGAAGAGAGATGATGACACATAACAAATTTGATGTGTTTGACTAAAATAATCAGGTTGGATATATATATATATGAATATAAACATCAGTCAGTTCAGCAGTGAACCCATCTAAGACCAGAGGGATTCTAAGTTTAGAAAGGAAAGACTAGACCCAAGAGAAAATTACTGAGGGGTGGGAGCAGGATTAGGATTTAAAGGGTTGGAAATAGAAGGTTCCTATATCTACTTATATAGCCTGTATCCTTCTACTCCCATCCTCCACTGAGCATGTCACTGAAAAGACCTGAACATTATCAAACAATGCCTCCAGCTCTAAGTGGAGAAATATACCAAGGAGAAACAAAATAATGCCTCATGGCAAAGACATGTGCCAACTATGAATTCAAGAAAGGTGTTGACTCTAAGAGAGCAGTAGAGAGGTACCTATTAGGGAAGCTTCATAAGGATGACATATTGGGGGGGGGGAGACTTCCAGTTCAAGAGTAGTGAATTATCCCTTTGCCATATGTGATCTCCATGCATATACTTTACTACCTGACTCAAGTTAGAACCCACTTTGCCCATGGACATTATGTGTATTTGTGGAGCAACTCATCCTGGGTTTAAGGAGAATGTTTTTTTCCAGCTGTTTGTGCAATACCACCTTAGTAAATATTTTTGGGCAAAACTAATTTAGACTGGGGCACCTAGGTGCATGGTGGATAGCGTGTTGGGTCTAGAGTCAGAGATTCATCTTCCTGAGTTCAAATCTGGCCCTGGACACTTACTAGCTGTGTGACCCTGGGCAAGTAACTTAACCCTCTTTGTCTCAGTTTCTTCATCTTTAAAATGAGCTGGAGAAAGAAATGGCAAAGCACTCCAGTATCTTTGCCAAGAAAACCTCAAATGGAGTCATGAGGAGTGTGACATGACTGAAAAACCACTGAAGAACAAAAACAAATTTAGATTACTGGCCTTATAGCACATTGGTGAGGACATCAGGACTACAGACTCTCAGATTTACCTCCCTTCTTTAAAATGTGATACAACTGTTCATTCACCTGCTAGAGACTACAACATGCAAGTGTTGTAGTTTTAACATCTTAACATCTCTGAAACTACATTTTTTCTTCTGTGAAATGGTATTACTAATACCCATAGTACTTAGTTCACATGGTTATTGTGAGTTTCAAATTATATAATCTACATAAAGTCCTTTGAAAAGTGTCAAGTAGCAATGTACTGTTGGTGTAGTTGTGATCTGATCCACAATTCTGAAGAGCAATTTAGAACTATGCCCAAAAGGCTATAAAATTGTGCATACCCTTTGACTGAGCAATCCCACTGCTAGGTTTGTATCTTAAAGAGATTAAAAAAAAAAGAAGGACCTATATTACAAAAACATTTATAGCAGTTTTTGGTGGCAAAGAATTGGAAATTGAGGGGATGCCCTTCAGTTGGGGAAATGGCTGAACAAGTTGTTGTATATGACTATGATGGAATACTGTCGTGCTATAAGAAATGATGAGTAGGAGACTTCCAGGAAAACCTGGGCTTACATGAACTAATACAAAATGAAGTGAGCAGAACATTGTATATGGTAAAAGCAATATTACATGATGATCAGCTATGAATGACTTTGATATTCTCAACAATACAATGATCTAAGACAATTTCAAAGGATTTACAATGAAAAATGCTATTCATTTTTAGAGCAGAATTGATGGAGTATGAATACAGATTGAAGCATACTGTTTCTTACTTTATTTTTCTTGTTGAGGTTTTTTTTGGGTCTGTTTTCTTTTACAATATAACTAAACTAGAAATATATTTTGCATGACTGCACATGTATAATCTATACCAAATTTCTTGTCTTTTCAATGAAGGGGAAGGGGAGGGAGAGGATTAGGAACTTAAAAAGTTTTAGAAATAAATTTTTAAAACTGGTTTTACATGCAATTAGAAATTTAAAAAAATTAACACACCAAACAGAGAGAGACGAAGGAAGGAAGGAAGGAAGGAAGGAAGGAAGGAAGGAAGGAAGGAAGGAAGGAAGGAAGGAAGGAAGGAAGGAAGAAGGAAGGAACATATTTGATTAGTCCTTGTCTGACACAGAGCAGTGCTGACTGATGAAATCTTACCTCCTCAGAAGGAGACACATAGCTTCTGGTAGGATAGAGAGGGAACCTTGTTGTGAGCAGTGGTATGAGACATCATTACCAGGTCTTCAGAAATCAGGTTGGTGGTTTGTTCCTAGAGGGGTTGATGTTTCTCTTGTTGAATATTTAACAAAATTTTATTGCATACAAAATAAAAGAAAGGAAAGAAAAAAAAGTGCCTAATGGCTAGTATGGGGTGGTGGTGGGGAACAGCTTTAATTTCTTTTACTGAAGCCTCTGAGGCTGGTAGATTGCTTGAGTTCCAATAAGGCTAAATTCAACAGCGCCTCTACACTGCATTTAGCACCAATATGGTGAGCCCCTGAGGTCACAGGGCCAGCAAACTGCTGAAGCAGAGGAAAATAGACCTAGGTGAGAAATGGGTGTGATCAAAGTTTCTGTGCCAAAGTTTCAGCAGTGGGATTCAGCCTGTAGTGGTCACTATACTTTCAGCCTGGGTGAGATAGGGAAACTCAGCCAAGAAAGACAGAAAGATAGGGAGGAGGGAAAGAAGGAGGGGAGGAAGGAAGGATAGAAGAAAGGAAAGAATGAAGAAGGGAAGGAAGGAAGAATGAGGGAAGGAAGAAATAGAATGAAGGAGGGAAGGAAGAAAAGATGAAGAGGGAAGGGGAGGAAGGAAAGAGGGAGAGAAGGAAGGAAGAAAGAAGAGAGGGAAGGAAGGAAGGAGGGAGGAAGGGAGAAGGAGAGGAAGAGAGATACAGAGAGAGAGAGAGAGAGACACACACACACAGACAGACAGACAGACAGACAGAGACAGAGAGAGAATTGCCTAATAGCATGGCATCAAAATACATTTGAATTATAAGTTTTGTTTGGAATGATTTTTGCCAACTGTCTGGCTACATGATAATGAGACAATGGAAGTATTGGCTATGTCATTTACTTCCCCACCTTTTTTTGTGTTCCATTCTTTTAAAAATCAATTCAGCTGAAATTTATAGGGAGAAAAGATCTTGGGAACCATTCATACTAAAAGTTTCCTGTTTATATCATCTCGTAAATAGGAAGAGTAAGAGCTGTTTAACTGGTGCACATAAACACACTAACATCTTGCTTTCATGGGACATCTGCAAACTTAGAATTCAAATTTTAGGAGGCAATGGGGACCCTTCCTTTACCGTGGTGCATTTTTATGCCACTGGCCTTTCCTCTCCACATCTTAATCCTGGATGTGATATTAGAATTGTCCATTAAGTAACAGAGCAGTCTACCATGTTGAAGGAACCTGTTTAATACCTACTAGAAATCTGAAGTTCTATGTAAACAGTCTTTAAATTAATAAACAAGAGAATGATACTGGACAGTTAGGATACTTTTCCTACTAATTTCCCTCTGCTTTCCTAAACCAGTCCTGTCCTATCCTTGATGAATAATTTTTTTTCCATGATGATCTGTGACTGTCATAACACACTACATTAGAGTCATGAGAACACCTTAGAATAATAATTTCTACCACTGTGCCCCCCCCCCAATCACACTCTTTGAAATTCCCCAGCTCAACCCTGAAGCTCAACTTTCTCCCTGTCCAAGATTCTCAGGAATTCCCTGACATTGGCATAAGTACCAGTCAACAAATCACCTTGAACTGAAAGAAAATATCATTTTCATCCCAAGTTAATTGTTCTTTTGTTTTTTAAAATTTGAAACAAGAGCATGATTTGAAACAAAAGTAAAAAGCGTCCATTTATCTCACACCGAAGACACTAATTCTACTCAGCATTCTAATCTTCTTTTGGCCATCTCTACCTCAGCAGCAGAGGCACCAGAGAAAAACTATTAGATTCATTGTCCAAATATAACTCTCTCCTTTCTTCTGAAAAGGCTTGAGAGACAAGAATGGATCTTTCAATCACTTATTTTGACCCTGAACTTGAGGGAGAGAAAAATCTCATGAAATTATTTCTTAGAAATAGTTTTAGTCTTTGGTCAGAACTACCTCAAGCTGAGACTGGGACCTTGGGGGCTGGGGTGGAAGGGAAGTGTTTCTAATTTTGTCCTGATGCAATCTCACTAATTCAAACAGAAGCAAACCAATAGATGATGTATAGGATATTATTTTCATATGTGTGTATACGGATATGTACATATAGTTGCATATATGCATGTACAAATATGTATATACACACATCACACATGCATCTATACATGTATACATGATTTTATATGTGATATATGTATATGACTTATATGTGATCATCTATGTATATGATATATACACATGTGTGTATACACATATGCATACATGTATGTAAACACACAATACACACTTTCCATAAATCAAACCCCAACGGGTTATAATTTTTTGTGACACAGGTATTCATTTTTCAAATCATGTACCCCATGCATATGTCGCAGCTGCTCTGAAGCTCTTTCCTCAATTCATACTGACATTAGTAGGCTGGTTCCCAGAGTGGGGCTGCTACCTATTCTTTCATGATTATATTAGGCAACCCTTAGGGCCTGAATTTCTAGTACTGTCACTTAGAAACCTCATAGGTGAGCTTCCCATTAAAAATAAACCAATAACCACAATTACCTTTCAGACAGAGTATTTACTGAGAAATCATATTAAGAACATTAGCTACAAAAAGCATTGCCCTTCTCCCATCAAAACAAAAAACAAAGAACAAAACAAAACAACAAAAACAACTGGGAGTGCATCCTCTCCTTGTAAATCAAACATGGTCCCTGGAAAGATTGGACTCAAACTTCGAGTACAATGGTAATGGGGCAAATACGTGGAAAGCCTGTGTGACAAAGGGATATCTCGTAGCCCTGACAATAATTTTCTTCCTTCCTAGAGTCCTTGCAAAGCTGCTTTGAGGTGAGCTCTCTGCTAGGGTCTGAGGGTCAGGACTATTCTGTCACAAGGAACCTACGTTCTTGATGCTATCACTGTGCCTGGCTTAAATGTCTTTCCCCCAAAAGTGCAAGACTTTCTCTGTTGACAAGCACTACCCCTAGGTTAAACACTGCTATGACTTCTATTTGCCAGTTGGACTTATATTTATCCCACACTCACAGGTTTATGTGAGGTGGGGAGGGAGGGAAGAAGGGAGAGGCAAAACACACAGACAGAGAGAAAAATAGAAAGATAGAAACAGAGATAGAGAAAAGACAGAGACAAAGAAATGGAGAGAATGACAGACACAGAGACAGACATAGTGACAGACAGAGAGATAAAGAAATAGAAAGGCAAAGAGAAAAAAAAAGATCCAGAGAGACTTCCAACAGACACAGAGACAAAGAAACAGAAAGACAGAGACAAAGAGACAGAGACAGAGAAAGTGGCACAGGGAGAAACAGCAAGACATAGAGACAGAGAGAGATAGAGAAAGAAAAAGAGACAGAGAGATAAATAGAAAGAAAAACAAAAAGAATTCACAACATTCCATTTCCTAACTCTATGCCTTTTCATTGGCTGTCCTCCATACCTGGAACACTCTCCTCACCTCTACCTTTTAGTTTCCCTAGCTTCAGTCAAGTCTCAGCTCAAATCCCAGGATTTTCCCCATTTTTTCCTCCTATATACCACATCTTCCTTCTGACTGAACTACTAAGATTACCTCTCATTTATAATGTGTATGCACATAATACAAACAGAAGTTAATTTATACACATAAGATATAGATATATGTATGTCTATATCTTGTATGTGCAGTTATTTGCATGATGTCTGTCTCATCATAATGTGAGCTCCTTGAGGGCAGGAACCATGTTTTTGGCTTTCTTTGTATCCCCCATACTTAACAGAGTGCCTGGAACAAAGTAAACATTTAATAAATGTTTGTTAATTGATGATTGAATGATAATTCATCAGCAGATTTGATGAGTATGCCATCTGTGCTTTTATCTAGGTCATTGAAAAAATAAGTAGCACAGGGCCAAGCACAAATTTTGGGGCTACTCCACTGGATGCCTCCTGCCATTTTAAACTGAACTATAAATAACTATACTTTGAGTCTAGGCATCCAACCAGTTCTGAATTCATCTAATTTTATTTTTGTCTAATCCGTATTTCTCCATTTTCTCCACAATGATAGTATGAGTGACTTTCTCAAAAACTTTAGCCAAACATAGCATTCCCATCATCTATTTGTTTAATAATATCATCAGAAAAGGAAATGAGCTTAATCTGTCAAAACCTATTCTTAATGAAGTAATATGTTCTTTTTGTAATCATTGCCTCTTTATGTATTTACCAACCATCTCTTAATATTCAGTTCAATCAATGTCAAGATCTAGTTTGCAGACTATTTGGTGAATATATACACACACACACACACACACACACACATTATATATATATATATATATATATATATATATATATATATATATACACATTGTGCAAGTCCACATCAAATGAAATAATTTTGGATTCAATTACTTGGGTAGCATTTCAAGAAGTTTGCTAAATATATTCAGCAATTACTAGATCATATTTTTAGAGAACATTGTAAATGTTTAGAAATAAACCTTTGTAAATGCTTTTTGTTGTGGCCCCTGAATGATTTCCTGGATCTTTCACCAAACACAGATCAAGGTCAATCAATGCTCCATTACACTTTGATAATGGTGCCATTTTTCCTGTTGTTTAGACAGATAACCCTGTTTATCTGTGTCCAAAAATACACCATTACGTTTCTTTTCTTTAAAGTTTGGCCATGAAGAGCACCTCACTACATGAGATTGTGACAATTATATATAAAATGATGGTTAGCCCTATGCTAGTTTCTGAAACCCATACCAATAAAAACTGGATGAGTGTGACCTTTGTTTGTTGAGGCATAAGAGGATTCATTTTTGTCTTTGTATAATGAAGGATTGTGGAGGTTTGATTCCTTCATTAATGACACCCAGTTGGAGACATTGCTGAAAGGGAGCAGAAGTTGGAGGGCTTTGCTCCCTGTTGAGGCCAGGAAGCCCCAAGAAACTGTCTTTGTTCTTTGACCTTAGCATTTGTTTTTATTTGTTTGTTTTTCCCCACTCTAGGTGAATATATTGGTGCCCTTGATCTTCTGAGTTTCAAAGGGTCAGGAGATCAGGCATCTAGACTTCCCAGTATTTGAATTTTGCAGCTAGTTCATCATCAGTGCTCAGAAAAGTAAAAAAAAAAAAAAAAGAAGTTGGGAGCCTAGACCAGAAATAGCTGAAAAAGGACTAATCCAGTCACATCTGGGAGTGGAGTTGGTAGGACCAATGTTAGGTAGAAATTAAATTACAGTTGAGTTGACTCTTCCCAGAAAGTAAGGTGGGATATGTAACAATGTATCCCTGATGTTTTTTGGGAAATGTTTATAGTTTTGTTATTCATCAGTTAGTCAGTTAACAAACTGTTCAAATCCAAGGTAAACTGTTTAATAATACAGTAAATACAAGTCTATGTTCCAACCACTGATGCCAAAGAGGTCAAAGTTGATCAGTTCTATGAAGACTTACAATATTTTCTAGAAATAAAACCAAAAAATGTATCACATTCATCATAGGGCATTGGAATGCCAAAGAAGGAAATAAAAAGATACTTGGAATAATAGGTGAGTTTGGCCTTGTATTACAAAATGAAACAGGGCAGAGACTAATAGAGTTTTGTCAAGATAACTCCTTGGTCATAGCAAAAATTCTATTTTCAACATCTCAAAAGATATATGCATATGGACGTCACCAGATGGTTCAATATCAAAATCAGATTGATTTTATACTTTGCAGCCAAAGGTGGAAGAGCTCTGTATAGCTAGTTAAAACAAGACCTGGAGGTGACTGTGGCTCAGATCATGAATTTTGCAAAATTTAGACTTAAATGGAAGAAAGTAGGGAAAACCATCAGATCGTATAGGCGTGACCTAAATAGCATCCCTTATGAAAATGAAGTGGAAGTGATTAGTAGATTTACAGGATTGGATCTAGTAGGTAGAGTGCCTGAAGAATTATGGACAGAGGTTTTTAGTATTGTACAGGAGGCAGCAACAAAAAAAAAAATTAAAAAAAAAAAAGAAGAGTAAGAAAGCAAAATGTCTGTCTGGTGAAGAAAGTAGCTGAGAAAAGAAGGAGATGGAAAGAAGAAAGGGAAAGATATACCCAGCTGAATGCAGAATTCCTCAGAAGAGGAAGGAGAGATAAGGTTTTCCTAAATGTGCAATCACTTCCTGGCAAATAGAGGGAAAAGAAATGGAAGTTGTGTCAGATTTTATATTCATGAGATCAAAAATCTCTGCAGATGGTGACTACATGACTAGTCATGAAATTAAAAGATGCTTGATTCTTGGAAGGAAAACGATGGCAAATTTGGACAGCATGCTAAAAAACAGAGACCGTCATCTTGCCGATAAAGGTCTGTGTAGTCAAAGCTGTGGTTTTTCCAGTAGCAATGTAAGGCTGTGAGAGTTGGACCACAAGGAAAGCTGAGTTTCACAGAATCGATGCTTTCAAATTGTGGTGCTGGAGAAGACTTTCGAAGGTCCTTTGGCCAGGGAGGGGATTAAAGCATTCAATACTTAAATAAATTAATTCAGACTATTTGTTGGAAGGTCAAATATTGAAGCTAAAGCTTAAATACTTTGGGTCACATAATGAGAAGACAGGACTCACTGGAAAAGACCTTAAAGTTGGGAAAAGATTAAAGGCAATAGGAGAAGGGGGTGGCAGAGGATGAGATGGATAGATAGTGTCATAGGAGGAATGAACAGGAGCTTGAACAGACTTTGAGAGATAGTGGAAGATAAAAGGGCCTGTCGTGTTCTGGTCCATGGGGTAATGAAGAGTCAGACACAACTGCACGATTGAATGACAACAACATGTGCCAGGCACTTGTTAAGTTCTGGGAATAGAAATTCAAGTAGAAAGAAAAGACAGTCCTTTCCCTGAAGTAACTTACTTTCTAACAGGAAAAGACAATACATAAAAGGTGTCTGAACAGGAGAAAGGGATGGGTAAGAAAGATGAAAATACCCAGTGAGAGGGCATGGTAGAGAAGAAGTAGAGGAAAGTAAGGAACATAGCTAGACAGAGACAGAGACAGAGAGAGACAGAGAAAGAAAGAGAGAGACAGAGAGAGACAGAGAAAGAAAGAGAGAGACAGAGAGAAACAGAGAGACAGAGACAGAGAGAGACACAGAGACAGAGATAGAGACAGAGAGAGACAGAGACAGAGATAGAAACAGAGAGAGAGTGAGAGACAGAGAGAGACAGAGAAAGACAGAGAGAGACAGAGAGAGAAGGTGGGGGGGACAGGGGTGGAGGCTACTTCAATGTATGAATTCTAGGATGAAGAGGTTTCTAGGGGCATGGCAGAAAAAGTCTAGGAGAGAGCCTGAAGAGGAATGAAGATAATATTGCTATATCTTCCAAATAAAAATACATTCTAAAAGCTAATTGATGTTAACTGGTTAAATGAAAAGGGGTGCTACTCATTAGCACCTCCTGTGGTAAGAACATAAACAATGACCTCTTCCCCCATCCACCTAAAAATATTGCAGGGCAAAAGGATACACTGGGACCATGAGAGGAATTCAAAGCGTGCTAAGTACATTTGTATTCCTACTTCTTAGCTCAATGCCTTGCATGATGCAAGTGCTTAATAAATGTCTGTTAAATTAAATAGTCCTTGAGATGCACGTTTGGGAATCATTCAAGTAAAGATGATGGTTAAAATTGAGTAAGTAAATACTAAAGTCAAAGAAAAGACAATATAGCAGGAAAAGAGGATGGAGTAGTATAGAATCTCATATTCAGTGGATCAGTGTGCCCTCTGTTTGCTGCATTATTAAAGGCAAGTTAAGCCACTACCACCATCACCTTGACCACCATCTTCCCCCTGATGGGGACAGTTGAAGATCCTGAACCCAAGAATCTTGGGAATAACAAAATATCCAACCCAGTGACCTTCATTATTATCTTGGGAAGTCACCACTATGGAGATTCATCCTGGGAAATGCTCCTGAAGGTGCAACAGCCATAGCTACCAGAGATTGATGAAAGAAAGTTCTTGCTACCAAAGTCCTTGGAACTGTTAAACGACTCAACCTTGAAAACTGATATGGTTTTGTACGTGGAAATAACATCAAAAAAAGAAGCATTATCATCTGTTTTACTGCTGCATCCTAAAGACCTGGGACTTTTCCACTGGACTTGCAGATAAAACCTTCCATATATACTGTCTGTCCCATTAGAATGTGAGCTACTTGAGAGCAGAGACTACCTTATTTTCTGCTTTGATCATCAGTATAGCACAGTGTTGGGTGTTACCTCACTCTAAGTGAGTACCTGAAAAGGCCTGAGCCTAAAAGGGCCAGGGTCTCCCATTGCATCCTGGGTCATCTCCAGTCATCCTGATGGATAGCTGGCCACTGGACCCAGATGGCTCTGGAGGAGAAAGCGAGGCTGGTGACCTGGCACAGCCCTTCCTCACTCACATCAAAGTCAACTGCAATTCATGTCATAATTTCCCTGATGTCTTGGTCCTCTTTGAAAACAAAGGACAAGCACAACAACAGTCCTTTACACATAGTCAGGGATTATGATTTTTTTTTCATTCATGAAGAAGGTGGCAGAAGTGTTTTTCTTACAGAATTATGAGTGGAATAATGAAGATGATAGTGACACAACTTTGAAGTTAAGTATCCCTTTCTAAAAGCTAATTGATGTTTAGCTAAATGGATATTACTCATACTTCCATTACTTTTTGCCATCTCTTAGGGGAAAGAACATAACCAATGGGGGCTTCAGATAATAGCAGACCACCTTCTCCCCTTCAAAAAACTTTACAGGGCATAAGGGTACACTTGGCTCTTGAGAGGCAAAATTATAAGTGGAGTAATTTACATGTTCTTCACATGTTTCCAAGATCTTGAAGCCCTATATGGGAGTAGAGAAGGGGTCAGGATTGAACGAATAAATCCCCAGTTTGCATATTGGCAAAACCTTTATTTTGACTTTCTATACTTTTCATCTTCTCGTATAAAGCCTTACTTAATCTGGTACCTGGGGCAAGTAATGTGAAAGATATCCTCAAATCAACTTTAGAAGATTTTTATTCATTTTTACTTACATCACCTAAATTTCTCCCTGTATCCCCTTTGCTTCCCTTTCCAGAGAGCCATTCCTTATAACAAAAAATTTTAAAAAAAGAATGAAGAGAAAACAGTCAAATCATCTTTTAAAGATTAATTTACTTTGGAGGCAGGGAAAGACCTCAAACCTTCTGATACAAGATCCTATAGAGGGAGTGACCTGACACCCCATCCCATAGGGACCCTGGGTTACCATAATTCTACTGCTTGAGAGACTTATGCCAGTCAGGGGAGCCAGGTAGCCTCAGCTCAAGAAAAAACTCACCTAGGGTACAGAGGAGGCAGTAGGTCATCTTTTAACTCATTCTTACTAAGGGCTAAATACAATTGTTTCTGTCTGTTGACAGAGTATAATTTTAGTTAGTACCGTCTAAATTTTAGCACCCTGAAGCAAAGCTCTGATTGCCCTGTTGTAGTTATAGATCAGCTCCCATAGTAGCATAGATATATTTGAATCAGAACCCAAAAGGGTAATACTTTTCAAGCACAAACCTCCAGAATCAGTCAGTTAATGCAGAAAAATGATTTAATCTGATAATGGGAGCTTACTAGGACCAGAAGGGACAATAGGGCAGAATAGGAATTGATTTCTTACTAGTACTAGAAAGCTATCTGAGTGTTTTAGAGGAGGGTAATGTGCCAGTCTGTGAGGAGGATTTAGGAAATGGTCCATATAACATTCAAGGTCCTAACCAAAATAAGAAGCCAGATTTGTAGTGCTGTGAAAAAGTAGCTTGATGGATTACAAAAAGTTTTCTGTGAAGAAGAAATACTAATGGCATTTTGGTAGACCATATGGTAAAGGAAAGCAGAGTGTTTCAATGGAAAGAACATTTCCTTTGGAGTCCAAGGACCCAGGTTTAAATCCCAACTTTGCCATGTACTATCTGTATGACCATGGACAAATCATCTAACCACTCTGGATCTCAGTTTCCTCATCTGTAAAATGAAGATATTGAGCCAGACAGCCTCTAAGTTCCCTCTACTTCTCAAACTATGACTCTGATCGCATCTCCTTGTAAAGATTGGCATTCTTTCAATGGTATCTACAGGGTTGGCTTGTGTTATATATTGTTTAATTTGTCATGATTTTGATGACAGAACAGAAGACATTTATCGAGTTTTAAAATTTTGTCAAGTTAATTATGAATATTTGAGAAGTCAGGAATAGTGACCTGGATAACTGAGATGTGGAAAGGTGTGAAACAGGAAGTTAAACAATGATATACTCTAAGTACTTTCAAATGTAATTCATCTGACCTCAGAAGAGTCCCTAGTTATGTTGTTCCGTATAGAAACATCAAAATATAAAAACAGATTCTTCACCTCTGATTAAAGGTAGGCTATTTAGATTTCAGTCACTCCAAATAAGCTGCTTGAAACAATGATCAATCTTTCAGTTTCCCTCCAAACTTCTAATACTTCTTTAAAAGTAGCTTTTCATGACAAGATGTTGGCCAATGGATTTTGTTTACTGAGAGTTCCTTTCATCTCAGCTGTTAACTCCTGAAGCTGTGAAGACTGTTCACTCTGTGATCGAAATTATTCCTCCTGAGATTTATAACTCTTAGGCTATTGCTATTCCAAGCAATCAGGGTTCAATTACTAAATGA
Source organism: Petaurus breviceps papuanus (assembly GCF_028583685.1). Classification (NCBI taxonomy): domain Eukaryota; kingdom Metazoa; phylum Chordata; class Mammalia; order Diprotodontia; family Petauridae; genus Petaurus; species Petaurus breviceps. The sequence continues at coordinate 4,502,413 of NW_027186546.1, forward strand.
TTTTGATATATGGAAACTTCCAAGCACAGCTGGAAACTTTGGTGGCATTTGGTAATAGAGCAAATAAATTTAGAACAAATCAAATAATGTATCTTTAGAACAAGCTGTATTGCCAGGTCCTGACCATCACTACAAAAGAGGCTATTGATCTACATCCTCTAAATGGAGGCATGTTTGATCATTATCAGCATCTCTACTTGTGTCAGTTTATTTAACGTTTTAGAGCAGCAATTGGCCTCATTGGGCTTCAGAAATAGAGCATTCATAGAATCACAGATCTAGAGTTGGAAGGGATCTCAGAGTCCATCTAGTGAGTCTAACTCTCCCATTTTACAGATGAGAAGAGGGAAGCTCAAGGTCATATAGGTAGTATCAGAGGTGGGATTCGAATCCAGGTTCCCTGACTCCAAAACCAGTATTCTCTTATACTAAGTTGTTTCCCCAAATTTCTCATTTATGTATTAGCAACTGTGGTTATTTATTTTTTTTTCAAAAGGAGCAGGGGTCAGTAACTGCTATAGGAAGGAAATGTAATGAACCCTTTTTTTGACCTCTGTGACAACCCCAGTTTCCAATCAGTTGTATTTTGTGGATATGAGTTTATATTTCTGATATTTCCGAGCTTTTCAGCTCTCATTGACTAGTCTCATCCAGTCCTTTACCCTTAATACTGAGAGCCAGAAGCCTGGCACACAGAGCCACAGTAATGAAGCAAGCAGTCAGGTTTCCTTAGTTACCCATTAGTGAAAGATAAGATGACCCATTATGATGTAAAGGCTACTGACTGCAAGCATGCTTGGAAAACCCAGCTGCTGGCATGTGGGGTTAGGTGTTTTCTTCAGCTGTCCATAAGGAAGTCAGATTATGTTCTCTTATGTCAGAGTTTCAACAATTTAGATATTGTTCCAAACCTATTTAATTGATCTCCCAGTTTGTACTTATGTTATGTCCTTATGTCCATATATGGTTTAGTTTCCCCCTTCCCTTTTTGTTTTCTGAGGAACAATGTTAAATCATGACACTTTTGGGAAATGTTTTTAAAGGGAATCCTTATTGAATCCCAGATGATAATAATAAATGCAACAGTCTTGCCCGTTAAGGAGGCATTCTTTGTATTTATTTAACACAAGTTGCATCCATGGTATTCCATCTAATTATGTTTCTGAATCTAGAATAGTCATACTTTCAATCTCTCAAACAATTGAATGACAGATTGTTGTTGTTATTTTGACTTAAATATCAAGGTCTTTTTCTTGTGAGTGACTTGATCTGTAAGGCACAAAATAGGTTAGATAGGTTATTCTCCTTTCTACTGAGTCTGATTTCAATAGCCTCTTATTTGCAACGATCTAGGGAAAAGAGAAGTAGAAAGAGTAGAAGTTGTTACAGAAAATGATGTGAAAATACGAGATTAACAAATAACGTGGCAAAAAAAGACCAGCAGGGAAAAAGGAAGGAAAAAAGTACAAAGAGATTGGAACCAAGCACTAATTAAAACAACAATAACAACAACAAATACTGAGCCAAATGCCTAAGATTCCTATACCCTATAAGGAATGGTTCAATCACTTTTTTCTTTGGATTCATGATCCAGTACCCAAATTTAGTAAAACAAACAAACAAAAAACCAAAAGGAAAAAAGTTCCTGAACTCAAAGAAAGACTGAATTTCAATACCTTCACAATGGTATTGACAAAATGTCTCGGCACACTCAGAGTGGAGGCTACTTCTGGTCATAATACTTCTGGCACCACACAGAGGGGCTGGTGACCAATGGCCTTTCCCTTCTCTATCCTAAATTGGAATAGTTGCCATGCCAGCTGTGTGAAATCAGTTGCTGTCTTGTTCTGATCCTACTGACTTCCCCTTCCGGCATCTAAAGATGGTGTAAGAGAGCTCTAACAGATGGAATATCTGAAAGGCACAATTGAGCCCTGGGTAGTCTCTTCACAGAGAGTGTCCATGGATATAAACAGATACACAGCTTGGAAAATTATTGAGAGTAAAGAGTGAGTGTGAATGGGCCTGGGATGACTATGATTTATCTATATTTGGAATTCTCTCTTCACTTCCAGGAAGATATGATATAATGGAAATGGGGAAAAAAGGGCCATTACAACTAAAATTCAGAGAATTGGGAAGGGGCTGTTGTATAGGAATACACTAAAAAGAATGGTACCCTTAAGCTTGAAATTTGAAAGGCTGAGATGGGTCATCATAAAAATGGATAAAATCATGAATAGTATGTTTAGGGTAAACTTTTCACTAAATTTTGAAATGAGATGGGATAAAAGGTAACTTTAGTACAAATAAAGGGAGCAATACTTTAAACAATGGATAATTAATTTATAGAACACACTACTGTAATATGTGGTACTTGCAGGAAAAACAAACAGATCCAAAGTGTTTAAATAAAATAATAAATTCAGAATCATTTACTAAATGGTTGAGCTCTGCCTAATCTTTGGATAGACCATGGCTTTGATCTAGCATGTCATTTTCTGGATTCCTATATATAACCTTATTAGAGTATTCTTTATAGGAAGGTAAACTCCCTCATAATGAATTTATAACATAATTTCAAATGTGAAGTTTTAGCTTACATAAAGGATTTTAGGAATTTACATTTATCACATATTTCTTAATAAGATGCACAGAATAGTGGGCTGACTTTTAGAAATTAGTGTCAAACAATAGGAGTTATTTAAATATGAAATAAATCTAAACTATTTACCAAATATATTTTAAAATATTGTTGACATCATTTGCCTTTGTAAATGTGTCTGAACATTGTTTTTGTTTAACACAGTTTAAAATCGCCATCACTAAAAAATATTTATTTAGTACTCATACTCTGCTAGACACTGGGGTTACAAAGAAAGGTCCTGACTTCTATTAGCTTACAATCTATGTCAGTTACAGAAAAATGATGAGAAAATATGAGATTAATATATGAAGAATTAATGATACAAAGTCGTAGCATAAAATAAGTATATTCATTTAATGTGCCTCTTGGATTTAGCTGTCATTTCTCTTGCATTTCTATCATTACCCTTGTCCAGTGCTCCCTCAGTTTCATTGGCTGCAAAACATGTCTCTCTTGGGGTGGCCAGGTGGCTCAGCAAGTAAGAGCACTGGCCCCAGTGTGGGGATGACCTGGGGATGGAATCCGGGCTTAGATACTTAGCACCACACCCAGAAATAACTGGCCATGTAACCTTGAGCAAGTTACTTAACCCCAACTGCTTATTAAAAAAACAAACAAAAAACATGTCTGTCTTGTCTCTAGGAAATACTATCTCTAATCCTTCCTCTACCTTGCTAGCAGATAAATATTCCTAAGTAAAACATTGTTCTGATACTGTAGTTCCTGGCTCAAAACCCTTCAAATGTTCCCCCCTGTATACACAATAAAGGACAAACTTGAGCATTTCAGGTCTTTTGGCTCCAGTTGATTTTTTTTCCAGTCTTGTCCTTTTACACATATACAGTATTCCAATTCAATGGGATTAGTTGCCATTCCCCAAACACCCTCGACATTTCTTGCTGTTGGGCTTTTGCTTAAGCCATCCTCACTATTTGTAATGTCTTCCCCACACATCTTCAACTTTCAAAATTCTATCTATTCTTGGGGCGGCCAGGTGGCTCAGTGAGTAAGAGCACTGGCTCCAATGTCGGGATGACCTGGATCAAATCTGGGCTCAGATACTCAGCACCACACCCAGAAATAACTGGCTGTGTAACCTTGAGCAAGTTACTTAACCCCCGATTGCTTTAAAAAAAAAATTCTATCTATTCTCAAAGTAGTTGAGTAGACATCAAGATGTCTAAATGGGAAGATCTCGGCAACATGTCTAAAGACTGATCAGAAGTGAGAAGAAAAAGGTAGAAGAGGGAAGGAGCAGAAAGGAGTAAATGTGAAACCTATGTAAAACCTCCTTGCAGACAACAGCTGAGGGCACCTTCTGTTTGCATTAGAGCTTTGGCAGGGATTTGCTAATTGAGAATCGAACACAGCTGAGCCAGGGAGCAAATAATGTCCTGTGTATGTGAGAAATGCAGGGTAAGCCCAAGAAAAACAAAAACAAAGCCAGGAAATTCTGACACAGACATATGTAAAAAGCCAAAAAATGTGGCTAGACAGGAGATAAAGCCCTTACAATGGGACTTACTTTTGTTTCAGTATCTTTCCTCACTGCACTCGTGTATATGGATGAGCTGTTGAGTCTGAGATCACCTTCTATTTACACTGTATATGTCATGTATGTATGTAGTTATTTGCATAGGGGGAATATGTGCTCCTAGAAAGCAGAGTCACTGTTTTGCCCTTTCTTTGTGTCTCTAGAACTTAGCACAGTGTACATTCTACACTGGTAGTGCACATAGTAAGCATTTAATAAATTCTTGTGGATTGATGGAAATTGAAGAACTGATAGATCCAGAAACTTCAGAACCCTTGGCATGGTGCTGGAAGAGTGGCTTCTTCACAGACAATGACTTTGTTCAATTAAGTAGTAAGTCATGTAGACTTTTTAGTTGTAAAGTTAGAAAGCAGCCTCTGATAGATATGCAGGGCCCCGTGCTCAGGTAAGATAGTTTAAAAAAATACAGTTTAGCCTGAGGGTTACTAGATATCTATGATTGGCTCTGTTTGGTGTTCAGAGTACGGAATATCGGACAGTTTGGATAGAGCAAACTGTAAAGTACACGTATTTAATTCCAGAACAAAGAGGGAGCCTCTGGAGCTTTGGAGAATTATGAGGTTAGAGCTGTGGTTTAGGAGCATAATTTTGGCAGCTAAGGAGACTTGATTGGAGAAGATAGAAAGTGAAAGCAGGGCAATCAATTAGGACGCTATTGAAACAGCCCAAATGAGAGATAATAAAGGTTGAAACTAGAGTGGTGTCCATGTGTATGGAAAGAAGGAGACAGAAAGGAGAGGTACTGTGGAGGTAGAATTGATAAGACTTGGCAACTGAGTAGCCGCCTTTAATTTATTAAACAATTACATTTTTTTTTAAATTAAAATTTATGGAGGTAATGAGGGAGAAGAGTTGAAGATGACTCCGAGGCTGTGAACCTGATGATAGGAAGGATGGTGGTGGAATCAATAGAAGAGAGAAAGTAAGGAAGAATAGAGTATGTAAGTGTGTGTGGATTAATGAGTTTTTAGACATTAAATTGGAGATGTATATGGCAGAAACCGTCTGAAATGCCTTAGGAAGCAGACTTTCTATCCATAGAGATGGTGGGTCAAGTGATAAGATCACCGAGATAGTAAATTAGAAAGAGAAGGGATGAAAGCCCAAGTGCTCTGGGGTATACCACACATAGTGGGGCAAGTCACCGATGACGATCCAGCAAATGATACTGAGGAGTGGTCTGATAGATTGAAGGAGCAGCATCATGGAAATGCAGAGAAGATATCTTGAAGGAAGGGATGGTTAACAGTCAGTGCTGCAGAGAGGTCCAGAAGGATGAAGACTGACTGAGAAAAGACCTGTGGATATGAGGGTCTTAAGTAGTGGCTAGAAAGCTAGCTTTGCTGGCAGGATCACTTGAGATCATCTAAAGTCTCAATGCTTCCGGTGACTAAGACTGTAAGTTGTAGACCAGGTGCCATTTGCATTAGTTAGGAGAGTAGCTCTCCTGAGAATTTCCTCCACTAATGAACTCACAGGCTATGCTTCTATTTCTCCAGCCCCCAAATGGCCTTTGGATTTGGCAGTTGAGAGACCATTATTAACTTTTGAGACAGCAGTTTTCATTGAGTGATGAAGTCAGAAGTCAGATTACAAGGGTCTGAGAAGTAAATGAGAGATTAGAAAGTACAACTAAGGAATATAGACAATGTTTTTAAGGAGAGTGGTTATGAAAAGGAAGAAGAGATACAGGATAGTTTCATGAGATGGTAGGATCAAGTTGAAGTATTTTAAGGGTAGGGGAGAATTTATAGGCAATAAAGAAACAATTAGTTAATAGGGAGAGATTGTAAAGGGGGGAGGGAGAGGATTGTAGGGACAAGTTACCAGAGGATACAGGTAAAGATGGAATCAAGTGCACAAGACCTTGGGAAGGAAAAGAGCTCAATCTTTGCCAGGGACTGGAGAAAAAGAGGAGAGAATGGGAGATGCTATCAAGGGGTTCTGAGATATAGTACAGGGGAGAAGTTGTAGTTCAAGGTAAATGGCTTCTATTTTCTTAGTCAAATATGAGGTCAGATCTTCTGGTGAGAAAATGAAGGAAGTGAGTAGTATGAGGGAGGATTAAAGAGAGAAAAAGATTGAGAATAGCCACTTTGGGGAGTGCAATAAAGTGTTTTAAGATTAAAAGGATTGACTCACTTTAGTGAGAGCCCAGTCCAGATTAGATCATTTACATTTGTAGTAGATACAGTTTGTGTGATTGCATGGCTTTTTCTAACTTCATTCAACAGAATGTAAGAGAGCGAGTGGTGGGGAAAAGGACCCACATGTATAAAAATATTTATAGCAACTCTTTTTTGTGGTGGCCAAGAACTGGAAATTGAGGGGATGCCCATCAATTGGGGAATGACTAAACAAGTTGTGGTATATGAATGAAATGGAATACTATTGTGCTATAAGAAATGATGAGCAGTACGACTTCAGAAAAACCTGGAAAGACTTATATGATCTGATGCTGAGTAAAATGAGCAGAACCGGGAGGACACTGTACACAGTAACAGCCATAATGTGTGATGACTGACTTTTAGACTTAGCTTTTCTCAGCAATGCAAGGACCTAAAACAACTCCAAAAGATTCATGATGGAAAATGCCATACATACCCACAGAAAGAAATATGAAGTCTGAATGTAGATCAGAGCATAATGTTTGCTCTCTTTTTTGTTTAGTTTTTTCTTTCTCATGGTTCCTCCCATTCATTCTAATTCTTCTAT
>NW_027186546.1:4509339-4537278 GCF_028583685.1 Petaurus breviceps papuanus
AATTAACTGATTAAAAAAAGGGAGTGAGTAGGGTGTGTGCGTGTGTGTGTGTGTTTTGCAGGGAGAGGAATCAAGTGGTGGGTCCCTAACTAACCCTCAGTGGAGGATGTAATCACTAAAAGAAGGGAAAGATAATGAGGTGTATAATATAAAATAAGCACAGGCCCTACATCTTTTTATGAAGTGAAGTAGTTCCTTGATTGAATTGAAAAGGGCCTACTCATTCTCTGGGTAAAACATTTGGTCAGGCCTTGGTTGGTCCTAAAAGACAGTTGAGCAGTTCAGAGTTTGTTATTTAGGGGGAATCTGACACATAGTTGAGACACATTGAGCTGGCAGCAGAAACACATGTTCTCTGTGGAGACAATAACATAGAGAGGACCAGCACTCTGGGCAGAAAGTAGCTTCAAGGAGTTGGATCTTTGGAGGCAAGAAAGTGAGTCAGCTAGGAAGTCAAGAGAAAACTGGTTCTGGAAGTAAAATTGACATGATTTGGTAAAGGATTGGAATGTTAATGGAAAGAAATGACTTTGAATTTGGTGGCTCTATATCTGGGTGAGTTGAGCTGTGGAGAGGAGTAGGCTCAGAGACCGCAGCTCAGTGACCTCCCTGGCATCCAGATTCTGTGTCCAGGGTGGGGAGCACCATCAGGACACCATGGAAAGAGAAAGGACATCAGGGTTCTGCAATATTTCAGTTACACATTGTTTTGACAATAAGGTAGGTGTTTCCTCCTGTTTGTTTCATTACTCTCTTTGTGTCCATTCTTCCCATAGATGTTATCTGCATTTGTGGTACAGTACATCCCAGGCTTAAGGGGCAAATATTTTGTAGCTCCTGTTCTTTCTACGATATTTTTGTGAATGCCTTTGCATTGAGCTAATTGTGACTTTGGCTGACTAGTAAAGATAAACTCACTAATGAGGGCTTGTGAGCTATAGTTTTAGACGTGTAGACCTACAAAGTACCTTTGAACCTGTGGTAGTTGTCTTCCTTTGAGAACCTATTGGCAAGTCCTTGAACAATGGGTTGGGAAGGTAGCTTATATTGGGTGTTACCTAAATGAAGGTGGAGAAAGCAGATGACGGGGGTAATTCAGAATTGGAATTTGGCAAATAATAAGCGATGAAATGACAAGGAAGCAATGAATTTCTAAGTAGAGGACAAAATGTGTCAAACTGTTTAACTATAGGGGCACAACTGGGAATGGAGCCAGATCATGGGTAATAATTTGGGAGAATACTGAGGGATGGAGGTTATGGTGGAGAGGAAAAATTAATTTAGAAGAAGTGAAGGACAGAGATACAATAGATGGATAAGCAGACAGATGAATTTCAGGGTTCCTGATCATGATAATGGAACACTATAAGCAATGGTGAAAACTTTGTGTGTCTGTATTTGTGTGTGGATGAGACAGATTAAAAGCACAGGTTGTGCAAAGTTGAGGAGGGAGATGAACTTGGTGACCATGTTGATTTGGGAGACATCAACATGTGTACTAGAGTCCTGAAGTATTAGGGAAGGGGTCCAGGTGGAGAGGAAGGCTGTGAGCAAAGTATTGAATGAGAATGAATTGGTTGGAATTAACATTGCAGGTAAGTAGTGCAGTGGATAGAATGCCATGCCTGGAGTCAGGAAAACCTGAGTTCAAATTCAGACTCAGATACTTGCTAGCTGTGTGACCTTTGGAAAGTCACAACCATGTTTCCCTCAGTTTCTTCATCGGTACAGTGAGCTGGAAAAGGAAATGGCAAACCAGACCAGTATCTTTGCCAAGAACACCCCAAATGGTGTCATAAAGAGTCAGACACAACAGAAAACAACTAACAACAACGTTGTCTTCAATGGTTTTAGTGGCTCAAAAACTCATTGCCCTAGTCACCCTAGTGATTTAATTTATCTTCATTTATATCTTCCACTGGATATGACTCCTGACACTTTAAATTTTCTATGTACTCAACATCACTGCCAAGAATTTTGGTAATTAATTAATCCTTCTGTAAGGAAGGTCCTGACTTTCCATTGTGAAGGTTCAGGTTTTTCTTTTATCAAGTATTCTCAAAACTGTTACATTTCTAACATGGCATTGTATCCAAGTCAATTCAATTAACAGTAATAGAATTATTTCAATTTATCTAGACACACTAAATTGTCTAGTGTCATAGGTCCACCAGGCTCCTGAATTGTAAAAGAATCATAAAACAATATTGTCAGAAAGGACCTCATTTCATGTCATTTAGAATGCAGGCGACTACAAGAGAGTGCTATTCAAGACAAACCTGAATTCTCTTACTAGGAAAAAAGGGACTGAGAAGGTAATTCTGGAAATAGTAGATAGGTCTACCAGGGTAATTTTATTACTATAAGGCAGAAGTATAGGGTATAGAGAGACCAAGAAATAAGATAGCAGCACTAATATATAGAAGCTATCAATCAGCTCTGATCTTAAAGTAGATGCAATTTGCTCTGTCCTCTAATTGATTGATTTTCCTGCTATATGTGGTTAGCCCTGGGTTCATAGATATTAATTATGGCTATAAGGTGATGATAGCACTGCAATATGGAACAGAGTTTCAAGATCCCTATATTTTGAAAGGTTATCTAGTCCTAGGATCTGTAACATTTTGTGACTTGGTTGGCAGAAACATTTTCAGGCATGCCAAGTCAGCAGTAAGGTCAGTTTGGCGGTAAAAGCAATGTTCAACATGGCTCTTCCAACTTAGAAGGTTCAAGAGCAAGATGGAGGGGCTTAGTCACAAAATAAAATGAGGGGAGCATAGTGAGGGCCAAAGAGTGGTGGCCCAGCCATCTTCTCATGTCAAGGAGGATGATCTCATGTGCCGCGATTCAGGAAGCACATGGACAAGGATTACATGACCTTTACCTAGTCTGTCCCTGTGAACTGTCAGATCTCCATATCTATACCATTTCTCCCATGTAAGACCATAGCCCCTCTTATGCCAGAAATATTTTTACCTAGGAAATGCTAAGCTGCCACATTAAAAACTTCATTTCACAGAGACTCCATTGACATAGTCTTCCTATCTCAGAGGTCTTTCAGATTTTGCTTCTTTAATAGGTTGCTTATGCCTAGAAGATGCCAGGGGATGTTGAGTCTTAAGTTCCATTACATGCTGAGAATCAACAAATTAAAGAGGCTTCAGGAGCACTCCTGATTTTTAATTCAGAATCAGTAACTGAGGGAATCAGTCTGAAAAGATGTAAATAACCTTCAAAGTTACCAAGTAATCAAAGATACCAAGAAAGGAGAACCAAGAATCTGGTGTTGTTGAGACAAGAGTCAGGATATACGGATGTTGGAAGTTAGGCTATAGGACATCAATGATATCACTAGTTCAGAGACAACTTTTTGTTAAGATGTAACTCACGACTTAAGAATATATCCTTGCAATGTTCTCTTATTTAAGGAGAATAAAGTAGATTAAAAGAAAAGTAGTGGAGCATTGGACCTTTACAACATATTCCAGTGAGGAAATCCACGAAATGGAGGGAAGAATCATAATGAAAAGCATTGTGTGACATGTCGATTAATGGATAAAGAGAAATAAATGATATTATGGTGTGATCACCATACCATAACAGAAGGAAGAAATGTGGAAATTTAAAACAAACAAAAAGCCAAAATCCAACTTTGTCTAGCCCTAGGATAATCATTGGCTTAACTTTTTAATGTGTTATGTTCTTTATACTCATTTACCTTTTATGTGTTTCCTTCATTTCATGAGTTTCCATATCAAATGTCCTTCTCACTTCTATTTTCTTTTAAAGGAACAACTCAAATTCTCACTTTTAAAAGAGTCCACATTTATCCCATTGAAGACTGAGCTTAATTTTGTTGGATATGTTTTATTTTTTTTTAAAGAGAAGCTGAAAAAAGGTCTCCTTTGTTTTTAGGATGTCATATTTGTTTTCCTCTTTTATTATTAATAAATGAAGTATAGTCTTAGGTAATTTGTATTGTTTTTTTTTAAACGAAGGGGGTGAGGCCCAGACAATGCATGAGATCTATTCTCATCAATATTGGTTCAAGGAAGAAATAACATACTACATTAAGTATAAAAATCTGTCATACCCTATAGGCAATAGGAGGGGGGGGAGTGGTTAGAAGAGACGGAAGAAGTAGTAAGGGGGAAGGATAGGAAAAGGGAGGGGGGCTGATAAGAAGGGAATACTGAGGGAGGCAGTGGTCAAAAGGAAAATGCTTAAGGAGGGGAAGGGAGAAGGGGAAAAATAAAATCACAAACAGGGGAAGGAATAGGATGGAGGAAAAGATACAGATAGTAATCATAATTGTGAATGGGAATGAGATGAACTCTCCCATAAAATGGAGGCAGATAGCAGAATGGATTAAAAACCATAATCCTACAATATGCCATTTACAAGAAACATATTTGAAATAGGGAGACACACACTGAGTTAAAGTAAAAGGGTGTAGTAAAATATATAATGCCTCAGCTAAAGAAAAAAAAAACAGGGGTAGCGACCCTTATCTCAGACAAAGCAAAAGCAAAAATAGATCTAACTAAAAGAGATAAGGAGGGGACAGCTCTGACCAGTGGCAGCTGGAGGGACTTCAGGAGAGTGGATCACCAGCAGCTGTGGTGGTTTCCAGAATAATCAACCCATAAATGCCAAAGGCAAAGTCAACAGTCAGTGTGGACATTGGGAACAAGGGGACTGAGAGTGTGGTCCAGCCTCTGTCCCTGGAGGGAGAAGCAGCTGAGGCACAGCGGCCATGCAGCCGCCATCTCATGGGTGCTTCAGAGCTCCTGGCCTGCAGATCATAGGGGGGACCAAGCAACCAGTGTGAGGGTAACTGCTCTTGTTTTAACATGCTTGTATCTGGATCACTGTCTTGGATGGAGGTCCTGGGGTGCATGAACAGTCTGCCAGAACCCCCAACTAATAGCTCCAGCAGCTGAGAAAACCCCAGAAATTGGGGACAAAGCTCTCCTCTCTGGTAGCAGAGTTCTACTGTGGCAAAAAGCTCAAAAGTCAAATGATTGAGTGGCAACATGAGCAAGCAAAGGAAGCAAAACAAGCACAGCAATCCAACTTTGGATTCCTTTTTTGGGGATGAAAAGGATCAAAGCATGGAATTTGGAGAAGACAATGGAGTCAGAATTCCTGCACCAAAAGCTTCTAAAAAATATGAACTGGTTACAGGCCACACAGGAGCTTAAGAAGGATTTTTGAAAACCAAAGAGAAGTGGAGGAAAAATTGGGAAGAGAAATGAGAATGATGTAAGAAAATCATGGAAAGAGAGTCAACAACCTGACTGAAGAAAATAACACCTTAATAGACTAACTCAAATGGCAAAAGAGTCTCAAAAAGCCAATGAGAAGAATACTTTAAAAAGCTGAATTTGCCAGATGGAAAAAGAATCTCAAAAGCTCACTGAAGAACATTATTCTTTCAGAATTAGATTGGAGCAAATGGAAGCTAGTGACTTTATGAGAAATCAAGATACTATTAAACAGATTCAAACAAATGAAAAAATTGAAAGCAATGTGAAATATCTCATTGAGAAAACCACTGACCTGGAAAATAGATCCAGGAGAGATAATTTAAAAATTATTGGACTATCTTGAAAGCCATGATCAAAAAAAGAACCTAGAAATCATCCTTCAAGAAATTCTCAAGGAAAATTGCCCTGATGTTTTAGAGCCAGAGGGCAAAATTGAGGTTGAAAGAATTCACCGATCACCTCTTGAAAAAGATCCCCAAAAGAAAACTCCTAGGAATATTATAGCCAGGTTCTGGAATTCCCAGATCAAGGAGAAAATATTACAAGCAGCCAAGAAGAAACAATTTGAATATTGTGGAAACACAATCAGGATAATACAGGATCTGGCAGCTTCTAAATTGAGTGATCAAAGGGCTTGGAATATGATATTCTGGAGGTCAAAGGATCTGGGATTAAAATCAAGAGTCACCTACCCAGCCAAACTGAGCATAATGTTTCAGGGGAAAATATGGTAATTCAATGAAATAGAGAACTTTCAAACTTTCTTGATGAAAAAACCAGAGTTGAATAGAAAATTTAACATTCAGATACAAGAAGCAAGAGAAGCATGAGAAGGTAAACAGGGAAAAGAAATCATAAGGAATTTATCAAAGTTGAACTATTTACATTCTTACATGGAAAAACAATAATTGTAACTTATGGAACTTTTCTCAGTATGAGAATAGTTGAAGGGAATAGAAATGTAAATATATGTATACATACATATGTATATGTATGTATGTCTATATTGGAGGGTATATGGGTGTATGAATACGTATGTTAGTGTGTATATATGTGTACAGGTATACATAGACAGAGGGCACTGGATCAATCAAATAGGAAGGGATGATACTTAAAAGGTGAAATTGAGAGGTGAGAGAGGAATATGAGAGGAAATGGAGAGAGACATAATGGGGTAAATTATCTCATATAGAAGAGGCAAGGGAAAACTGTTACAATGGAGGGGATGAACAAACAGGAAAAAGGGAATGCGTCAACCTTATTCTCAATGAATTTGGCTTAGGGAGGGAATGACATACATACTAAATTGGGTATCTCACAGGAGAGTAGGGGGAAAGGGGATGACAGGGGGGATCATGGAAGGGAGGGCAGTCTGGGGGGGAGGGTAGTTAGAAGCACACACTTTTGAAAAGGGACAGGGTCAAAGCAGAGAATAGAACAAGTGGGGGGCAGGATAGGATGGAGTGAAATATAGTCAGTCTTTCACAATATATTCACTATGGAAATGTTTTGGGTAGCTACACATGAACAACCTATACTCAATTGCTTATCTTCCCAGTAAGGGTGGGTGATGAGGGAGGAAGACAAAGAATCTAGAATTCAAAGTTTTAAAATCAAATGTTTAAAAATATATATAATTATTATTGTTTATTTTTACAAACAACTGGGAAATAAGATATACAGGCACTGGGGGATTGAGATCCATCTTGCCCTACCAGAAAGTCAGAGGGGGTAAGAGGGAGGATATAGGGGAGAGCAGATTGGGGGAGGGGGTATACAGTGTGATCCCTGTTTTGGGGTGGTGGGTAGGGGAAAGACAGGGAGAGAATTTGTAACTCAAAATCTTGTGGAAATGAATGATGCAAACTAAAAATAAACATAAAATTCAATGAAAAAAAGAAATAATGTCACCTTTATAAAAACAAGAGGTAAGGAAGGAAACTATATTCTGCTATAAGGCATAATCAAAAATGAAGCAATATCATTACTAAACATTTATGCACCAAGTGTACAGCATCTAAATTCCTAATGGAGGAGTTAAGGGAGTTAGAGGAAGAATTTGATAGCAAAACTATACTAATGGGGGGGACTTCAATCTCCCCCTCTCTGAACTTGATAAATCTAATCTCAAAATAAACAAGAAAGCATTTAAGGAGGTAAATAGAATCTTAGAGAAAATAGATATGGTAGACGTCTGGAGAACTGAATGGGGATAAAGAGGAATATGCCTTCTTCTCAGAGGTACGTGGCACATACACAAAATTGACCATGTACTAAGGCATAAAAACCCCACAATTAAGTGCAGAAAGGCAGAAATATTAAATGTATCCTGCTCAGATCATGATGCAATAAAAATTATATGTAATAAAGAGCCATGGAAAGATAGACTAAAAACTAATTGGAAACTAAATAAGTTAATCATAAAGAATGAGTGGATCAAACAAGAAATTATAGAAACAATCAGTAACTTCATTCAAGAGAATGATAATCATGAGACAACCTACCAAAACTTGTGGGATACAGCAAAAGCAGTTCTTAGGGGAAGTTTTATATCCCTGAATGCATACTTAAATAAAATGGAGAAAATGGAGGTCAATAAATTGGGTGTCCAACTGAAAAAGCTAGAAAAATAACAAATTAAAAATCCCCAATTAAATACTAAATTAGAAATAATGAAAGCCAAAGGAGAGATTAATAAAATTGAATTTCAGAGAACTATTGAATTAATAAATAAAACCAAGAGCTGTATTATGAAAAAAAATAAAATTGATAGACCTTAATATGATAAAAAAGAAAGAAGAAAACCAAATTATGAATATCAAAAATGAAAAGAGTGAATCTACCTCCAATGAAGAGGAAATTAAAACAATAATTAGGAAATATTTCACCCAATTGTATGCACATAAATTTGACAATCTTAGTGAAATGGATGAATATTTACAAAAATATAAATTGCCCAGATTAAATGAAGAGGAAGCAAACTATTTCAATAACACCATCTCAGAAAAAGAAATTGAACAAGCCATCAATGAACTCCCTAGGAAAAAATCTCCAGGGACAGATGGATTTACTAGTGAATTCTACCAAACATTTAAAGAACAATTGATTCCAATACTTTACAAACTATTCAGGAAAACTGGAGGAGTTCTACCAAATTCTTTTTATGACACGAATAAGGTACTGATACCTAAATCAGGAAGAGACAAAACAGAGAAAAAATTATAGAGCAATTTCCCTCATGAATATAGATGCAAAAATTATAAATAAAATATTAGCAAAAAGACTACAGCAACTTATCATGAGAATAATACACTTTGATCAGGTAGGATTTATTCCAGGAATGCAAGGGTGATTCAATATCAGGAAAACTATCTGTATGATTGATTACATCAACAACAAAACTAGCAGAAACCATATGATTATCTCAATAGATGCAGAAAAGGCTTTTGACAAAATACAACACCCATTCCTATTAAAAACTCTAGAAAGTATAGGAATAAAAGGAGTCTTCCTTAAAATAAGAAGTAGCATCTACCCAAAACCATCAGCAAGTATTACATGTAATGAGGAAAAGCTAGAAGCATTTCCAATAAGATCAGGGGTGAAACAAGGATGTCCACTATCACCCCTTTTATTCAATCTGGTACTAGAAATGTTAACAGTAGCAATAAGAGAAGAAAAAGAAATTGGAGGAATTAAATTAGGCAAAAGAAGAAACTAAGCTATCACTTTTTGCAGATGATAGGATGATATATTTCCTAGAGAATCCTAGAGAATCAAGTGAAAAACTACTTGAGATAAATAAATAAATTTGGCAAAGTTGCAGGATATAAAACAAACCTTCATAAGTCCTCGGCATTCCTATATATCTCTAACGAAATCCAACAGCAAGAGATAGAAAGAGAAATCCCATTTAAAGTTACTGTAGACATTATAAAATATCTGGGACTCTACCTGCCAAAACCTATATGAACACAATTACAAAACACTTTTCACACAAATAAAGTCAGATCTAACTAATTGGAAAAACATCAATTGCTCATGGCTAGTTCGAGCTAATATCATAAAAATGACAATTTTACCTAAATTAAATTACATATTTAGTGCCATACTAATCAATCTACCAAAAAATTACTTTGTAGAACTAGAAAAAATAGTAGTAAAATTCATTTGGAAGAACAAAGGTCCAGAATATCAAGGCAAGTGATGAAAAGAAATGGTAGAGAAGGTGGCCTAGCCATACCAGATTTTAATCTGTATTATAAAGCAGCAGTCATCAAAATTACTTGGTACTGGCTGAGGAATAGAACAGTGCATCAATGGAATAGATTGTGTCCATGAGACTCAGCAGCCAATGACTATAGTAATCTACTATTTGATAAACCAAAAGACCCCAGCTTTTGCGATAAAAACACACTATTTGACAAAAACTGCTGGGAAAACTGGAACATAGTATGGCAGAAATTGGGCATAGACCAATATCTAACACCATACACCAAAATAAAGTCAAAATGAGTGCATGATCTAGGTATAAAGGATGATGCTGTAAGCAATCTGGGAGAGCAAGGGATAGTTTACCTGTCAGATCTATGGAGAGGGGAAGACTTCATGACACAACAAGAGTTGGAGAGTATTATAAAATGCAAAATGGATAATTTTGATTACATTAAATTGAAAAGCTTCTATACAAATAAAGTCAGTGCAACCAAGACTAAGAGGGAAGTGGAAAATTGGGGAAAGAATTTTTACAACCAATGTCTCTGATAAAGGCCTCATTTCTAAATATTCAAAGAAATGAGTCAAATCTATAAGAATATAAGCCACTCCCCAAATTGATAAATGGTCAAATGATATGAACAGGCAGTTCTCAGAAGATGAAATTAAAGATATCTATAAGCATATGAAAAAATGTTCTAAATCACTAGTGTTTAGAGAAATGTAAATCAAAACAACTCTGAGGTACCACACAGATTGGCCAAGGTGACAAAGCAGGAAAATGATAAATGTTGGAGAGGAGGTGGAAAAATTGGAACACTAATGCACCGTTGGTGGAGTTGTAAACTGATCCAACCATTCTGGAGAGCAATTTAGAACTACACCCAAAGGGCTATAAATAAGTGACACTTTTGACCCAGCAATACTACTTCTAGGGTTGTATCCCAAAGAGATCAGAGAAATGGGAGGAGGATCCCTATGTACAAAAATATTTATAGCAGCTCTTTTTGTGGTGGAAAAGAATTGGAAATCAAGGGGATGCCCATCAATTGGAGAATGGCTGAACAAGTTGTAGTATATGAATATAATGGAATACTACTGCTATAAGAAATGAGGAGCAGACAGACTTTGTAATAATCTGGAGAGACATATATAAACTGATGCTGAACAATAAGAGCAGAACCAGGAGAAATCTGTATACAATCACAGACACAATGTATGTGTGATGACTAGCTTCAATACACTGGGCTCCTCTCAGAAATGTAAGGTTATAAGACAACTCCAAAAGACTCATGAACAAAAGAGATATCCACATCCACAAAAAGATGCGGAGTCTGAATGTAGATTGAAACAAACTACTTTCTGTGTTTATTTTTCTCGTTTTGTTCTGTTTCCTCTTTCCTACTGATCATTCCATCAGTTATAATCCTTCTTTACAACCTGACTAATTATTAATGTGAAGATATTTTTAGACCCTATATTTGAGTGCATGGGGCATGGGAGGGGGGGAAGGTGGGGAGGAGAGGGAGATGAAGAAAATTTGAAACTCAAGGGACTGTGGAGCTGAATGTTGTAAATTAAAAGTAAATGAACAAATTAATTTAAAAAAAAGAATATGAAGGGTTTCCTCCTGGCTGGCTGTCATATTTGTTGTTTAAGAATGAATTTCTGAAACTTGAGCGTAACGTTTCTTAAAAAGTTAAATGTGGTTTCTTCCTGTCCATGTCCTATAAATTTTATGTGTTTCTACTACCTATATGTTTGTTTTTTAAAAATTTGATCCATCAATTTTTTCCCTGCATTTTTGGGGTACTCAGAATGCTTGTTTGTTTTTTAGAATCTACTATTTCAGAGAAAACACTATTCTCTTGTTTATCTCTGAATTTTTACTTGAAAACTTTAGATCCAGTTCTAATTTCAAGCAATCAAGTTTTTTATTCAAATATTTAGATGCGATGCCATTTGGTGTATATATAATTGTTATATTATTTTATTATCTATGGTGCCTTTAAGCACTCTTTTAATAGTATTTATTTTTTTATTTGCTATCACCTTATCTTATCTGAAATTATGATCACAACTCCTGTTATTTTAGATTTAGATGAACTATAATAAACTTTATTCTATCCCCTCTCTTTAACACTATATATCTTTATGTTTTAACATAACACAGTGCTTATGTTTCATGTATGGACAAAGTATTGAATTCTCTTTTCTATTTATAAAAGAATTAGATCATTAACATTTAAGGTTATCAATAACTTTGCTTATTTTTGTCATCAACTTCTATTAAATTTTCTTTTAAAACAAACATTAGGTACTTGTGAATTTATTTGGATAGAAAGGACATAATACTTATATTTTAATTTAATTATTTTATTAAACTTTTAGTCTATTTGTGTTTCTTGGGGCTATTCAGTTCTATGAAGGGGTTTCCTCCTAGGTGGCTGCAATATTTGTTGTTTCATATTAAATTTGGCTTAGTTGTCATTCCTTTATTATAGTGGTATAGTTATTATTCTTTTCTTCTTAAGTACTATTTTTTTGCAGATTCTATCCTGCTTTCTTTTTGACCCATAATACTCACTAATTGTATTCAGACCTCTTTTCTTTTGCTTTCCCATTTCTTCAATTTTGTAATTAGTTTTCTGTTTGGTTTTCTTGTGACAGCTTTCCTTTCTCTTCCTCCCCTCCCTTGACTCCCTAATTTTTCCTTCTTTATTTAGTTCATATCTTTACCTTGAACTTATGAGGTATGTGGTAGGGACTGAATTTAGATAGGATCATTAATCATTTCCTAGAATTTTTCCTATTTCTCCTCTTGAACAAAACATTGATGGCTTCATGATATACAAACATGAAGATCCCCTTTAGACTAAGAGCCCTTGATGTATTCTTGTTTCTGAGCTCTGAACCACATTTCCAAAGTATTTCTCTTTGCTTTCTCCCATTTGCATTGAAATCACCAAAATTAAAATATATTTTGATTTAATTTGGAGTCTGTTACTATGTTCTTAATAGAATTCCTCTATCTCCTTATTCACTGTGACAAATATTGGCACATAAGCTACAATTATCTTCATGGTGGTCTTTTTGCTTATGTTTATCACAAGCATGGCTATGATGACCAAATGGCCATGAAATTATTTATCTTATTACCTTTGTGTGCACAATAAAATCATGTATCTCCAAGGAAAAAAAATTCTATGTGAGATATTGGTTGGAGGATAAGCTCCTATCTTACCAACTTGGGGAATCAGAAATAAATCAAGATCTCAGAAGCTCAGTTAGAAGAGATCTCAGAATTCATTTTGTCAAATCCATACCTGAACAAGAATGTCCTTAACAACATACTCACTATCTTCTAAGGCAGTGCATTCCACTTTGCTACTTATTTGCTAGTAATTTTTTCTTATATGAAGGCTAATTTTTGCCTCTGCAACATTTACTCATTGCTTCTTTATTTATTTTTTTTAAAGCAATCTGGTTTAAGTAACTTGCTCAAGGTTACATGGCAGTTATTTCTGGGTGTGGTGCTAAGTATCTGAGCCTGGATTCGATCCCAGGTCATCCTGACTCTGGGGCCGGTGCTCTTACTCACTGTGCTACCTGGCTGCCCCTACTCATTGCTTCTAATTCTGCTGTCTGGAGAAAAAGTCTGTCTGCAAAAACAGTCCCTTCCCTCTTCTACATAATATAATTCCAAAATAACCTGCATGTCTCTTTCCCTGCCTCAGATCTCTGAATTGGGCTTTAAAGGATAGAAAAGAACAACTCACACTTTTTATATTTAGGATCAAGCCTCTTGTGCAGGCTAGAAAGAAAGAAATAATTAGGGAAATACTGCATCATGCCATTATGACCCAATCAAAATCACATAGGCAATTATATTTGATAGAGGTTGAAAAATACTTTAAAATTAATGGAGAAAAAGGGGAAATAATAATTTTTAAAATTCTAGTTTCAAATCATAAAAATAAAGAGTAGTAATAATTATTGGTTTGTGGAACAGTATCTATTTTTATTTCATTTTTTGGATTTATAATGGGTTTTTAAGATATAAACATTTCAGAACAGACACATGATGTACTCCCTTGGCTCATCTGTTTTCTGGCAACAGTTAGTTGGCTAACATGACCATATTTAAAAGGAAATGTCTTGTTCTATTGGAGGAACAAAAGCTGAGAAAATAGAGATGAAATAAGGATCCCTGACAATCTAGACCTCTTTGTCTCATCTCTCTCTCTCTCTCTCTCTCTCTCTCTCTCTCTCTCTCTCTCTCTCTCTCTCTCTCTCTCTCTCTCTCTCTCTCTCTCTCTTTCTGTCTGTGTCTCTGTCTCCATCTCTCTCTGTCTCTGTCTTTCTCTTTCTCCTTCCATTCTCCCACTGACAAGAATCAGAAACATCTCTGAAAGTCAGATGGTGAAAAGTCACAAATGTCCTAATGAACTGAAAATTCCTTGGTAGCAACAAATTATCTCATGAACCAGCCAGAGGACTGTGGTGTGGCAGGCTGTTGTTCTTCCTAATGATGTATGAAGTTTACCAGACCTACCATGCAGTAAATTTGCTTGAACCACTCAAGTGGTTGGTCCTGCTTTGCCACCTGTCCAATCTGACAAAATTATTAAATGACTTTGGGCTACATGGCTATCCACATGTAAGGAGAGTTCTGGAACTGACTTGTTGCAAGAGTAATAATGATGATGATGATGATGATGATGATGATGATAACAATTCACATTTATAGGGTACCTTAATGTTTACAAAGTATTTAAAATACTTTATCTTGTTATAGGCCTCATAGTAATCTTGTGAGGCAGGTCCTATAAGTATTATAGATGAGGAAACTAATACTCACAAAAGTCAAATGACTTGCCTATGGACACAGAGTGTCAAAGGCTCATTTCAAACACAGGTTTCCCTCACTCCAAATTAAGCACTAGACATTATGCCTTGATACTACTGAAGTCAATAGGAAATCTGACCCATAGCCTACATTTAAACCCATAATTTTGTCATTTTAATAATGATAATCATAATCATCACTCATTTTATATAATGTTTGTGGTTTATTAAGCATTTTAATAATTTCATCATATCAATAATAGGTCACATTTTCTACAGTACTTCACAGGTTACAAAGTACCTTCCTCAAAATGACCCTGACAGGTAGATAGTAAAATTATTATTATTTCCATTTTATTGATAGATAAACTGAGGCTCAGAGGGGTCAGGTCCACTATCAGCTGGCTAGAAAGTACCTAATAAGTAAAAGAGCTGGGGCTTGTAGCTAACTTTTCTGACTCTGGATCTAGTCCTCATCCTAAAACAATTTCTGCCTTCATTTCTAAGAAATGGCTTTGTAAACCAGGTCATGGGAATTTGCCAGAACCCTGAGTTAGGACACCCTAACTTGGCTGTTGTTGCTAAAGTGAATGTTTCTACAAAGGAAGTTTCAAAAATTTTGTAGTATTCTTTATGTAAGTATGTTAAGGAAATAGAAGGAAGTTGCTAATGTATGAGATATTGAAAAGAGATAATCAGAAGGCAGTGAGCTAATATCAATGGCAAAACAAAGTATGAGGCCCACAGATTAGTCTTAAAACATAGCCACGTGTTTGTGATGTAATAAAGATTGAACCTGACATGGCCCACCCAATTCAATATTCCACTGTCAACAATAAACCCTGAGACATTTTATGAAGGTTTATGGTTGTCCTTTCTTGCTATTAACCTGAACGAAATTCCCAATTTCTCTTAGTAGTGAATTTGTAATGTGGAATGCAGTGGAACATGCCTGTTGTCTCTGCTTCTCAGGAGGCTGAGGCCGGTGATTCTCTTGAGCTCAGGAGTTCTAAGTAGCAGTGGTCTAAGCTGATCAGTTGTGTGGCCAATATGCTAAATTTAGCTTTGGCATGTTGAGCCCTTAGAACAAGGAGACATTAAATTGTTCAAAGAGGGACAATTAAGTTCAGGTTGGAAAACAGAGTAGGAGGTCAAAGCTTCCATGTCAATTAGAGAAGGGACCCACACAGGTGGGTCCCTTGAACCTCCTGCCTAAGCAAGACAGGGAGAATCAGTCTCAAAAAAAAATAGTCATTATTAGCTGTCCCCACTCCCTTTTAAATCCATATAAAGCTTGCCAGAACCACCACTTGTGATAATTAATCCCATTAAGTTTATTACATCTTGTTTGAAGTATTAGAAGAGAGCAAATTTTAAAGATTCCTTTCTATAAGGAAGGTTAGTAGGGATACAGACCAATGATTTTTATTAGTATAGATAATTGGATGAGGAATTAAAAAAATAGTACAGGGGGCAGTTAGATGACACAGTGAATAGAGCACTGGACCTGGAGTCAGGAGGACTTAAGTTCAAATCCAACCTCAGACACTAAACACTTACTAGTTGTGTGACCTTGGGTAAGTTGCTTAACCCCAAATTCCCTGCCTCCCCCCCTCCAAAAAATGAAAAAGCCAAAAATAAAAAACAAACAAACAACAAACCAGTACAGGTCAGGACCTTTTCTAGTTTTACAGAGCTGCCTAGAATACTAAAAAGGTAAGTGATTTTCCCAGGGTCACACTTCCAGGATGTGTCAGAGGTAAGGTTTAAATCCAGGTGGTCTTGGTATTATATCTGCCGTGGCCTACTGCCTCTCTTCCATGAAAACTAGATTTTAAATCCCAATCGCTTTTTAAAAATTAGTATTTTTCCTGATTACATGTAAAGATAATTTTTAACATTCATTAAAAAAATTTTGAGTTCCAAATTAATTCCTTCCCTCCCTTCCTCACAACTCTCTCTCTGTGCCAGTAAACAATTTGATATAGGCTACATATGAGCAATCATGTAAAACACATTTTCATATTAGTCATATTGGGAAAGAAGAAACAGGTCAAGATCAAATGTAGTATCCCAGTAGCTTTTTAAACAAGTAATGTTTACTTAGATGAGAACCTAGGAAATTTTAGAAGGATTATCTGTTTTAGAATGTATGCCCCACTCTTCCAGCATGGAGGGAGTCACATTGTTAGCACAGACATGCTATAGCCCCTTGTGAGACCCCCAGAGACCCTTACTGAGGAGATCAAAAGAGTTAAAGTCTCTCTAAATGTGTTCTTTGTTAAATTTTCTCAAGGGCCACATCCAAGTGCAAAACATAACCAAAGATACAAGTGTATACCCACATATTTAGGCTACTCATACAAAGACTGTACAGCTTAGATATAGGACATTTTTAGGAAATTAAGTCAATAAGCATTTTTAAGTGTCTACTACATGCCAGGAACAGCCAGTAAGTGCTATGGATATAAAGAAAGGCAAAAATAAATAAACAAACAAAACAAATAAATGAAACAGTCCCTATTCTGAAGGAGCTCAAAGTCTAACGGGAGAGACAACATACAAATAATTATGTACAAACAAGCCATATGCAGGTAAAATTGGAGATAATTAACCGAGGAAAGCACTAACATGAATGGGGGATCAGGAAAGGTTTCTTAAGGAAGGTGGGATTTTAGCTGGGACTTGAAGGAAAGTTAAGAAAAGGAAGGAGACAATTCCTGGCCTTGTGGACAGCCAGTGAAGACGCACAACGAGGCCAGATGGAGTGTCTTGTGTGAGGAAGAGGAAGAGTTCAGTGTCCCTGATCAGACAGTGAATAGAGAGAGGGAGTAAAGTATAAGAAGACTAGAAAGATGGGGCGGCCAGGTGGCTCAGCGAGTAAGAGCACCAGCTCCAGTGTTGGGACGACCTGGAGATCGAATCCCGGGCTCGGACACTCAGCACCACACCCAGAAATAACTGGCCGTGTAACCTTGAGCAAGTTACTTAACCCTGATTGCTTAAAAAAAAAAAAAAAGACTAGAAAGTTGTAGTGGGGGGGGCAGGTTATGAAGGGTTTGAATGGCAAATATATAGTATTTTGTATTTGATCATAGAGGCAACAGGGAACCACTGTAATTTATAGGGTAGAGGAGTGACATGGTCAGATCTGTGCTTTGGGAAGACAAGTTTGATAGCTGAGTGGCAGAAGGACTGGAGTGGGGAGAAACTTATGGCCGGCGGACCAACTAGCAGGTTCTTGTAATAGTCTAGACATGAAGTGATAGGGGCTCTCGCAACAGGGTGGTGGCAGTTCCAGAGAAGAGAAGGAGATATACAAGAGAGATGTTATGAAGGTAAAATTGACAGGCCTTGGAAACAGATTGGACATGGAAAGTAAGAGGGGGTGAGGAGTCAAAGGTGACAACTAGGATTCCAGTCTGGGTGACATGGAAGGGCGGTGGCACCCCAACAGTAACATGGAAATTTTAAAAAGTGAAGAGTTGTGGGGAAAAGATAATGAGTTCAATTTTGAATATATTGAGTTTAAGATGTCTATGGACATCCCATTTGAGGTGTCAAAAAGATAGTGGAAGATGTGAGACTGGAAGTCAGGAGAGATGTTACAGCTGGATAAATAAATCTGAGAATCATCTGTTTTGAGAAGATAATAGATCTGATGAGAAAGACATTAAAAAAAATGTTCTTCCTCTTCATTCTTCCTCACACGCTTCCTGACTCTAGTACCCCATAACAGAAATAGATGGCAAAAAAGGACATAGACACAGAACGAAGAAGAAAGGTGCAGAAGAGAATGTTTGAGTATGTTTTTGATAAAAGTAACCGATAGACTTACCACACCTTTGATAGATCATGGGCCACGTATGCAGAACCACTCTCTTACTCAATAAGGTCAGCTACACATATCCTTCTCTGGGCCTCCTGTGGCTAACCTCCACCTTGCTATGCTGCAGCTTCTCTCCCTGCTGCTATACATTGCCCCATCAATTCAGGGACTCGATACTAAATTACAATAAAAAAAAATGGGTACTTCAGTCTCCTCTTATTCAGCAATTAGATAGGGTAGAAAGAGCCCAGTTTTTAGACTGTCTGAAAAGAATACAAACGTTGTCATGGCAACAGTAACAACAAGCTGATTTGTCTCCTTTGGAATTCTGGAAGCCTGTTTTCTGAGTAGATCCATTGAGGGAGCCAGTCATGGGATGTTTAGGTTTATGTCTTAGTGCAGCCCAAGAAACATCTCTCATCCTTTTAATTGTTATTTATTCATTCTTTCATTTTTAAAAGTGTTAAAGACAATTATTGCAATATTGTATTTCTGCAACATTTTTGTTATAGGGCCTTTATAAACATAGATGTGATAATTTTCCCACATTACTCCTTGGCAAAGAGAGCCAGCAAGCTTTATTTCCATTTAGGAGGTATGGAAACAGACAAATCACACTACACAGGTAGGCATTAGATCTCACTCACAAAATTATAAGCAATCACCAAAGCTGAAAAGAAATCAATTCCAAAAGAAACCAAGGGTTCACTGAAGGAATCTCTGTGTATAGCAGTACATTTTCTGTCTTAGTTGTTGGTTTCCATGGGAATATATGTAGTACGGAAACTGGTGGAGTTTTTGATAGGTGGATTATGGGATTGTTTTAGAATGATGTAAGTAGCAGTTGAAATAAAAGAGAGGTAATGACATATGCAAATGTTGGAAGGGCCAACTTAAATATTGTAGACTTGAATTATTTCTTTATTTAAAAAATACATGAATTTTAATTACTGGATTTTTGCCCCAATATAGTATTTTTTTCTTTATAATCATGTGTTTTATTTCATGACCTCAAAAACACTGCTTTGAAAAGGAGTCCAGGGACGGCTAGGTGGAGCAGTGAATAGAGCACCAGCCTTGGAGTCAGGAGGACCTGAGTTCAAATCCAATTTCAAACACTTAACACTTACTAGCTGTGTGACCTTGGGCAAGTTGCTTGACCCCAACTGCCCTGCCATCCCCCCACCAAAAAGAAAAAAAAAACACAAAAAAACAAGGAAAGGGGTCTATAGGTTTTATTAGATTGTCAAAGGGGTCCATGACACAAAAATTGTTAGGGACCACCAGTCAAGTGCTTGTGATATTTCAGTGGATATCAGTGGAACATATGGGCTTCCCATCAGTCTACTTTCCCTCTCATATATGACCAGCCCACTTCCTTTTCTGGTCATACATCTCTCTGATCCCTACCTCCCTTGTACAATTATTATTGGTAAATGTGTTTCAGGCTGCTGTGCACCTTTTCATTACTCTGAGGGGTGACCCCCACCTTTATTTCTTCAAGCACTGTTGTATTATTACATGTCTCACGTCCACATGGTATTCTGAGAGAAATAACATCAAAAAGATGATCCCATTGAATGAGACCTATGATAGGAATATGTTCTCATAGAGTTTTATCACACTCAAATGGAACAGGGTTGCAGGAACCTCGGAAAGAAGGTGGAGGAAAAAGTAACCTCAAGGATGACTTTCCCTTCAAATACACAATAAAATGCCTCCCAAAATACAACACAACAAGAAAAGGAGAAGGAAAAGAATACACTGCCAGGCAATCCTTCCAGAAAGAACAAATGAAAACCAGCTCACTAGCCAATTTCTCCTGGCACTCCTATTCCTACACTGCAGCAAGACAGTCTTTTTATACCTCCCTAATTCACTCATGCACTATCCCATTCACCGCAGCGACTCTTCCAAACTCTCCCTCCCCCCACCCTCTCAGTTGGGAGCCTTGCCTCATATTTCATGGAGAAGACTGAAGACATTTTCTCAGGCCTAGCTCTTCTCCCATCCTCCTCAGATGCCTCCCATCACTACCTTCTACTGTCCTTCACTTCTGCTTCACATGAGGTGGCCCTTCTCTTTGTAAAGGCAAACACATTCTATCCAGTCTTCTCTAGCCAATTGTGTCCTCTGTAATTCTGACTCTCATTAATCTTCAATTTCTCCCTTCCTTACTGTCTATAAACATGCTCATGTCTTTCCATTCTCAAAAAAAACAAAAACAAACACCAAAAAAACAAATACTACTTGATCCATCCATCCTTGCTAACTATTTTCCTATAACTCTCCTCCCTTTTAAGGCTAAACTTGAGAAGGCCATCTAATTAGTGCTTCTACTTCCTTTCCTTTTATTCTCTTCCATAGGTAGGTGGTACAATGTATAGTGTTGAATCTGGATTTAGGAACACCTGAGTTCAAAACCAGTATCAGAAACTTACTAGCTTGGGGCGGCTAGGTGACGCAGTGAATAGAGCACCAGCTCTGGAGTCAGGAAGACCCGAATTCAAATCTGGCCTCAGACACAACACAAAAACTAGCTGTGTGACCTTGGGCAAGTTGCTTAACCCCAATTGCCCTCCCTCCCCCAAAAAGAAACTTACTAGCTGTGTGACCTTGGGCAAGTCACAATCTAAACCTCAGTTTCCTCATCTCTAAAATATGGATAATAATAGCACCTAACTCCAAGGGCTGTTGTGAGGACTAAAAATGTGCTACGTAAATGCAAGTTATTATTTCTATAACTCAAATTATTGTTATTTTTCCTAAAGCAGCAAGGCAAACTGAGGGAGAGACAGGAGGCAGCATATGCCAGGCAAATCAAAATACCATCACCTCGACCTCTGAGCTATTATTAGACTTTGATGGAGGCAGCCCAGAATCCTGAATCTAAAAGCTATGAGGATAACAGTGGCCCCCAAACCCACCAGACCTGCTTCCATCCCAGACTACATACCCATCATTGATGGGAGAAATCATTGTTAGAGAGAGGGCCCATCTACTGACCAACTGCCAAACGGCAGAGGAGCCTTGAAAGTGGCAATGCCCTGCCCTGTACTCAGCCCAATGCCATTTTGTTTTCAGCTCAGCTATTTCAGTTATCATCGAGGGAAGCAACTCCTACAGAGAGTGGAGCATCCCCCCCCCCCCGACCAATTGACAAGCAACTGCCGCATGCAGGGCAGGCAGGCCAGTCTAGCTGAGGCAGCAGAGCACCCTGAGGGATAGAAGGGAGGTAGGATGTGCCATGCAAGTCAAACCACCACAACCACCTTAACAGCCATTTCCCCCTCAGACCCTGGAGGGGACAGTACAGAACCTTGAATCTGGGAATGGTAACATTAAAAATGGCATTAAAGAGAGGTGTTACCATCCACCTTGCCAACTGTACCTTAAAGACCATGGGACTTTTCCATCTGACTCAAGGATGAAAGGTTCTAGTTGTGTTGTCTCCCCTGTTCAAATGTGAGCTCCCTGAAACGAGAGACTGTCCCCAGAATTTAACACGGTATATTCACACAGTAATTAATAAATACTTCATTCACATTCATTTCTTCATTCATTCTGCAATCTGGTTCCAATAGCATCATTCAATTGGAACTGCTCTCTCTAAAACTACTATCTCTTAATTGTCAGTTCTAATGGCCTTTTCTCAATTTTCATCCTTTTTGACCTTCCTTCAGACTTTGACACTATTTCTTGCCCTTTTCTCCTTGATATTCTCTCTCTCTAGGTTGCTTTGACACTGTTCTCACATGGTATGAAGGGCCTTGGAAAGTCAAAAAGAACATAAATCAGTAAAAATAGAAAAAGATAAAAATCTTTCTAAGTAGAAAAAGATATGGTGGGGTAGTAATAAAGAAGAGTTTGGGTGAAAGGAGAGAAGTGATATTTCAGGACAAAACAGTTCATTCTCTCATTAGTAATAAATATTATTGCAACAAGATCATATAGAACAATTCCTCTAGGGTTGGGAAAGAATAGGGCTTAGGATGGGCAGAAGGACAGAGGGCTCAAGAAAGGACCACTTCAGAACCTGAGAAGAGAAGCAGATAGGAGGCTTTCAATTTATCTCTCTGCCCTTGGGAAAATGGAAGAGAGTACAAATAAAGCACTGTGGCGTAGATTAAGAGAATGCTTAAAAATACACATTTGTATTTCTTTGCATACTAACCAATAGCGACATTCCCAGGGTTACCCAGCCAGCACACTTCAGAAGCAGAACTTGAACCCAGCTATTTCTGACTCTGAGGAAAGTTCTCTGTCCACTTTACTATGGTAACAAATTAAAACAAGCCTGAGATTTCACTTCACTTTGTGCAGATTGGCAAAGATGATAAAAAATGGGAGTAACCAATGCTGAAGAAAAATGCACTAATACACTGTGGAGCTATGATGTTGTCCAACCATTTAAAACATCAGTTTGGTAATCATGCAATAAAAAAAATTACTAAACTGTTCATAAACCTTAACCCAATGATCTTACTACTGGGAATTTGCCCAAGGAGATCAAAGACAGAGATATGGGTCCAATATAAATTGATTAAATATACATGTCCAAAGAGTTTAATGATTTGATGACAATGTGGAAACAGGTCTCTAGAAGAATTTGTACTTAATCCTGTGTAATTTAGCATTTTAAGTCTATGAAGGTGATAGTACTTTGCCTCCATCATATCATATATGATATACTGTGTCCAGTTCTGGGCATCACATTTTTCAAGGGGCATTGATAATTACTATTGGGGCAATAGAGGGCCACTGAAGATTTATGAGAAAGAGAGAGATGTCCAGACTTGTGCCTTTGGTAGAGAACTTAGGAAGTTACTTGGAAGATGAATTGGAGAGGAAAAAGGTTATAAATTTGGAAGCTAATCAGGAGGCCATGACAAATACCAGGCAAAAGTTAATGAGGGCCTGCATGAGATTGGTAGCAATGTTAGTAGAGAGAAATAAAGGACATCAGAGATGTAGAAGTATAATCAACAAGATAATAATATATCAACTTATTTGTGGGATATCTAGAAGGAATGAATGAATGCAACTTGAAGGCATCCTTGGAAACAATCGTGAAATATCTGCCACCCATAAAAATCCTTAACAGGTCCAACCTAAGCTAAGTTTAGAGTGGTACTAATGTTATCCTTTCTTCCCTTGCCATTCACTCATTTTAACAGGAAATATCACAGAGTGATTACAGACATTCAGTCACATAGAAACAAATTAAATCTAACATCACTCTATCCTAAATGACTATTACAAATTTTTGATGGGCAAGTTATCTAATGGTTATCTAATGTCTATTTACAGAGCTGCCCCAAAGAGTTTAAAAAATAGCTCAGTAGAATAATCCTCCAATTATACCCTAACTTCTTATATTCGTGATGTGGTAGGGCTCAGAGGGGAAGTGGGAGAGAAAAGACATTTTGCAATTTTTGTGACACTTGCTAACATTCTGATTTGGGGTACAGAACAGACCAAAATGTCATTGGGTGATAATGTTCTAAAAATAAAATATGACAGATTGTAGAGCTATTTGTGTGAGTCATCTTTCAAATCCAGCTCTCCTTTCCCATTTTGAAATTGTATTTTTGCAATTGAGCAAAAATATTAGACCTTCAATATTTGTGTCAGGGTAAAAAAAATGTATCAGTGCCTCGCATATCTAAAATGGAATTAATTGATAAACTGGCTAAAAATAATTGGTGAAATATACCAAAGACGATGAACAATCAATTTCCAAGCACCCAACGAATGCACGTTAACCTACTAGAGATACCTAGTTTCTGTATGTTATGGAGGAAAAAGAGGGGTTGAAATATAATTTGTTTCTGGGTTTTTATTCTGAAACATTTCAGTATGTTTTAAAATGACAAAAACCCACGGTTTTTGGGTCTTTTGAAATGTTTTTGGTACCCCATGTGTACTTTTATTATCTGAACAGTAATGAATTTTCCTGCTAACAAAAGTCACTTGCACATCAAGATTATGGTAATAAAGTGTCATAGATTCATGCAAACCCCAAAGGAATGAAGGCATTGTCACTTGCCTGAATACTATTAGAATATGCAAACTAGCATTGGGTTGTACACAGCACAGAAGATAAATTAATGGTAGAATGACTGTAAAAATAAGGTTGGCAGAGATGTTTCAGGATAGGATGTTGTTAACCACACACACAGGCAAAATTACAGGGATTCTTTTACTGTAATATGACCAGAACAGGGTGCCTCTCTAATAACTCATCTGATAACAATTATTTGGTAAAAAGTCTTAATGAGTATGAATAGTAAAATCTGCTAGGTTAGTGAATGCTTATCATAGATCTGGAAAGTAACATTTAGTTTTAAGACAAGATTCTGAACAAAAGTTGAGATTTTTCTAGGCTTCAGCTTGACTCAGAGGGTTAAGCACAGCTAGAAACAAAGGGACAGGGGAAAATGAGAGCTTTTCAGCCCTGTCAAATTGGTGTTTTATTTATTCATCAACATATGGATACTTTGGCAGCGTGCTAACCTTTCTCAGATCACACATCCATAATAAGACGTGGAAAGTGTCCAGGTAATTTCCCAAGTTGACCAAAACAGCATATTGCAGCATTTGACAAATAGACCAGAAAGTCCTAATGGGTGAAGGCCTTCTCATTTTATATAAACTTTTGCTCAGGTCCAAAGACATGCCCATGTGCAATTAGCTATTTGGTAAATATAATTTAACTGACTAAATTGTTAAAGATAAATACTTCAAACTCTTGATTCAAAGAATGAATGACTAAGATAGTAAAAAATATTCAAAAGAACTAGTCTCACATTTTTTAACAAAAATCAATGCACAATCTCTTTATATTTAATGTATGATCAACAAAAACTGATTCCTCTTAATAATATTGCTTTCAATTTTACTAGTCTATTTAAAGAGTATTGACATTTTTTATTAAAAAAAAGAAAATAGAAGTTGTCAGGCGATAAAGAAAAGGCTGGTTCAAAAGAAAAATATGGTTCAAAGTCATTATTGTTGTGATGTGTTCAGTTGTTTTCAGTCGTGTCTCACTCTTCATGATCTCATTAGGGTTATTTTTGACAAGGATACTGGAGTGGTTTGCCATTTCCTTCTCCAGCTCATTTACAAATGAGGAAACTGAGGCAAACAGGGCTAAGTGACTTGCCAAGAATCACACAGCTAATAAATGTCTGAGGCTGGATTTGAACTCAGGTTTTCCTGACTCTAGGCCCAGCACTCTCTGTCCACTGCACGACCTGATTGCATCTGAGTCATTACAATGGCATTGTCCACTAATTTTAAACTTGGTTTAACTTCTCATAGCAGATAAAGGTCACATAGACAGGAGACTGTCTACAAGCCACTAGAGGTGGCACAAAAAGTTAGAGGGTCCAGAAGCAACTTGGTTCAATGCAAATCATGGGAAAGGAAGGTGAGAACCTTGGTTCTTGACTTATTTTATGATGATGAGGGTGGAAGTAATGATGGTGACACTAATGGTGACAGCTCATACTTGCACAGAGCACTAGGACTCACCTTGAATAGTCTAATCTAACCCCATACTCTCTTCCTGATTGTTGGAGAAACAACAATTGAAATAATTGATAGGAATGGAGTACCAGAGACGTGTGCTGGAGGAACTCAGGAAAGTTTTATACCCACTAAATTGTATTTCAGATGGTTAAAGTACCTCCATACCAGGTGATAGGATTGTCTTGGTTGGCCTTTTTATTGGCCAGTGCCCAAGTAGAACACTGTGACCTACCACATAATCTGAAATGGTATTGACATGAAATTCTACCTAAAAGAGTGAGGTTAAGTGATGTTACATGGAACTGCATTAATTTATCACTTATTGTGTACTCATCATAGTCTAGGAAAACTTAAGGTTTTTCTGACAGTCTTTCTCTGTCCAACATGCTATTTCCTAGCCAGGGGTGGGGAACCTGCAGCCTCGAGGCCACATGAGGCCCTCTAGGTCCTCAAGTGCAGTTGTTTGACGGAATCCAAAATTCACAGAGCAAATCCTTTTATTAAGGGGATTTTTTTTTCTGTAAAACTTGAACTCGCTCAACAGGCTGTACCCAAGGAAGCCACATGTAGCCTCAAGGCTGCAGGTTCCCCACTCCTCTACCTAGTCAATGCCCTTTCTTTCTAACTGGTATTCCCTTTTTTATTACCATGCTCTTTTCTGGAAACTCCCTCCTCCCCCAATAGGAGACTTCTATACTTAGAACATTCTAGAATAGAAATTTCTTTTTTCCTGGCTGATTGGTATCTTGTTGCTTTTGACCTAGAGGTTGTAATCAGACTCATCTGAACAGTCCCTATTCCACTCACTATAACACATTGGAGCTTTTTGTCTTATAGAATAGCCAGAGTTGCAAAGTCAGCTGCCTTGATATTTGAAGTTGCCTCAGCTGCCCTGAAGCATGCACCCAACAGTGCCAAACCATCATGGATGGCCCAAAGACCATGGCCCAAAGACCATCATGACTGAGACTTCCTGGCAACAGCCCTAGTTAGATCTTTTCCATACCCCTTCCAAGTCCCACTTCAGAGATGTTAGTCATCACCCCAGTGGGAAAGGGTTAGTGGGCAGCCCTAGTTTGGAGGTCTAGGTCCTGGCCAAAGTGTGAAAGCTCACTCTTCTGCCCTCGCACTCCTCTCTCTGTGGCGACCTTTTATTCCATTGGGCATCTCCACTTAAGCTATATGAGCTTCCTTTTGGGGACTTTAGTTAAACACATCAAATAAAAGGACTTATTTTCTTTCAGTATTGACTGGTTCAGGGGTGGGAAACCTACAACAAATTGTTTGTGAAGTTTGGATTCAGTCAAAGGGTTACACTTAAGGACCTAGAGGGTCACATGTGGCCTTGAAGCTACAGGTTCCCCACCCTTAGCTAATTCTTCCGAAGAACTATTTTACTCTCAGCAACGGATCCAGACAATACTGAAACCACAAGTGCAACCTTCATTTGGAGTGACTCTTTTCTTAAGGAGGAGAAAGATTTGTATTAGATTAATTTATTATAATACTGTTTGCTTGCATGTTGAATTAATAATTTTGTTTGAAGCATAGTCACTTAAAGCATTGTACTTTGTACACTAAACTGCAACAATTGTGTCCTTCCCCACTTCCTTGACAACTTTTGCAAGAAGTATAACTGGATTTTGTAATTGCTACTCCCCTATCCCTACCTCTAGAAGAAAAAAAAAGCTTCCTCCAGGGTTGTTCTCAGGATAATTATTAGTACCTGAAGTGGGTATACTGTTTACCTTAGATATTAACTGCTTCCTGGATTTCTAATATGTTCTTAAGCAGATTATAAGGTGAAAGTTAAGAGGAATTAATAAGCCTCTTTTAAAAAATAATTTTATTTTTCCCCAATTACATATAAAAACAATTTTTAACATTCTCTTAAAAAAAGTTTTGAGTTCCAAATTCTATCCTTCCCTCTCTCTCCTCATGGACATAGATTAGATTATACATGTGTAATCATGTAAAACATATTTCCATATTAGTCATTTTGTGGAAGAAAACTTGAACAAAAGAAGAAAGAAAAGGAAAGAAAGAGAGGGAGAGAGAGAGAGGAAGAGGGAGGGAGAGAGAGAGACAGAGAGAGAGAGAGAGACAGAGAGAGAGAGAGAGACAGAGAGAGAGAGAGAGACAGAGAGAGAGAGACAGAGAGAGACAGAGAGAGACAGAGAGAGAGACAGAGCCAGAGACAGAGAGAGAGACAGAGGCAGAGAGAGAGAGAGAGAGAGAGAGAGA
>NW_027186546.1:4537378-4606030 GCF_028583685.1 Petaurus breviceps papuanus
AGAAGGAAGGAAGGAAAGACAGAAGGAAAATAATAGTATGCTTTGGTCTGTAATCAGATGCCATCAGTTTTTTTCTCTGGAGGCAGATAGCAATTTTCATCATGAGTCCTTTTGGATTGCCTTGGATCATTGTATTGCTGAGAATAATTGTCACTTACAAATGATCATCATATAATATTGCTATTTACTGTGTACAATTTTCTACTCACTTCACTTTGCATCAGTTCATGTAAGTCCAGGTTTTTCTGAAAGCATCCCACTCATCATTTCTTACAACATAACAGTATTCCATTACATTCATATACCACAACTTGTTCAGTCATCCCCAATTGATGGGCATCCCTTCAACTTCCATTTCTGAGCCACCATAAAAAGAGCTGCTATAAATATTTTTTTGTACAAATAGGTCCTTTCCCTTTCTTAAAAAATGTCTTTGGAATACAGACCTTATAGTGGTATTGCTGGATCAACGGGTATGCACAGTTTTATAGAGAATGTAAAAGCTGGCTTGAAGTTTAACACTTAAAAGCCCCCCAAACCTAAGACCATGGCAGCTGGTCCTATCATTACCTGGCAAACAGAGGGAGAAGAAATGGAAGCAGTGTCAGATTATATATTCATGGGTTCAAAGATCACTGCAGAAGGTGACTGCAGGCATTAAATTAAAAGATGCTTGCTCCTTGGAAGGAAAGCTATGGCAAATCTGGATAGCAAGCTAAAAAGCAGAGATATCACCTTTCTGACAAAGATCCATGTAAGTCAAAGGTATGATTTTTCCAGTGCAATGTTTGGCTGCGAGAATTGAACTATAAGGAAAGCTGAGTGCTGTAAAATCAATGCTTTTGAATTGTGGTACTAGAGAAGACTTTTAAAAGTCTCTTGGTCAATCAAGTCGATACTTAAAGAAACTAATTCAGCCTATCCACTGGAAGGTCAAAGGCTGAAGCTGAAGTCAAAATACTTTGGCCACATCAGGAGAAGACAGGTGTCATTGGAAAAGGCACTGTTGTGAAAGACTGAAAGCAAAAGGAAAAAAGGTATGGCATAGGATGAGATGGATAAAGAAGCAATGGACAGACTTTGAGAGAAAGTGGAAGAGAGAAGGACCTGGAGTGCTGTAGTCCATGGGATCATGAAGAGTAGAATGTGACTGAATGACTAAACAACAACAACAAATCATGAGGTTGCCTATTGCAAGCCTCTCCTTTAGATAATAACCACCTGTGTTTGAGGTCACTGAAGGTACTCTAGACTCTCTGGTGGTTTGAGGTTAGGACTGGAAGGAAATGAGACATTTGCAGACCATGTAGTTAGCCTCCAACAAAGAAGAAATATACTTAACAATGGCATGGAAAGGATATTTAGGAAGGATGCAATCCTGATGAACTTGAATGCAACCTTCCTTGGTAGCACTCCAGAAAGAAATATGCTTAAAACCTGATCAGCCCCTGACTTTTTTAATCTTCATTTTCTTTTCCCTACTTCAATCAAGAGATGAATCACAAGATCATTCTGACTCAGTCCTGCCAACTAATGCTAAACATTCTGAACCAGGTCTGGTTCATCCAGTGGTTCAGATTTTAGATCAGAACAAAATGAGATGCTTGTAGACCATTAACATCCAACAAAGAATAAGTTTACTCAATGATAGCACTGAAAGAATATTCAGCAAGACTATGGCAATGATTCATTAAACCAACTTCCCTGCTTCTACATGTGCTATAGAAACATGGAGTTTGAAGCATGTCCCAAGCATAAGGAGCCTTGTGCACCAGACTTTTTGTATTTAATCAACCAGGAAGCTACATCAATGTTTTGATCTTGCCTGATCATGAACTCTCAAGGAAAATTTCGTTATCTGTTAAAGAAAAAACAAGCTTCTTCTGGGTGGTAAAGACATTGCTCATATGACATAAGATGAGGTCAAATTGTCTGAACAACCAATTATGACTATCCATAAGCTCAGGCAAATGGACCCTGTCCAATCAATACTTCCAAAGTTTCAAAACAGATCATGTAGTGAGACTACTTCTATGTGATATCAGAAGCAGAGATTTTTCTCTATATAAGGAAGAAATAATCCAAATTCTAATTGCATTGCTGACCCTGTTATAGATATTGGTGATTGTATCTGGGTGTCAATGACTAGTATGAGTTTAGGAACTCTACAGACTTGAAAGAACATGTTCTACCTGAAAGCACCATGGAAGCTATGGTAGTAGGCACTTTCCTTATCCTCATTACCTATCTAAGATCTGTTCATACTGATCTGAGATCAGTACAGTAAAGGGCATTATGATTTTCATATTAATTGATATGATACATGTAATGAATACATTGGTAATTTAGATTTTTCAGAGCTACCATTTTACAGCAGATTCTGGTTTGAGAGTCATTAGACTCACAATGCAGCTTGGAGTTATCTATCACACAGACATTCCTGCACTTGTACTGTGCCTGTGAACATTAAGTGAAGTGAATCAAAGATTGTAGAACCTGTTTCCATCACACAACTCTGGTCCTGTGTCCCACCAAGTAATGACCCCCCAAGACTTGAAACAATCAACTTGAGAATTGTTCCCACAGGACAGTGTGTATTGTCCTTCAGTCATGGGCTTATTGTGAGAGACTGCTCAAGCCCTGGGAATGATTGTATTATAATCCACCTTCCCCTCTCCCTTCCCACTTGTGATTTGTGTATATATAATCTCTGCCTTTACTGCAGTAAGGAAGGTCTCCTTCTCAGGAGAGCTTCTGGCTTGCAAACCACATTCC
Organism: Petaurus breviceps papuanus; assembly: GCF_028583685.1. Classification (NCBI taxonomy): domain Eukaryota; kingdom Metazoa; phylum Chordata; class Mammalia; order Diprotodontia; family Petauridae; genus Petaurus; species Petaurus breviceps. Next base: position 4,540,154 of record NW_027186546.1, read on the forward strand.
TCACTCTGAAATTAATTAAACTTCTACTTCCTGACACACTCATCTCTTCATCTCTGGTTATTCCTAGGTTAGAGACCACCTTTAAAATTCTGTTGACATTAATTGGTGGCAGTGGTGGGAATAGGCACTGTTTGGGAAATCTGTTGCTTGTAACCACTTCTGGGTCCTAGTTCAATGATGGAGAGGAGCACTTTCAATCAAGATCAGGAGAGCAGTCACTACACCTCTCCCTAGATCACACCACTTCGGGAGCACTGACAACTTCAAAATTCCTAGAACTAGCTCTAAAAACAACAGCATGAAAAAAATCTGAAGTCTGAGAGAGTGCTTCTCCTCTTCCCTGTGCTGACAATAGAGAGCAACTTTAACATAAAGTTCAAAATCAAGAAATTGCATGGAAGAAAATGAACAAATAAAAATAACAAAAGAACCTGATCATTAAAAGGTGACAGGAAAGTTCAAGACACAAACTCAGAAGAAGACAATGAAGTCAAAACAACAACTAGCAAAGCCACAAGAAAAAAAAATGAATTGGACATAAGCTCAACAAGAATCCCTGAAGAGCTAAAAATGATTTTAAAATCAATGAGTGGCAGAGGAAAAATTAGGTAAAGAAGTGAGAACAAAGGAAGATAATTATGAAAATACAATGAACATATTGATAAAAAGAGGCACAAAAATACACTGATAAAAATAACACCTTAAAAACCAGAATTAATCAGATTAAAAAAAAGAGGTACAAAACTTCATTAAAGAAAAGAACTCCTTAAAAAGCAGAATTGGCTAAATGGGAAAAAAGAGTTACAAATGCTCACTGAAGAAAATAATCCCTTAAAAATTAGAATTGGGCAACTGGAATCTCCATGAGACACCAAGAAACAATAAAACAAAGCCAAAATAATAGGAGGAGGAGGAGGAGGAAGAAGGAAGAAGGTGGAGGAGGAGGAAGAGAAAGAAAGAAGAAGAAGGAGGAGGATGAGGAGAAGGAAAAGAAGAAATGAGGAAATATCACACTGGAAAAATGACTGACCTGGAAAGTAGGCCAAGGAGATATACTTTGGGAATTAATGGACTACTTAGAAGCTACGATAAAAAAAATTAGACATCACATTTTAAGAAATCTTCAAGGAGAATTGTTCTGGTATTCCAGAACTAGAGGATAAAATAGAAATTGAAGCAATTCTTTGATCACTACCAGAAAGGGATAGCAAAATGAAAATCCCCAGGAATGTTATAACCAAATTCTAGAGCTTCCAGGTCAAGGAAAAAATATTATATGCAGCCAGAAAGAAATAATTCAAATATTGTGGAGCCATAGTTAGGATCACATATGATTTAGCAGCTGCCACATTAAAGGAATGGAGGGCTTTGGGTATGATAGTACAAAAGGCAAAAGAGCTGGGATTATAATCAAGAAGAGCCTACCCATCAAAACTGAGAATAATCCTTCAAGGGAAAACTAGATATTTAATGAAATACAGGACTTTCATGAATTTCTGATAAAAAGACTAGAACTGAATAGAAAAGTTGACTTTCAATTACAAGACTCAAGAGAAGCATAAAGTAAACATGAAAGAGAAATCATGAGGACTCAATAAGGTTAAATTATTTAACTTTCTATATGGGAAATGATACATGTAAATTCTAAGAACTTTATCATTATTAGGGCAGTTAGAAGGATCCTACATAGAAAAAGGGCATGGAAGTGAGCTGATTATGTTGGGATGATAATAAAAAAAAAGGCTAGATGAGAAAGATAGATACCCTGGGAGAAGGGGGAAGGGAGAGGAAGAATAGGGAAATTTATCTCACATAAAGAAGCATGCAAGGAAGAGCTTTTACAGCAGAGGGGAAAATGAGGGAGTGGGAGTGGGCAATGCTTGAACTTCACTCACATCTAAATTGATTCAAAGAGGGAAATTATATAAATAAATACTCAATTGGTAACAGAAATGTATTTTTCTCAATAGGGAAGTAGGAAGAAGAGATAAGAGAAAAGAAGGATGAAAAAAGGAAGGGCAGTGGTCAGAGGCAAAACAAAACAAAACTTTAGAGAGTGAACAGGATAAAAAGAGAGAGAGAGAAAAGGATAAAGATAAGAAAAAGGATAGAAGGAAATGCACAGTTAGGAATCATAGCTTTTCATGTGAATAGGAAGAAGCTTCTCATAAAATGGAAGTAGATAGCAGAATGGATTAAAAACCAGAATCTAATGATATGGTTTATAAGAAACACACTTGGAACACACACACACACACACACACAGAAGGAAAATAACAAATTCTGGAAGGGGATATGGAAAACTTGGGACCCTAATTTACTGTTGGTGGAATTATGAACTAATCTAACCAATCAAGAGAAAAAAAATCACAACTAAGTCCAAAGGTCTATAAAATTGAGCATAACCTTTGACTCAGGAATACCACTATTAAGTCTGTAACCTCAAGGAATCAAAGAAAAGGGAAAAGGACCTATTAGTACAAAAATATTTGTGGCAGCTTTTTTTGTGGTGTCAAAGAATTGGAAATAGAGGAGATGCTCATCAATTGGGGTATAACTGAACAAATTGTGGTATATGATTATGATGGAATACTATTGTGCTATAAGAAATGATGAGGGACATGGTTTCAGAAAATCCTGGGAAGATTTATATGAACTAATGCAAAGTCAAGTGAGCAGAATTAGGAGAACATTGTATACAGTAACAAAATTTTGTAACAATGATCAGTTGTGAAAGACTTAGCAATTCTGATCAAGATAGCGATCCAAGACAATTCCAAAGGACCCACGATGAAAAATTCTGTCCACTTTCAGAGACAGACTAATGAACTCTGAATGCAGATTAAAATATACTTTTAAAAACTTTATTTTTCTCTTTTTTGTCTGGTTTCTTTTATAATATGGCTAATGTAGAATAGCTTCACATGTATAATCCATATCCAATTGCTTGCTTTTTCAAGGAGTAATAAGGGGCTAGAGGGAGGAAGAGAATTCGGAATTCAGAATTTTTTTAAAAAATGAATGTTAAAAAATTTTATGTGTAATGTAACATGTAATATTTGATGAAATAAAACATATAAAAAATAAAATTTAGGACTTCACTCAAAAGAAGTTATCATTCAACAAATATTTATTAAAAATGTACTGTGTACTAAATATCTATGTAATATGTGCACCATGCAGGATACAAAGAAATTTATAAATAATGTTATTTCTCTCAAAAAGCTTACAATCTAGCTAGGGATCTCAAAAAAAGCATATTTGCAAAAAGGAATAATAAAGTCATTCTCTGTCACTCAGAGGTAGCTAGGTGGTGCAGTGGGCTTGGAACCAGGAAACTCATCTACATAAGTTCAAATATAGCTTCAGTCACTTACTAGCTATGTGACCCTGGGCAAGTCACTTAACCCTGCTTGCCTCAGTTTCTTATCTGTAAAGTAAACTGGAGAAAGAAATGGCAAACCACTCTGGTATCATTGCCAAGAAAAGCCCAACTGGGGTCACAGACAGTTGGATATGACTGAAATTATTGAACAAAATTCTACATTACTCACCGTATTTGACAATCCATAATACAATACTTTATCTTATTTTTTGAAGCAATTGGGGTTAAGTAACTTGCTCAAGGTTACACGGCCAGTTATTTCTGGGTGTGGTGCTGAGTATCTGAGCCCAGATTTGATCCAGGTCATCCCAACACTGGAGCCGGTGCTCTTACTCGCTGAGCCACCTGGCCGCCCCTAAGCAATTAGGGTTAAGTAACTTGCTCAAGGTTACATGGCCAGGTGTTTCTGGGTGGGTGCTAAGTGTCTGAGCCCGGGATTCGATCTCCAGGTCTTCTCAACACTGGAGCCGGTGCTCTTACTTGCTGTGCTACCTGGCCGCCCCTATAATACAATACTTTAAATTTCAGAAAAGCAACTTTAAAAGCCATGTAATTTATATACTGAAGGATTTAGAGAATACAAGACACTATTATCCTTATTATTGGCAATGAAAAAGCTTTTGATTAATAGTAAAAGGTGCCTTTCCAAAAAGATGTCTTCCATTCATATGTTAAAATTATACTAGATTCCTTGAAAAACACAATAGAGGTAACAATTAAATTATCTTCTGGTCATCAATATCATTTAAGTCATTTTTTCAGTTTTGTCTGACTCTCTATGACCCCATTTGGGGATTTCTTGGCAAAGATACTGGAGTAGTTTGCTATTTCCTTTAGCAGCTTATTTTACAGATAAGGAGATTGATGTAAACAAGGTTTTAAGTGATTTGCCTGGGGTCACACAGCTAGTAAGTGTCTGGGAGCCACATTTGAACCCAGGAAGATGAGACTTCCTGCCTCCAGGCCAACTAGCTCATATTTAACACCAAAAGACGGGAAGATGCTTGATAAAGGGGTTTGATATTATCATAGAGGAGTTCAGCATAGAGTCCTAATGGAAGAGGGACTTTTTATATGTGGTAGGACCTTCTAGGTCTTCTTGTTTGTGGCTATCATTGGGCTAATGTCATGTAATCCTGGAACGTTGCAAAATTTAGTAATTTTGAGATCTATAATAGCTTAGAAGAGTTTGATCTACTACAGGAATGATAGTAGAAAAACCATTGATTGTAGACTCAAGGGGTTTGGGTTCAAGATTCAGAAGAGTTTGACCAACTAGATATATTGTAGAAAAAAAAGGGCATCAGATTTAAAACCAGAGGAATTGGGTTCATCCGTGTAACCTAGAGCCAAGCCAGTCTTTCTGGGCTTCATTTTGCTCTCTAAAATGAGAGGGTTGGATGAGATTCCTAATAATTCCTAAGCTCCAAAGCTATGACACCAGAATCCACACAGAAAAATAGATGAAAAAGGTCTATTATATAGACTATGTTATGAAAGATGGATAGACAGGCCATAGAGCTTGCCCATCAGCACATCAACACACTGGGCACAGAATTGAAAAAGAGAATAAGACCTGGCAGGAGGGAATTTGGGAAAATTTTATAATGACTTTAATGATTTCTCCCTAAAACAAACCTGGTGATACTTACAGGATAAAATTTGTCTTCTTCCATTAAGATATCTAGCTCACCTTGCTTTTTTATTTTGTGTATAGGCCTCGAAAACCACAGATTTTATTGTATGCTATTTTCTTAGATTTTGTGTCCTGTGAATCTTCCTTCCTTCCTTCCTTCCTTCCTTCCTTCCTTCCTTCCTTCCTTCCTTCTTCCCTCTCTCCCTCTCTCCCTCCCTCCCTCTCTTTCTCTCTCTTTCTCTCTTTCTTTCTTTCTCTCTTTCTCTCTCTCTCTTTCTTTCTTTCTTCCTCTTTGTCTCTTTTTTTTTTTTTGCTTTTTAGAGGGGGTGAAGGCAGGGCAATTGGGGTTAAGTGACTTGTCCAAGGTCACATGACTAGCAAGTGTTAAGTGTCTGAAGCCAAATTTGAACTCAGGTCCTCCTGATTCCAGGTCCAGTACTATATTCACAGCTCTACCTAGCCTCCCCACACTCTGAATTTCTAGACATCTCTATTGCAATTCCTTTTCCTACTTTATAATTATGCTCTATGGGAAGCTGGGTGGCACAGTGGACTGGAATCAGGAATATCTGCATTCACATTCAGCCTCAGACACTTAACTCTGTGAGCCTGGGCAAGTCACTTAACCCTGCTTGCCTCAGTTCCTCCTCTGTAAAATGATATGGGGAAGGAAATAGAAAATCACTCCAGTATCTTTGCAAAAAAACAAAACAAAACAAAACTTAAACAGGGTCACAAAGAGTCAGACATGATGGCAATGATTGAACAGCAAGAAATTATGCTCTTATCTATAAGAGAAGTGGCAAACTCAAATAGAAACAGGGCACTAAACTGCATGTATGGATCCTTGCACATATATATCGACTTAGAAAACTACCTTTTAACATTATTCATGTTCTATTGTTTATTTATTTCTTTCGTCAAATATCTTCCAATTACAGTTAGATCTGGTTCAGGCCCTCTGCATAGTCGTGGCACCAAGTCAGGGGGTTGACCCCTCTGCTATATATAGGTTGATACATAGGGAATCAGACTTTTATTTCAGATCTTCCATTCCTGTTTCCTGCTTCAGAATATTCAGCTTTGACTTTTGCTGTAGCTCAAGCATCAGTACAAACATGCACTGTCAGCAAGGTCTCATCCATTCTGTGTCTTATTGATGTGTGGACTTCTCTGAGCTTAGCCCCTGGGGATGAATTTACTTTTCTCTTTTATATTTTTCTTTGTATCTCCAGTGCTTAACACAGTGTCTGACACAAAACGAGTGCTTAATACAAGCTTGTTGATTGACTGACTCTGCATCTCCTTATACCAACCTGATCACTCTCTGAAGAGTATTAACTGTTCAGTTCCAAGTGACTGATGCTATTTCTCTTATTTTCCCAGATAGATGTGCAATTTTAGAAGGTAATGGAGCTCTGTTAGCTTCTATTTCTCTTAATCAATCAGGATAGCTCTGCCACTGGTTCCTCAACATGGAGGTTGTGCCAATAACTCAGCATATCTATTCATATGATACCTTTTGTGGCAGGAAAGATCAATACAGAGTAAAATCTACTACTTTTGAAATAGCTTTTTCTTTATATACAAATTGACAATATTACATACTATGCTACCTATATATGGTGTGACCCAGTCTCTCACACAATGCCTTTAATTTAAGGAGGCATACATACACTATTCCATATTCAAGTTTGGTTGCTTGATTCATTCAGAACTTACTCTCACTTAAGGTTTTGAAGATAAAGTGGGACAGTTTCAACCCCACCTTTATATTAACAAGAAAGCCTTTCTTCTTTCACTAAGTCTTGACAAAAATCATTGTATCTCATTAAAGGCATAAATTCTCTCATCCTGTATTTTCCTTAATTGACCACCACATGGACCAGTTTGGTTTAGCATATACAAATGGGTTGAAGGGATCTGGAGAGCCAAGCATACCAAGCTTTCCTGGTTCCTCAAAGTCTCCCAAGATATCCTTGTTCAAAATGTCAGTCAAAATCTTTTCCAATTGTGGATTTGATTTTGAGTATAGACATATTAGTTGTTTGAATGACCTTTTCTGTACAGCATTGTAGCATGTAGTGTATATCTACACAAGCAGATTCTGAGGCTGTTTTTCCACTAACTCAACATGCTTTTGGCAATCCTACAGAGAAATCTTTCAGTTAATGTTGATGCTTCAAGTTCTTACAGTTTGGCATGGTCTTTTCCCTATTCCCTCTGCATTTTGTTTACGACTATGAGCAATAGGCAACCTATCCCAGAATCCCTTTGCTTTTCTATAGCATTCCAGTGATATTGCCATGATCATCCCTCTATCTATTCCCATTTGTGGGGATATATTCTTGATCCAACAGAATTACTGGGAAGAGGGCAACAAGGTTCTGCTCTTCTGCAAGCCACGAGTAGGTGGTCCTCTGTCTTGGGTCCCTGAGACTAGAAGTGTCTGTCCCGCTCAACCTGACTTTACTGCATTCCTGGTGCTTTTGACCAGTTTTGGTAGCTTGTTTCACTAATTTATATTTAGTTTCTTATATCCTTTGTTAGTTATATTCCTATTATTAAAAGTAAATTTGAGTAGACAATCCAAAAATATTTATTAGGGACTCAAAAAAAATATTAATTTCTCATTTGCTGGTGTGTCATTGAAAAATCACAGACTTTTCATCCAGTATGGGGCAGCTCACATGGCATTGAAAGGGTACTGTACACATGTACTTTAAGGTAGATGTTCTAGCCTCTAATTCTTTATGCACCCCTTATCTAGGATTCCTGTGTTGCCTTTTCTGGATTTTCATCTGTCTGCCACTAGGGGTTTATTGATCTTTGTGGGGTTTTTTTTTTTTTTTTTGCTTTTTTTGGAGGGGGAAGGTAGGGCAATTGGGTTTAAGTGACTCGCCCAAGGTCACAAGGGTTTATTGATCTTTGTGCTGGATGAGATTCGAGGCCAAGTATTCCACAGGTCAATCAACAGCTTCACCCAACCATTGTGGAACTAAGTGTTGAAATCCTGCTAGGGACAAGACGTGACTCATTCTTTAAATATTGTATTTATCTATTTGCTATGGAATGAATAAGAGAGTGAATGAATAAATGGTATTTATTAAACACTTACTAGGTGACCATCATTGTATAAGTGCTGAGAATACACATATAAAAGCAAACACCCCCTGCCTTTAAGAAAATTATATTATAAAGGGAGAAAATAACATACATATATAAAGGAAAGGGTGCCAAAGAATGGAGTTGAAGAGTTAAAGTCTGGATAGAGCAATAGGGAAGTTAATTGGCATGTCCTTTCCAGAGGCAGTGGTAGTACAGAGAAAACTGAAAGGGAGCTCGAAGCCCAGTGGAGTACATGACATAACCAGACATGGTCTGGTGGTCTGGTTTGGAGGATAGTAAGCAAAAGGGTGGAAATGGCAAGGGTGAATATGGAATATTTTATTATAGTAATATCAATCAGTCAGGTGAGTAAACTGTTGGTGATAGGCCCTATCCAGTTAACAGAGACATAATGAAAGATGATTGGATAGAATTCTCCCATTGGCCAACTAGAATATTAAAAATTTTCCAAGAATAGCAGCAGCAGCAGAGTATGTTATAAATGTTAAGTATATTGGAAACTTGTTTAGTTTATCTACCTAATATCCTCCTCCTGTCACCATCACACGCTCCCCCAAAATGCTTTTAAATAAAATACTGGAACAGCAAATGGCTTGGCATTTTAACACACAGTTTTTTACCTCTGAAAAATATCTAGACATCAGTTTGCCTAAAGAAGGAAGCAAGGAATACTGCTACTAAGTCTGTATCTCAAAGAGATCATAAGATGAGGAATAGGACCCACATATACAAAAAATATTTATAGCAGCTCTTTTTGTTGTGGCAAAGAATTGGAAATTGAAGGGATGCCCATCAATTGGGGAATGGCTGAACAAGTTGTGTTATATGAATGTAATGGAATACTATTGCGCTATAAGAAATGATGAACATCAGACTTCAGAAAAACCTGGAAAGACATGAACTGATGCAAAGTGAAGTGAGCAGAACCAGGAGAACACTACATAGCAACAGCAACATTGTATGATGATTAATTAAGATAGACTTAGGTTTTCTCAGCAATACAATGATGCAAGATACTTTCAAAAGACTTGTAATGGAAAATTCTATCCACATCCAAAGAAAGCACTATCAAGTCTGAATGCAGATCAAAGCACACTATTTTCCACCTTTTTTCCCTTTCTCATGGTTTTCCACTTTTGTTCTAATTCTTCTTTCACGACATGATGAATATAGAAATATGCTTAACATGATTGTACATGCATAACCTATGTCAGATGGCTTGCTGTTTTGGGGAGGGGAGGGAAAGAGAAATGTTTGGAACTCCACATTTTACAAAAATGAATGTTGAAAACTATCTTTACATGTAATTGGAAAAAAATAAAATACTATTAAGAAAAAAAAGGAAGACCACAGTGAGACATCTTTATTTCCATGTTTTCTAAATAAAACTAATACGAAGTCAGTAATCTTTCTTTGTTGTATTTTAGTCCAGTTTAATGGACCATCCATTTTATGTGAATGTAATCACAGGATGGAGTATTATTTTCTGAATTAAATCAGTTAAATCATCACAACATCAGTGAAATCCCTTTCTACACTGATAGCTGCATTAAATACTCACATTTATGAGAATTTCCCAACACTTTCTTAGTGATTAGACTTCAGACTGAATGAAAACATTAGGCATCTGACAGGAGCAAAAATCAAATCCAACTTTGTCCCCAAATCTTACTGACTTAAAAAAAAACCTTAATAAAATAAAATATATTCTATTTTGGGCTCCCACAGTCATATCTCTTAAAATTCCAAATCTAAGGGGGTAGTTAGATGGCACAGTGAATAGAGTACCAGCTCTGGAGTCAGGAGGACCTGAGTTCAAATCCAGTCTCAGACACTTAACACACACACAAAACCTAGCCTCGTGACATTGGGCAAATCACTTAGCCCCAATTGCCCTACCTTCTCCCCTCCAAAAAAAAGCAAAAAAATAAATAAATAAAATTCCAAATCTAAGACAAAAATAATAAACCTTATGAGGTCTTTTTTCAGAAAAAGGAAATATGAAAATGTTCTCAGAAAGGAGATGACGTTTTATAAGATTTTGACAACAGCTTTTTTTTTTAAGTACCCACATTTCTGTTCTTGTCACTTGAATTGGATCACTGCCCCCATGTTTGCCTGATATTTAGTGGTTAAACTTGTGGGTTGTAATTCCCACAACAGTGAATAACGCTTGTGTTTTTACCTGTCACAGAGGAGTATTGTATCTCTTTTGGCTATGTCCTTATCAAGGCTCCAGTGATTATGAAATTCAGTTGCCACTGTTTGTCCAGAACAAGACTGCAAAGACAGACTGAGATTTCTAAAAAATTCCATTTCTTTCTTTTTCTTCTTCTTCTTTTTTTGTTTTGCCTCAGATCAAGGAAATTGCAGCTCCTAGAGCCCAGAAAAGCCAGCCAGAATGCAAAATTTCTTAAAGGCCCTGAATGTATGCATTGTTAATAGAAACATGACTGCCTTTGTGTGAGAGACAATTAAACATATTATAATATACATACATTTTTTTTCTTACACATGGCAGAATTAAATGGGAGTTTCCATCTGCCTTGGCCAGGAGTTTCCTTTATAGTAACTTGGTGGGGCAATTATCCACAAAATGCTAGGCACTGACCTCTAGCCTGGCCTCCGGGGCCCCTGTGTGCTGTTGTCTCATGTATTCTGACTGCTGCTTTTTGATGAATACTCTATTGTTGGACTCTTCAGAGAGAAGCTGTTCAAGGAAAAGGAAGTGGTTAGGAAAATGTTCCAACAAAAGGAATGAAAAGGAGTAATTAGTTTCTTTATATATAACCACTAGCCTTGCTCCCAAATCATCTGGCTGTAGCAAGGTAGGAAAAATAGTAACCTTTTTTATTTGGGCAGAAAAATCACATAGCTTGTGTCACTCACCCATCACATGACAAAGACCAAACTCCTATTTGATCCTATCGGAAGGACCAGAAGGAACAACTGGGTCTAATGCCTTTTTTTTTAACCTCATAGAACTCCCATAAATGCCTCTCCTACTTATCAAGACATAAAAACCAGAAATAAATAAAACAAAACAAACCTCTTATAAATAGGAAAACTTTTGGACCAGGTAGGATTATGGAAAACTACGGACATAATCAGGATCTAAAGATAAGAGGACATCGCAGAGGAACATTTAATAAGTAGTAACTTGAGTATTTTCCCCTCTGATACGTGATTGCTAAGCCTCAGCATGAAATCACTAAAACCAGTGTAACAGTAATCATCAGTTCAGAGTACTTGAAATGTGTGTAGGAAGGCAGCGGCTGTTGCTAATACCTCTAATGAAAGCACCAGACTCCCTCCCATTCTGAGGCTAACGGTAGGCAGTACGTAGTAGCAGGAATGGTCCAGGCCCTTGGGTTTTTATTCCTAAATTAGCCTTATACTGTGGTTATAGAGCTGACTATGTTGACAGAGGAGAGAGTAAGAGAGCTGGGTGAGACTTCATCAGAGCACAGAAGTACAGTTATGGGGAATCTGGTTACCTAGGTGATTTTTTTAGATTTTTGTTTCCCTGCTCTGTGTGGTGTGACTTCTTACTAACATCTTATGCACTGGGCAGTATAGCAAATTACTTAGGGTCATAGGCAAAAATGGAGACCATCAGAGGGTTGCGTGATGACACTTCTTGTGTCCCATAGTCAGCATTAGCGATTTTCCTGCTTGATAATGCCTTTGGAGCCCTTCTCTAATCCTTCAGGTATGCCTACATCAGTTCTTTGGGACCCTGATGACCAGGAAGGGTCTTTACTCGACCCTAATGAGCCTGACAACCTTGAAAAGATTTTGAAAACATGTAGAGGGGTTCTTATAATCCATGTGTCACATTATTTTAACACCAGGGGGTGAGATTGCTGATTCTCTGATTCATACAAGAGTTCCTGAAGGCCAGAAAGATTAAAAACAGCAAGAGCTGAACATGAATCTAATTAGTCACAAGTGTAGCTGAGTCTGAGGAGCTAGTGTCACTGGATTACTAATCTCACAGGTGACTTTCACCAGAAGTTTCATTTACAATCAGTCCATGACCATACAAGAAATAACCTCACTCATCTAATAAATATTTAATTATTATAGAAATGAACTGGGATATTTTGGATACAGTGAGTAAAACCCAGCTTCAACTACTGCCTCTGACACATACTAGCTACGTGATAATGGGACAGTCACTTAAATTCTTTGTGCCCTAAATCAACTATTTTTGTTGCTCAGTTATGATGCCATTTGAGGTTTTCTTGGCAAAGATATTGGAGTGGTTTATCATTTCCTTCTCCAGCTCATTTTACAGATGAGGAAACTGAGGCAAAGAGGGTTAAGTGACTTGCCCAGTGTCACATAGCTAGGAAATATCTGAGGTAGGATCTGAACCCAGGAAGATGAGTCTTCCTAATTCTATCCATTGTAATAGTTTATAAGTATCTGAGGTCTTATTTGAACTTAGGTCTTCCTTACTCTAAGTCCAGCACTTTAGCCACCAAGGCGCTAGAGTAGTAGATGTAAAAAAAGCATGTAAAAATCAAATACAAGCTAAGGTATTGCTAGTACCCAAAACGAGTATAAACCAAATAGAATGAGAATTTATAGGAGGAATAATTCACTTCTTTTTCAAAATTTTATTTTTAATTTATGAGATATAATAACATTTTTGTAACATAGAATAAAAAATATGATTTCACATAAAACTGCAACTCTATTATGTGCAACTTGCTATTCCTTTTAAATAAATATAGGAATAGTTCATTTCTGATTGGGTGGATGAGAGAGCTTCATATTAAAGATATCATCTGAGGTGGAGCTTGAAGAATGGATATGATTTCAACTTATGGACTGTAGGGAGACAGCATTATAAGTGCAGACAGGAGCAAAATATAACTGAAGTTTCATGCATACGTGACTGAAAGACCATTGGAGAAGATTCATAAAAACGAGGAAGTCAGGAGAATGGATTTGTTTTGGGGAAATGACAATGTGTTCAGTTTAGGTTACATTGCATCTGAAATAGTGGCAACAAATCATTTGGAGCTGTAGAGCAAGGAGTTGAGTATTTGAGAGAGGTTGGTATGCAAATAAAGATACTGGAGCAAACCACCTAGGGGACAGAGCTGGAATGAAGCGCATGGATAAAACTGGTAAGGGAAAGAGTATAGGGACATGAAGAGAGATGCTTTTGGAAAGCTTGCATTTTATAGGATGGGAGGAAGAACCAGCAAAGAAGGAGAAGGCATAAGTAGAAAAGTAGGAGGAAAACAAAGATGATGCCATATTATGTATCCAAAGGAAGAGATTAACAAAAAGCAAGTAAAAAAGTTCTACTTGGATTTTAAAATCCTTTTTCACCCAGGCCATCTTTAAATAAAGTCATTCAAGATAAATACTTTCCCCTCCCAGATTATATTATTTCCCTCTCTCCTGACTTAAATAATTCATGCTTTACCAACTTTAGAAATCTCTCAATTAATTTTATTCAGACACTTGATAGTTATGAAATATGACATAATTCCTATGATTAAAAAGTTCTTTCCATAAGCATCTGCATTTCAATGGCAAACACAAAATATGCCCAAGAAAATCATATGAAATATTTGGATATTATTTTCTGAATGAATGTGAGGATAAAAAAATGTACCCTTTAAAGAACAGCTCTGTTAGAGCCCTGGTTCTTAGGCCATACCTTTAATTTTCCTTTCAGTTAGTTAGGAAATGTTGCAAAACTGTGAAACTTCATCAGATGGCTTGATTTGTGATTCTGAAACTGCTGAGACATAGAGGTGATTCATGCTTAATGATACATACTGCTCATTGCTGAAGGGCAGATCCCAGCCCTGAGGTAAGCAAAAATTATTTTAAAACATGTTTTATAGATATCTCTTGTTTTTACATCACATTCATTTCCAAATATATCCCTCTTCCTTGCCTACCCTGAAAATTTTTCCTTATGCCAGAGATTAAAAAAGCAAAAAAGGAGAATAAAACCAACTAGCACATTGACCATGATTGATAGATAAGCAATTTTAATTAAGAGTTAAACAGGGTAACTAAGTTTTGATAAAAATTACCACAGAAAATGAAACAATATCAATACTGGATCTATATGCACCAAATACTATAGGATCTAAATTTTGAAAAGAAAAGTTAAATGAATTACTGGTAGAGATAGATAGTAGTACTATAGTAGTGGGGGGACTTAAATCTTCCCTTCTCAGAATTAGATAAATCTAACAAAAAAAAAAGAAAGAAGTCAAGGAAGTAAATAGAATTTTAGATAAGCTAGATATGATAGACATCTGGAGAGAACTGAATGTAAATAGGAAGGAGTACATCTTTTTCTCAGAGGTTCATGGTACCTTTACAAAGATTGTCCATTTATTGGGACATAAAAATTTTATAGTTAAAAGCATAAAAATTTAAAGTATCTTTTTCAGATCATAATACAATAAAAATATATTTAATAAAATAGCATGGAAACAAAGATTAAAAATGAATTGGAGATTAAACAACCTAATCTTAAAAAATGAGTAGGTTAAAGAACAAATCATTGAAACAATTATTTCACTAAAGAGAATGACAACAAATCAAAACCTATGAGATACAGCAAAAGTAGTTATCAGAGGAAAATTTGTATCTCTAAATGTTTACATCAATAAATTAGAGAAAGAGTAGACCAAAGATAGGGCATTTAATTAAAAAAAAAACTATAAAAAAAGAACAAACTAAAAATCTCCAATTAAACAATTGGAAATCCTAAAAATTAAAGGTGAGATTAATAAAACAGTATAAAAAACCATTCTGTTTCTGTACCTCCAATTTATTTCTCTCATCTATTGCTGTCACTAGTTTTTTTTCCCCCAGAATTATGTCAAATAGTAAGGAGTAAAGTAGGCATATTTACTTCTCTCCTCTATTTACTGGGAAAGATCCTCAAATTTCTCCATATCAAGTAATGCTAGCCTTTTGTTTTAAATATAATATAGGCACATTATCATCTTATTAATGGTCCTTCTATGCCAAATTTTTGAGCTTTTAGTATTTCTGCATTTATTGATGTGTTTTTGTTATTTTTACATCATTAACTATGCTCACTTTTTTCTAATACTAAACCACCTTTGGATGGCTGCCATAAATCCATTTGGTTTAAAAAAGACCCTATTTTTCAGATATATTATTGCAATCTCTTTGTTAGGTTTAAATTCAAAACAATTACATCAATATTTACTAGTGATAGTGGTCTCTGAGTCTCTTTCTGTGCTTTATCCCTCTCTGATTTAAGCATCAGGATATTTATTTCATAAGATTGATGGAATGCTTACTCCTTCAGTTATAGGCCATAATTCATGTAGCATAGGTACTAATTGCTCTTTAAATGTCTGATCCAATTTACTTTTAATGTTCCCCTTACTCCTTGGTAGTTCCTTTATAGTTTGAACTGGTATAGAAAAAAAAAGTTACATCTTTATTTTCACTAACCTCTAACTAAATTTAACATTTCCTTCAATTATGAATGCAGGCAATATACATTATCCTGAGAAGGGAAAAGGTTTATGCATAGACTTCACCATACTGCCCAAGGGGTCAAAAGGTGTACTGGTAAAGGTATAACAACTGGCTCTCTGAAAAAGAAAGAAAAAACTAGGCTTTTAAGTTTAATATGTATTGTTAACATTTTCTCCATCACTTTCCTAGTTATAGACAATCAACAAAACAATAAATCAAGTCCTGATCTGTAGCATTTTCTGATTTCTGAGGAGTAAAAGCTCACACAAAAAAACATAACCACAGACTCTCTTGACCTTGTATGACCTGGTTCCAGAAAATTCCTGGTCCATAACTCACAAAAAAAAAGATTATGTATCCCTCCCTTAAATCTTTAGTTCCTTAGAATCCTCCAGTCTCCTGATAATCCCTCTTCATTTTTTTTTTGGCCCCTCACTCCAACTTCTTTTTTAAAAAATACTTATAAATGTGAGAGAATTGATTTCATGGCCTACTTTCCATAAATCTAGTGCATTTACCCGTCAAACAAACAAATCTACTGAGGACTTCCTTTGTACAAAGCGCTTGTGATACTAAGTTCCAGGTGATGACAGCAGCTCACTTGTATCCTCCCTGCCTCAATAGTAATCCACATTCCTGTTCTTAGTGTCTTTCCTGCACTCCATAAAGCTATATCTGCCCAGTGTTCCCTTCTCAAATTAATCTTTGATAACATTTTAGCAAGTGCTTAGGAGCTGCTCTATTACCCAACCAGGTGAAATATTTTCATTTTAAAGGGGACTGATGAAGATTGCAGGTCTTAAATTAAAGGAGAGGGGAAAAAAAGAACAAAGCAAAAATGTGCACAGAGTATTATTTATCATATAGGCTTTCTTGAAATGAAAATTTATTGTTACATATTTTGAATCCTCATGTATTCTCTGCTGTACACACGACATGCTTTTTTTTCCTTTTCTACCTTTATATTTAAGTTCCAATATTTAAGTTTATGATATGTTTTTGTTTCTTTTCTCTATTCTCTATTTGTGCTCTGACGTTTGAGTCTAAAATAAAATGTAAAAAAAAAAAAAGAGAGAGCAATACTCCCTGGGAAACATGTTTGGAGAGAGTGGCTATGGGAAATAGGTAGTCAGAGGGTTTGCTGCTTAATTTATCTTTTTGGGATTAAATAAATATCTTTTCTTTAAAAAAAAAAAAGGGCGGGGGGAGTGCTTCTAGTATGAGTAGGAATAGAAAAGAGAAGAGTTTGTCCTAGGTTTTGGCCTACACTGTCTCTACCTAAATCTATCCCTGCATCTAGTTTCCAAGATGTGTTTCCATGTCTTTCACTTGAGAGATATTTTTTGTAGAATTTTCAGTATTAATAGAAACCTTAAAATAAAGATAAAACTTTAAAAGATCTTTCCATTAGAGGATTATAAATAAGTAAGCAGTTAAATCTCGGAAGAATTAATAGATTCTAGGCTACAGCCTACGAAAATAATTCACAATAATGGCCACATTTCTTTTTATTTATTGCTATGGTTATAGTAATTGTCTAATAAACCATCAATAATTATTGCATTCATTGGTGTTTACAATTTGAATAATTTTTATATTCTGCCACTGACTCCCCCCAGAAGCAGTTGCAAGAGAATATTTTCATAAGACCTTTGTAGAATAATAATAACTCCTATTTGTAAAACTGTTCAAAGTTTACAAAGTACTTTTCCTTACTACAGCCCTTTGAGGTAAATATTGCAATTGTTATTTTCCAGTTTTTAGGGCACAGAAAACCAAAATTCAGGAAAGTTAGACCCACAACCTCAAAAATAGTAAATGTCAGAGCTTGATTTCAAACCTAGAACTCTCTGTACTCTAGGTCCAATATTCTTTTCAATATACCATATTGTTCCTTATATCATTGGAGTAATGCGTTCAAAATGTTGGGTGGTAGGAAGACTGTTCCACAGCAGCCCATTCTAACACCACCTGCTCCTAATCTATTTTTTTTTTTAAATTTACGTTTAGTAGATGGGTAGGACAGAGAACATTGAAATCAATATTCCAAGGAGAACTCCTTTGTAAAATGTAAAAACAAAGACAAATGAATGAAAAAAACTTCCACAACACCAAAAAACACATTCATTAGGGGCTATTTGGTAAAGAAGTCTTGACCAACTGTGTCTTTTTGTTATTGTTCATTAGATATAACCTGATTAGTTTATACCTATTCTTATGGTTTCATATTTTTTGGATCTGGTTTTTTGCTCTCTTCCTAGAGAAACCAGAGACACATGGGTAATTACTTGTCATCAGCATGAGTAACTGTTCCTCAGGAAGCACACGTCTGCATATTTGGGCAGTATAGCTAAAGGGGATTTATATATAAATGGAGTATTTTATGGAGAACATGATAGTCCTTGTTAAATAGAAGGCTGACTGTGATTTCAAGTCTAGTAATAAATATCCTAGTATTGTCTCTGAGCAAATAAATTTTACAGGAGCTGAAAGAACAGTATAGACATAACCATCTTGTAAGGACATCACTTGGTATCAACACTATGAACACCCACATAAATACAATTTCTTTCCTCAAATATATCAGATTCGAATTTAACTTATGGAAAGTTCCCAACTGGGAGTGAGGAGACCTGCATACTATTTATGCCTCTGATATCACCTTGGATAAGGTACTTACCCTCTCTGGGCATAATCATCTAGAAATTGAGGGAGACAGATTAGATTTAATTCAACTTAACTTTTATGAACACCTTTGTATAGTGAATTATGTTGAGCCTACACTTTTATATTCTGTATATATACAAGTATGAAAAATGACAATTTCTGTGTTCAAGAGCTCATTATTTACTAGAAGAGGTTGTAACATGTATACAAAAAAGTTTAATACAAATTAGAATATGATTAAATGCATAGGAGTTCAATGAGCAGCTAGGTGGTGCAGTTTATACAGCATCAGCCCTGGAATCAAGGCTGGTTCAAAAACCCCCTCAGACATGTACTAGCTGTGTAGCCTTAGGGAAGTCACTTAACTCTTTTTGCCTCAGTTTCCTCATCTATAAAATGAACTGGAGAAGTAAATGGTAAACTGCTCCAATATCTTTGACAAGAAAACCCCAAATGGGGTCATGAAGAGTTGGACACGACTCAGAATGATGGAATCACAACAATAGGGGTTTAACAGAATGGTAGATGGAATTTAAAGGAGGGATCACTTCTAGCTGGGGGGCATTAGGAAAGGTATCATGTAAGAGGTGGCACTGAGGTAGGCCTTAAGAGAGGAAAAGGACTTCAATATGTTGAGAAGGGGAGGGTGGAGATCCATTCCAAGCATAAAGGACAATGTGTACAGTGGTGTGGAAGTGAGAGAGAAGAAAATGCATCTGGGAGATGAAAGTAGTTCATTTTGATGGGAATATAGAGAGCACAAAGAGGGAATCTTATGAAATAAGGCTTCATAACTAGGGTGGGTTCAGATTATTAGGGGTATTGAGCACTTGCCCAAGGATTTTGTGTTTTCTTTGGTATATCATGGGGAATCCCTAAAAGTTCTCACCAAAGGAGACCTTGGCAACAGCTGAATATGACAAATGAGAGATTGGAATCCAGGATGACTCCTAGGTTGCAAGCCTGAAGTATTAAGGGGATGGTGTTGCCTTTAGAGTAATAGGGAAAGTCGGAAAGGGGGAGGGCTAAGGAGGAAAGATAATGAGTTCTGTTTTTGTCATGTTGAGTTTAAGATGTCTACTGGACATCCGGTTTGAAATGTGTAAAAGGCAGTTGGAGATGCAAGATTGGAGGCCAGGAGAGAGACTGGGGCAGAAAAGATAGATTTGAAAAATCAAGTGAAGTAGTCTAGAGGGAAAAGAGAAGAGGACTCAGGACAGAACCTTGGGGGATACCGACAGATAGAATGCATGTTCTGGAGGAGGATCCAGCAAAAGAGACAGAGGAATGGTCAGATAGATTAGGAGGAAAACTAGGAGTGAGTATTGGAAAGAAGAGTTTAACAAGGAGAAGAGAGTAGTCAACAGTGTCAAAGGCTACAGACAGGTCAAGGAGAATGAGAGTTGAGAAAAGATGACTGCATTTGACGATGAAAAGATCATTAGTAACTTTGGAGAGAACTGTTTCGGTGGAATGATAAGGACAGAAACCAGATTATAAGGGATGAAGAGAATGGGAAGAAAGGAAGTGAAAGCACCTATTATAGACAAAGGCCTTTTCTAGGAGTTTAGCTACAAAGGGCAGAAGATAAATAGAATGATAACAGAAATGGAAATATCAAGTAAAGACTTTTTTTGGGATAGTGGAGACATGGTCATGTTTATAGATAGAATGAAAGAAGACAGTAAAGAGGGAGAGAGTGAAAATGAGTGAAAGAGTGGGGATGACAGAGCAATTTGTTGGAGAAGACAGGATGGAATGGGATCATTTAAATATGTAGAGGGGTTAACCTTGGTAAGGAGTAAGCCCATTTTATAATGTGAAACAGGAGTGAAGAAGGAGCAAATTGCAGAAAGTATCTGTGTGATGAGAGGTAAGGAAGAGGGGAGAAGAGGAAGTTCATAGCAAATGGCCTCAATTTTTCTGTAAAATATGGGGCAAGGTTATCTGCTAAGAGGGTGAGGTAAGAGAGAGTCACGAGAGTTTTAAAGTAGGATCAAAAGGTTTGGAAGAGTGGCTGTGGAGAGTGGAATTAGTGAGTTGATAAAGGGAGGTATAGTAGGGTTGCCTAGCAGTAGTGAGGGCCCAGTTGAGGCTGTGTAACAAAAATTTGTAGTGGACCCAGTCAGAACAGTTGTGTGATTTTTCTCCACTTTCATTCAGTCGTATATAGACACAAAGGTAACGAATGGTGGGTGATCTGAAGCTAAAGCTTGACTGCATGTAATTGATGATATGATAAAAAGGGGAGAGATTCAAGAGAGGAGGCCAGTGTAGAGTTCAACTGGTTCACCAAGGAGTCAAGATGGGGAGAAGAGAAGAGAGTAGCTAGTGCAGGGAAGATGGCCTGGGAGAGAATTAAGGGATCAAGGGATGGGAGGTCACAGTGAGGATGAAGAATAGGGTTAGATAAGGGAAGCTAAGGGAGATGTGAAAAGCCAGTAGATTATGATCAGATAAGGCATTTCAGAAAGGTTCCTTTTAAAGATTTTATTGAAAGATGGATGGGAAAGGAAAAAGACAGGAGGCACAAACACTAGTTGGAATTCTATTATAACAGCCCAAAAGAGTTTTAAAGAGAGCTTGCTAACTTTCTAACACTAAGCTGGTATTTAGTATGAGTGGGAAAAATAGAACATATGTGAAAAATATTTTGGAGGTGGAAATCACAGGACTTGTCATCTGAATGGATATGGGGATGAAGAGATGGAAATGTCAAAGATGATTATGAGATTTCATACCTAAGTTACTTGGGGGAAAAATTTTTAGTAGATGTGGAGAAAGTAGGAGAAGGAATAGGTATTTTGGAGAGAAGACAATGAACTTAGTTTTGGACATATTTATCGTAAGGTACTGGTAGATCATTCAGCAGGTGGTTGAAAATGAGAGGAAGTATGGTATGATAGAAGGGGCAATGACTTTGGAGGCAGAGGATATCTGTTCAAATCCCATCTATGACAATTATGAAATCTTGGGTAAGTCACATAGCCACTTGGTCCAGTTTCCTTATTGTAAAATGGAGGAGTTAGATCAGATGGTTTCTAAGATCTCTTTCAAATTTAAATTTGTGATTCCATAAATAAAAGTCTGGAGTTCAGAGGAGAAATATGGTGGGGTGGTGGTGGTGGTAATATATTAAGATATCAATTAAGATATTGATATGGGACTCATGCAAATACAGGTGACAATTCAAGAAATGGGAAATATGGTATATGAGCTTACCAAGGGAAGCAATGTTGAGAGGGAAGAGAATTGGATGAGAGACAAAATTGTTTCCCATTAGAGGGGACAAGAAGAAGAACCAGACATATGTAATTATGTCATCAGAGATGTAGGAGGAGAATGAGAAGAGAGGAGAAGCCAATAACCTAAATAAACACGGTGATCAACGGTGTCACATGTTTCGGTAAGGTTAAGGGGGAGGAAGGCTGAAATGAGCACATTAGGTGAACCCTAGAGTTTAGTGGTGAACTTGGAGAAAATAGTTTCACATGATAAAAAATGCCAATCACCTCTGGGGTGGTGGTGGTGAAAAAAAATCTGAATGTAGATCAAAGCATACTATTTTTCACATTCCTCATTTTTTCATGATTTTTTTTGGTCTGTGTTTTCCTTCACAACATGACCAATATGGAAATATGTTTTGCATGACTACCCATGTATAACCTCTGTATCAAATTGCTTGGCATCTCAGGGAATGGGGAGAGAGAGGATACGGAATTCAAAATTTTAAAAAGAACGTTAAAATTGTTTTTATATGCAATTGGAAAAAAATACTTTTTTAAAAAGAGAAAATTACTTTCAATAGTGTATAGTCAAGCACAAAAGTCAAATTCAAGAGGTTAAGAAGTACATGGGTGACAAGAATGTATATGTAAGAAAAGTATATTAACTCCTCTCAAAGATCTTTTAGAAGGTGGAGGAATGAGCACATTGTTGAGAAAGTAGAAGAAAAGTATATTGAGTAGATGATGTCTCAAGTTTCATCCAGCTCTAATATTCTATTATTCTATAATTCTACACACTAAATAAAAGTATATGTCTTTCTTTTTGTCTGTTTCCCTGCTTCCTAAAATGACACTTCCTTTAATTATTCTTGAGATAGTGTCTATCATTAAACCTACCTCTTGGACTTTTTCCTGACTTCATTCTTCATTTGACAGTAGTCCTGTCTCTTTGTATATCTCTTTTGTCTAAGACCAGTCAGTTTAAAAAAAAAAATCTCATTGTTCTTGCTGACATACTGCAGAGACCCATTTTGAATATCTATTTAAAACAGGAAGGAGTACTGGGTGGGGAGGGTGGGTGGTCACTTGTGTTCCCTGAAATAACTTCCATAAAACTGGGGAAATGTCATGGGTATCATAATTACAGTGAGGTTTTGCAGGACAAAGAATTATATTCTGTATTAGGCTGTCCCTTCAACTAAGCTCCTACTCCAATTTCTTACCATCTCCTTTCTATCCCCCTCAGCTATTCCCCCAAGTCTTGAAGGTTTTCATTCTTCAACTCTATGTCCTGGCTTCCCTCACTTTCTTCAAGACTCAACTCAAATCCCATCCTCTTCAAGAAGCCTTTCTGAGTCACCTCTGCTAATGCCTTCCCTCTGAGCTGATCCCCCATTTACATTGGATATACATCTTGCATATGTATAGTTATTTGCATCTGGTCTCCCTATCAGAATGCAAATTCTTGGAGAGCAGGGACTGTCTTTGGCCAGTCTTTCCATCCTCAGTGCTTAGTCCAGTGCTCAGCATATGTTCTTGTTATTCAGTCATTTTCCATCATGTCTGACTCTTCATGAACCCATTTGGGGTTTTCTTGGTAAAGAGACCAGAGTGGTTTGTCATTTCCTTCTCCAGCTCATTTACTTTACCTCATTTATTGAGACAAACAGAATTAAATGACTTAGCCAGGGTCACACAGCTAGTTAGTGTCTGAGGTCACATTTGAACTCAGGTCTTCCTGATTCTAGGACTATTGCTCTATTCGCTGTACAACCAAGCTCACACACACACACACACACACACACACATATATGTATGTGGGTATGTATATGTGAATATGTTCAGATATTTTATATACATACATATGTGTGCTTGTATGTATGTATGTATGCATGCCTGTCTGGTTGGTTGGTTGTTGTCCTTCATTCTCAAAGAGGACCAAAATGACTATGCTAAAGTTTCAATGTGTCTGACTGTGACTGATCAGAGCAATATGAGCCTAGAATGTTCTACCAAAGGTTGGGCATAAATAGTCCATGTGAACATTTGGGATGGATTCTTTAAATTTGTGCATCCTGAGTTTCCTTTGACTTGTTTCAATTCTGCTTTGCTCATAGAGCACAGCACCTTCTCTGATGTGGGCATGCCATGCTGAGCAGTTCTGTGCCAGTGTCTCCCATGTCACAATCAATTCCAAAGTTCTTAAGAAAGACCTTAAGAATATCCTTGTATTGCTTCTTCTGACCACCATGTGAATGTTTGCCCTGTATGAGCTCTCCATAAAATAGTCTTTTTGGCAAGTGTGAGTTTTGCATTCGAACTATCTGTCTATGTATGTATGTATGTATGTATGTATGTATGTATCTGTCTGTCTATCTATCTATCTCCAGTGTGTGTCAGGGGAGGGATCTGAACTCAGGTCTTCTTGACTTTGAAACTAGATTTTATCCACCAGGTCACACTGCCTTGGATTTACTATTATATCTATATCTATATCTATATTCATATCTATATCTACACACACACAAATAAATATGTGTTATATATAAATATATAGCAAAGATTATATATATATATACCTCTCAATGCTCTAGGCAATTCTCTAAGACTACAAGTTACAGAGAAGGTGCGAACCTGCATCTGTAGGGGGAATTTCCTCTTTTGGGAGCTTCCTAGACCCATAAAATCAGTCCTTATCCCTTAGCTTAGATGCAGAAACTTAGGTTTGGAAGGGTTAAAAAACTTGCTCAATGTCAATGACTCCAAGTAAATTAGTGGCACTCAGGACTAGAACCCAGGTTTCAAGGTTATTATTTGAATTCCTTTTCTAGTTTACCATGCTGTCTATTTTCTACAAGTCTTTGTTTTCCATTTCAGAGAATCCTAGCCAACCTTTCCTGGGAGACACTATGCTCCCTCCAGTATGAATTGTCAGAAGCTTCAAAGGCTCAATAGGGTCACTTCTCCCTTTTTCCTTAATGATTCAAGCAATAATCACAAAATTTAGCCCTTAGAGAGAATTTTATGGATGCAGAAACTGAGGATTAGAGAAGTTAAATGATTTATCCATGATCATAGAAATACTTAGTGGAAGAATGAGATGAGGTCTCATCACTCCAAGTTCTTCCTCCTCCCTCTCCTCCCCCTCCTTCAACTCCCCCTTTACTTCCTCCTCTTCCTCTTCCCCCTCCTCTTCCTCCTCCTCTTCCCCCTCCTTGTCCCCCCCCCTTCTTCCTCCTCTAGTGTTGAGGTAGTGCTTTAAGGTTTGTAAAGTGCTTTGCTAATATTAGCTCATTTTTTCCCCGTAAATGTCCTGGAAGTTAGGTGCTATTATTATCCCCATTTTTCAAATGAGGAAACTGTGATAGAAAGATGGTAAAAAAAACTTTGCCCAGGGTCACAAAACTAGTAAGGCCACTTTTCAACTGCAGTCTTCCTGACTGAAGATCTAGTACACTATTCATTCTACCACCTACTTCCCTTCCACTTCCACATGCTGCCTGAAAAGGCAAGGAACCCAACTGGCTTATATTTTTGCTCCAAGAATGTTGCACATAGTCCTGAATATACATACATACATACATACATATACATATGCATGTACGTATATACACATACACACACATATACATATATATATTTATTCACACATATGCTATTGAATATATGAATGAAATGCCCTTCCCTCCCTCAAACCCCCCTTTCAGTTTCCTTCTGCATCTTCTCCCATTAGGGGATCAAGGAGTACCTTTTTTTTTTCATAGTTGTATTCCCAGTGCTTAGCATAGTGCCAGGCACAGAGAAAATGCCTAACAGAGGTTTCTTGACTGCCTGAAGTATTCACTAACCTAAGCTTGCTCTGTGGGCATGGCAACTGCTCAACTTACTTGGACGGTATAGTGGAAGATGGAGCTAAAATCCTTCAAAAAGTTCATTCCCTGAACTTCATACCTTAGCATCCATGCCCAAGAGGAAATCCCTGATGGCTTCACATGGAGAACACTTCAGAAACCTTGAGCTAGGAAGCCACCCTGACAGGAGCTTCTGATACCTATGATGATTTGACTTCTGTTGAGTTTTTGTTTTCCTTTTGAATCTAAGCCACAACAAAGCTTGGAACTTAGGCGTCCAGTTTAGCAACTTTCTTGTCAGTGTAAGCCTTGCTAACAACCTAGGCCAGTGTGGTCTTCATATAATTGTGTGGAAATAATGTTGAACAATTGTGTGTTGAGAGGGATTGGATGCTTGTGAGGGCATACTTAATTATTGGAGAACTGGTACTTTGTGATAGAAATATACCCTCAACAAGGCTATTGGTCATTGGGGTACCTAGAGACTATAAGGGTCTCAGTAATTAAAGGATATTTCCTGATGTTATGGGGTTTTTGAAGAATCAGAAAATCATACTGTTTATGATGCAGCCTAGTTTAATCCTCATTTTACACATGAAGGAACTGAGTCCCAACAAAGTTAAGTGACTTGACCAAGGTCACAGAAGTAAGGATCAGAGGTGGCATCTGGACCCAGATTCTCTTATTCTATTCCAAGGTTGACATTCTTTCCCCCAAACTACTTTGCTTTCTTAAGTCTGTGAGGTGCTGAGTAAGAAATAATAGGATGACTTTTTGGTGACTACACTGTGTGGGTTTCTTGATATTGCATATTCTTCTGGGAGCCTTGGAAATCAGTTGTCACTGTTGACAAGGAAATGCTGAGAAAGTCTAAATCCTTTCTGGTAAGACTACACCATATAAAGATTTTGCTTGGAGGTGTTTGTCTGTGTGTTGGGCAGATAAACTTTCCTCCATAACCAGTGACTACCATAGCAACAGTAGAAGCTAGACTCATAGGCAAGGCTATTAGGCAACGAGTGCAGCCACTTTCTGTAGAAAGCTATGTCATTTTCAGGGGAACCTGCCCACCTATCTGTATTTCTCCAAGTGAATGCAGTTGTGGCAGAGAAACAAAGGAGAATTTCTGTGAGCCTCAGGGGACCTAGTTTTTATGCCAAATGTTCCATGGACATTGTGCTCTGAAATTACAATTCTTGAATGTTTGGGGGGAGGGTAAAGGCAATTTGGTGATACAATTATAATAACAATAATTACAATAACAATGACATCCTCATAGCACTTACTGTGGGCCAGGCACTGAGCTAAGTGCCTTACAATTATTATTTCATTTGATCCTTACAACAGCCCTGGGAGGTAGATTCTAACATTATCCCCATTTTACAGATGAGGAGTTCCCAATGACCTACCAAAGGAAAGGGGGTTGGGCAGAGTCCATCTTTGTATTAGGGTTTGAAAGATTGCTTTAGAGAACAATAGTAAAAGGAACAATGATGGCAAGAAGCATGAACCATGCCAGTATGATCCAAGTGCTTGAGGGTCTGTAAGTAACACTGCTTTTACAGAGGAAATAGTCTCTTAGTTACACAGAATTTTACAAGTAATCAAGGAGGTGGAAATGAAGCTTATGGACAGAGGGAGTACCTGTGAATGACAGCTGGCCCTGTCCCAGAAATCTCATCATATATATACCACAGTGTGACAAATCAGCCAGACCAGACTGAAGAAACTTGTTCTGGGTCAAGCCTAGCTCAGACCACTTCAATTATTCAAGTTCAGGATTAGAATACAATGCAATATTTGTGGACCATAAAACACATTTAAAAACAACTGAGCTTAGATTTAAAGGAACACAATTCCTAGTTGATAAAATAAGATGCTACTTCCTCTCTGCCTCCCCATTCACCATGGCAACGGCAACACTGGGTCAGAAAGGCACGTCAAGATCGGGCAGTTGGAATCCACTATACCCCTGAAGTACTGATTCCATATAGACTGGGCCTTGTATGTCCCTGGTGCTCTAAATCAGCCACCTCGCTGTGTTAAAGGGAGACCACCCCAGCCAATGGAAAACATTGTTCATACCACAGAGCTCAAGATAAGCTTGCCTTAGGAGTCATGGAAAATGCCAAGAGAACACACATAAAGTAACTGTGCCATATTTTGTTAGACTATAGATACAAAGACAGAAAATTATGCAGGATGTACTGGGCTCACTGAAGAGAAGTATGTGGACTTGGTTTGTTGGAAGCTGACTTCCACTGCATTGGCATCCAGAAAGGGAGATAGCCCCAAACACCTTACCCTCTACCTCACTGACTTTTCCTGAGTCCTTTCCATAAAGACTCATAGCACCCCATGCAGTAGCTAGAGATGTCTACCGTTAGGCTGTGCTGTACAGCAAATTCCACATGACAATTATATTCCTGTTACTAAATAACAAACCCTTGGAACATCAGGCCTCTGCTGCCTGTGCAACAGCTATTTCTCTGTGGATTGAATTAAAGACTGCCTATGCTTGGGTTCTATCCCAGCGAGTCTGGAGTTCCCCAGGGAAATCATGGTTTTCAGTAAGAAGTCAGACACCAGGGCTGTTTGTTGAGATCCAGAGAGCATCTTTAGAGTATTGATATTGACTGGGCCCAATTCCAGGCTTTGCACAGTGCTCTAAGCAGCAAGCTCAGTCTCATCACCTGAATGCCTCCTGGGCAGGTCAGATGGAAGGAAACACTGAACCCTCCTGCCCCAGGGCAGATCCAGAGAAGTTCAATGTTGGAGGCTCTCCAAGTGCCCCAGGAATAGAAAGAACAGCTGAAGAAAAACTTATCCTGAATGCTGGCCTGGCTCTCATTGCGTGAGTGGGATGTGGGATGTGTCAGCCCAGTGACACACACAATCTACCTAAATGACTCAGGTGCTCCATGTCCTAGTTAAGTTGGCCTACTTGCTGGTCTCCAAACTTATATTCTTAGGATCATCTATTTAAGATTGGGAAGGTAAAAGCCCCATCAAGTAACATTCCCTTATTTTACACATGAGGAAACTAAAGCACAGAGATGTTCAGGACTTGCTGGGCACCATAGCCAGTATCCAAGATGAGGTTTGGTTTTCCTGACTCCAAGCCCAGTGACCAATCCATTATATAATGTCTGCATCCATTTCCGGCTTTCGCAATAGATTATTCTTGGTGCCTATTATTCTGTCCTTTTCCCTCTTCTACCTCTCAAAGTCCCTAATTTTTGGCAAAGGCTCAGTTCAGTGCTCTCTAAACAATTCAGACTCTATGACCTGTGTACTATCTTGTGTTTACTATGTATACTGTGACCTGTATTTCTATCCCTAGTGGAATGAAAGCTTTTTGAAGATAGAGACTGTTCCATTTTTGTCTTTGTGTTTTTATTGCCATACACAGAGCATAATGGATATTTAGTAAATATTTGCAGAAATGAATGATGGTGATGAAGAAGAGGAGGAGGAGGAATAAAGCTTCTGACTCTCCTATTAGAATCTCTGAATAGGTTAGAATTCAGAAAACTCAATTCAGTTTAATCAAAATGTATTAAATAAGGACAGTGTGCAAACTGGTATATTCACTGATTCTAAATTCCTGGAGGGAGTCTTTCTCTTAGGTATTCTTCATCCACCTTAGAGATAATGGAGGACCTCAGTGCTGTACTCTCAAACACAAATCTAGTTAGACTGCTCTGAGTACATTTCCTAATGAATGATCATCATACCCAGCAATGAGACCAGCTCATCCCCACCATCCCAAGTTTGTCTTACAACCCAAGACAGAAGCTTATTTGTGAAATCCCATTAAGAGTCCCCAAAGGATAATATGCACTGCCCTTCGACCCACAGCAGAAGCACTGGCCAAGATGAAGAGACACAGACTCACACAGAACTTACAGAGCATTGGATGGTCAGAGCTGCAGGACTAAAGTTCCCTAGGGCAGTAAGTCCCATGTGACCCTTTTGGTTACTAATTGCACAGAGTCCTCACTAAGATCCATGAGTTTTCTCATGCCTGGAAAGGGGTGAGATCACTAACATTGCACCCTTCACTGATGCTGGATGATATTTACTGAGCCCAAGTGTTTCTGGGCATCTAATAATTAGAAACAGCAGGTCTGACTTTAAGATATCCCACCGTGCATCTGTACCCTTGCTCCCTCAGGGTGTTTCAGCTATGACTGTTGGAGCCACTGACTTGCCAGTCAGTGGGTGTAAAGCCAAACAAGTTCAGGACTGTTTACATCCTGTGCTTTGGAGCCCCAGGGTATCTCTGATATGGAACTGTTTTTGTCGCCTGCGAAAACTCAAACTATTAATGACTCCCCTGGACTTTCTGTACTGAGTACCAGAGCTTGTTATCTACATCAATGTCTATATCAGACTGCATTTACATACTCTTATTTGTATATTATACAAATGAGATTACCACAGGTGGGGATAAGAACTGGACTGCTCAGGTGAGGACACTCCAACTACCAATGTAGATTGACACATTTTCTGCAAGTTACAATCAGAATTTCCTCTGGTATGAAGAGACTGAGTGCCTTGCCTCTGGCCACATAGCCGTCTTGGGTCGGGACTTGAATCTATGCCTTTCTGGCTTCCAAGATGACCCCCTGTCTACTGTGCTAGGATAGCTCTCAGAGTTTGCTATGTATGAAACAAAATGTCTTTGTTACCCACTGGAGTGCTTCTTATGTTCAGGGTTAGCTGGAATCTTTTCCAAATCATCTTCTAATTAACAATGAAAGGTAGGTTTGTCTGCTTCATTACCAGCTTTTGTTTCTATGAAAACATCAGCAACAGCTTCCACCCCTATTTCAAAGGAAATAGGTATAAAGACCTAGAACAATGCAGGCATTTTGATGGAAAAGATCATAGAGTATGAGTCTATAGTTCTTCTAAGTGTCCTTGAAGAACCCATAGGGCAACAGCTCAAGTTTTATCATGGTGATCATGGAGCCAGGGGAAGAACCCAACTGAACTCTAGGGTAGCTCAGCTAAATGCTGTATAGTATAGTCTAGTATATTATATAAAGCATAGCATAAAAATGTTTTCTTGTTCACACAGCATACTTTACTTGGATTCACATACTAAAATGAAAAGTCATTAGTATCCCTGAGGAATCTGAGAGAAGCTTTCTTACTTGATGCTTCTTCTATTCTTTAGAATTTAATATTTGTATAGTGCCTAGCACATAGTAGGTTCTATATAAATGCTAGCTATTATTATTATTATTATTTGTATTAGGGGAAAAATGCAGCCATGAGAGTTTAAAGCAGGGTAGTGTTTGTTTACACTGGATAACTTTGGGAAATGTTGGATACTATTATAGAACTGGACATCCTGGTGAAGACTGCCAGGAAAGTCATGCTGTTAAAATGGGCTAGTTCAGATAAATGACATTGATTCTTACTGTCCAAGAACACAGCATATGTCAGGAAATTAATTTTTTTGTTGTTGCTGATAAAACCAGGGGCAGAAGCCAAAGGAAAATTATGTAACACCTGCTTGCCCTATGTTGTACTGACACATTTATTCTTTTCCTAGGATTCTTTGAGATCTTGTTGTTCTTCTCTGTACCAGATTTGTGAGGGGCCATTTAAA
Source organism: Petaurus breviceps papuanus (assembly GCF_028583685.1). Taxonomy (NCBI): domain Eukaryota; kingdom Metazoa; phylum Chordata; class Mammalia; order Diprotodontia; family Petauridae; genus Petaurus; species Petaurus breviceps. Next base: position 4,571,175 of record NW_027186546.1, read on the forward strand.
TACTTGCTCAGACTTCACATGCTGTCTTTTATAACCTGTGATATTTTATAACATTTTTACAATAACTTTTATACACACTCAACATGGCTATCATGATGTTTTATGATGAGCCTCTGTCCTTGGTACTTCCTCAACAACATTTTGCAAGCTGTCCCATTGCCCTGCTTCATAGTTCCTATGAACAGCGTTCCATCTGCTGACTCAATGCATTTGCACACTCTATTCACTATGCATGGAATCCTTTCTCATTTAACTTTTGCCTCTTGGAACACTTTTGTTTGGTGTTCAGTTATTTCAATCATAGCCCCCATTTGGGGTTTTCTTGGCAAAGATACTGGAGTGGTTTGCCATTTCCTTCTCCAGTTCATTTTACAGATGAGGAAACTGAGGCAAACAGGGTTAAGGGACTTGCCTAGGGTCACACAGCTAGTAAGTGTCTGAGGCCAGATTTAAACTCAGGAAGAGGAGTCTTCCTGACTCCAGGCCCAGCATTCTATACATCATGCCATCTACCTACCGGTCTGGTAACACTATCCTCCTTTCAAGTTCCATCCTCTATGAAAGGCCTTTCTTAATTATAACAGTTAATACTCTCCCCGAGTGTGCTGGTAAATGTTTAACAACTGGCTCTCAAAAAGAAATGCAGGTATGACACATTTAAGTTTTTTTTTTTTTTGGAGGGCAATTGGGGTTAAGTAACTTATCCAAGGTCACATGGCTAGTTTTTGTGTTAAGTGTCTGAAGCTGGATTTGAACTCAGGTTCTCCTGACTCCAGGGCTGGTGCTCTATTCACTGCCCCAACTAGCCACCCCGACCCAACACATCTAAGTTTAATCTACATTATTAATATATTCTTTTCATTACTTTCTTTGACCTAGATAATCAACAAAACAGTAAATCAAACCTTGATTTGTAATATTTACTGAAAGACCACCTTGTTTCTCCCCTTATTACTTAGTTTTTGTTTTGTGTTTACTTAATATAGTCTTCCCATCCCTCAATAGAAGGCAGAGATTTTTTTGGAGGGGGGACTGCAAGGCAATTGGGGTTAAGTGACTTGCCCAAGGTCATACAGCTAGTAAGTGTGAATTTGAGGCCGAATTTGAACTCTGGTCCTCCTGACTCCAGGGCTGGTGCTTTATTCACTGTCTGCAGAGATTAATCTAGTCTTAGTATTCTCAGTGCCTACAATAGTACAGAGCCTCAAACATCATTTATGTTTTATTGAATGATCATAGGAACATAGATTTAGGCCTATAAGGGATTTTGAAATCATCAAGCCCAACCGACACACTCATTTTGTAGATGAGGGACTGGGACCCAGAGACAAGTGACTTGTTCAGAGTCAAAGTGATGGCAAATAACAGAGCTGGAATATGAACCAGAGTCCTTTGACTCTAATTCCGCTGCATCCAGACTGTTCAAATGAATTAAATTGAATTGAATATGCTTCACATCCTGATGAATCTAAGTTCCTTGAGAGCAGTGATTGTTTCATTCCTTGTATTTGTATCACGAGCACTTAGCACAGTTCCCGACACATAGTAAGCACTTTATAAATGATTGTTGATTAGTGTAGTTAGTTTTTACTTTAAAGAGGAAATGTTAACAAGTACTTCTAAAAATTATCCCCTTCCTTAGTTCTATCAGAATTCCATCAGATTCTGTCAAAATGGGGTGCCAAGCATTATCTGTTCTGTGTTTTTTGGACAGACTATGACATGAAGTTCCCTATAATCAATTCTCCAGAGACTTACTCAATAATTGAATATTTCCTTTTCCCTTTCTCTGGGCATCAGCAACTCCATTAGTCAAAAGAGAACAACAATAATTACCACTTCTCAGGGGTAGGAATAGGAAAGAGACTGCAAAATGCTTTGAGGAAGCTAGCAGAGCATTAGCACAGAAATACCAGGCAAGATAATGAGGACAATGACTGAAGTGTCCTTTAAACATGGGGCAATTTCCATTTCTCAGAAATAATAATGATTGAAGCCAAGAGAGAAGTAAAATGTGGAAATGCTATATATGCATCAACAAAGTTAACCTCATTTTCCCTTATGTGTGCTACTTAATAAATATTAAGGCTTGAAATCTAAAGGTTTTGCTGGAAAAATTGGTACATCAGCAAATCTGCCTTTTGACCTAAGCAATTGTGTCAGGATATCTGAAATGTTACAGAGAGAGCTTTATTTGGTTCTATGACATTTAAAAAATTCTAGCTGCCTTCTGAGGGACTAGAACATTGAATATTCAGGGCCATCCTGAGGCTTCCAGTCCAGTTGAATAACCCCCCCCCCCCCAAACTTCCCTCTCAAGTACTGAGCATGTTCTGAGGGATACAGAAAGTTTGGTAGTTGGAGGATTACACATTAGCATTTAAATCAACAAACCCATCCTGCACAAGCACCTTGAAATATGTCCCAACTTAACTGGCTTCCACTGTGCTTGTGAAGATGAAGTTTCTCTTCCCTTTCTTATGTTTCCATTTTTCTTTCAACTTTTGCCTTTGTGGATTTGGGATGAGAGTTATCTGTAAGATTTATAACCAAAGGCTTTGATGTTGGCTAGACAGAGAGCGTCTTCTAGTATTCTGCAATTCTGCAAACTCGCTTTTGGCGTGTGTGTGTGTGTGTGTGTGTGTGTGTATGTGTGTCTTCCTTCCAAGCTGATTGCTAAGCTTTGATGCAATTAAGGCAAACTTTAGTGCTCCAACTTTTGCCTGGACATGAACTTTTTAGAATGATCTGACCATACTGTGGAAAGAGAATTGCTCTGGGACCTGGGTTCCAATCCCAACCCTATCCTTTTACTACTGGTATGACCTTGGGCAAGCTGATTAACCTCTCTATGCATCAGTCTCCTCATCTATAAAATAAAGAGGTTGGATTATATGAACTTCAAATTCTCTTCCAAGTCTAGAAATATGATGCTATAATGCTCATCTGAGGTTAGTATTGAGACTGGCAAAATATGCCCAACCTCCCTTAACTATGATTCCATGACAAAAAGAACATTGTTGGAGGTGCCAGTCAGGATGACCATAGTACCTTTAATTTTGATAATAAATAAAGATATTATTATATACAAATATATAATATATGAATATTATATAAGTTATAATAACAATAGTAGCTAGCATTTATATAGCACTTTTATGTATGTGAAGTGTTTTTGTGTTATCTTATTTGATCCTCACAACACCCCTGTGAAGCAGGTGCTATTATTATCAGCCCCATTTTACAGATGAGGAAACTGAGGCTGAGAAGAGCTAAATGATTTGTCCAGGATCCCACAGCTAGCAAGTGTCTGAGGTAGGATTCAAACTCAAGCCTTCCTGATTCCAAGTTCAGAACTCCACTATTGTGCTACCCAGCAGTAACCTGCTTATTGAAAATTGGACTTAGTTCATACCATGAATTCCCTTCCTTTAATAAAAGCCATCAAACCATTGCCTCCTTTGACTTGTAATAAAATAAAGGAAGATGTATTCTATATATTCAAATCACCCCCAGTTGACTTCTTCATATGACCCATCCTCTACAGATCTATGACAGAAACCTAGTGGATGAAGGATAATTTTACTGTAGGATGTCAACATTCTCATATTCTCCTTAGGACTCATATGAAACAAGCAGCAACCTTTCCAAAGACTACAATCAGACTGTTTCCTACTACCAAAAAAACAATTAAATGTAGTCTGCTGTGTGAGTAATGAGGGACCTTTTCGCCTGTCTCTTGAAGCCATGTTTCAAAGCGGCACATTTATTAGAGAGGTCTACAAGTTAATTAAAACTTATAATCTCATTGTTATGATAATTAGCAGGGTTATATTAAGTGGGTTTTCTTTCAGATGGCATGAATATGATATTTCAGAGAATCATAGAATTGTTAAGACTGAAAAGAATCTTAGCAATAATCTAGTCTAATCTCCTTACTGTGTAGATGAAAAAAAACCCAAAACTCAGAGAGATAAAGCCATGGACCCGAGCAAATAACTTCTCTGTTTAAAAACTGTGTTTCCCTAGTATTTACTAAATGAAATAAAAACACCTTCTTTGACAGCCAAGGTGCTACATTCTGGATCTAACTTATGTCACCAGTCTTATCATATACAAGCTCCACTTCTGTATTTCAGTCAAATGAGTCTTAACTGATCTTTTTTTTTTTGTTCCCATGCTTTTGTATGTCTGGAATGGATTCCCCTTACATTGTTGTTGTTCAGTCATTTTTAATGTGTCCAGGTTTTCTTGGAAGAGATCATGAAATGGCTCACCATTTCTTTTCCAGCTCATTTTACAGATGAGGAAACTGAGACAAAGAGTTAAGTGACTTGCCCAGGGTCACACAGCTAGTAAGTATCTGAAGTCAGATTTGAATACAGGAAGCTGTCATATACTTATCTGTTAAAATTCCTTTAAAGACCTTTCTTTAAAGACCAGCTCAGGTATCATTTCCTCCATGAAGCCTTCCAGGATTTCCCCAGCTATGAGAGAGCTTTCTTGAATCTTTAATACTGCTCTGTTTAGCTCACACTTAGGGACTTATGACTTGTAGTTATTTGTGTGCTTGTCTTAATCCTCCTACTAAACTGTAATCTTCTTGAAGGCAGGGACTGAATTTACTTTAGGGATATATGTTCAACTAGATAACCTCAGAAATTCCTTCAAACTCTGAGATTCTATGAGTCTATGATTCAGTTTTTCTTTGTTGTGAAGCCTTTTCATGTTGAAAAGGGCTTAGATGTGTTTCTATCGCTACAGAAGGCAAAGCTAGGACCAAATGGATGAGAATCTTGAGGAGGCAGATATTAGCTCTTAAGAAGGCCTTTTATAACAGAGCTTCTTAACAGTGGAATGGATCACTTTATGAAATAACTGTTGATGATGATGATGATGACGAAGACAATAATGGTTATGACAGGATGATAATGAAAATGGCAGCAATGCCAAGATCTATCAGGAATTTTGTAGGAGGGATTCTCTCACTTGCTGGGAGATTGGACTGCTTACTCCCAAGCCTAAGATTCAAAAATCTTAAATTTACACAGAGCCAAACTGCATCTTAATGGGATTAACAAAATAAATTTGTTGTAAAATGCCCACAAATGACTGAATGCCTTCATTGAGTAGGGTTATTTAAGACTTCCTATTTAAATGTTATTGAAAGCCTACCAAACACAATTTTCATTTTAGTGTAATTGATACTGAGCTGTCTCTTAACAATAGCTTGCCAGCAGGCCCGATTGCATCCGAACACTTCTACTAGTGATAGAGAATAAGACTATGCCATCCACACAAAGGAAGATACTCATCTTCTCGTTTGCTATACCAGGTAAACGTATAACCAGTTCACCTAAAAAACCTAGCAAATTGTTTTCAAGTAAATTTGAAATGATTCTTGATAGACTTTAAGATTGTCCCTCCCTGGGGCGGCCAGGTAGCACGGCGAGTAAGAGCACCGGCTCCAGTGTTGAGAAGACCTGGAGATCGAATCCCGGGCTCAGACACTTAGCACCCACCCAGAAACACCTGGCCGTGTAACCTTGAGCAAGTTACTTAATCCCAATTGCTTAGGGGTGGCCAGGTGGCTCAGCGAGTAAGAGCACCTGCTCCAGTGTCGGGATGACCTGGATCAAATCCGGGCTCAGATACTCAGCACCACACCCAGAAATAACTGGCCATGTAACCTTGAGCAAGTTACTTAACCCCGATTGCTTAAAAGAAAAAAAAAAGATTGTCCCTCCCTACCATCTCTGATTTTGTAGGGTTTTGCTCCATAATAGTATTAACAGTAAAAGACTATAGTAAGATTATATAGTTTGGTCATTGGTTCTTCTTATCTACTTGAGGAAAGACCCCAGAACCTACAAAAAATTATAAACTGTGCTGAACTATTTTCTTAGTGAGATGGAATAGAACATAGCAATGATGATCAAAGCAGTAACTGTACCTGGATTCTGCTTACTCTTCATGCAAAATATTATTTTGGGAAATGTAGTCCTGAAATGTGTTGAGAAAGCTGATATAAAATGACCTATCTGTAATTTGGGGATAAGGGATTTTCTTCTAAATAAAGAGTACCCATCCTCATGAATCATGGATGTCTACATGGGAATGGACCTCAAAGGCCAGTTAGTCCAACTCACACCTGAAAAAAGAATCCCTTTTATGAACAGCAATAACCAGACCCCCTCTTTTTGAAGACACCTAATTAGGGAGAGTCCAATATCTCCCAAAGCAGCCCACCTTACTTTTGGATGTTTCTAATTATTAGAAATTTTTCCCTTTGTTTTTAAAAATAATATTTTATTTTTCACAGTTAGATATAAGGACAATTTTTAACACTCATTTAATATTTTTTTTGTTCCAAATTTTTTCCTTCCTCTTACATCCCCTCTCCCTAAGATGGTAAGCAATTTGATATAGATTATATATAGTATATGTATATATAAAATCATGTAAAACATTTCCATATTAGCATATTTTGTAAAATAAGAAACAAATCAAAAGGAAAAAAAACATGGAAAAATAAAGTGAAAAATCAAATGCTTCGGACTTCATTCAGACTCTATTGATTCTCTCTGGAGATGGCTAGCATTTTTCATCATGAGTCTTTTGAAATTGTCTTGGATCATGGTATTGTTGAAAATAACTAAGTCATTCATAGTTGATCATTGTATAATATTGCTGTTACTGTGTATAATGCTCTCCTGGTTCTGCTCATTTCACTTCATGTCTAAGTCTTTCCAGGTTTTTTTTTTTAAATCAGTCTGCTTGTAATTTCTGACAGCACAATAGTATTCCTTTACAATCATATACCACAACTTGTTCTGGTATTTCCAATTGATGGGCATCCCCTCAATTTCCAATTCTTTGCCACCACAAAAAGTGCTGCTATAAATATTTTTGTTCATATATGTCCTTTTCTCCCTTTTCTTTTAATCTCTATGGGGTACAGACCTAGTAGTGGTATTTCTGTAACAAAGGATATGCACAGTTTGATTGTCCTTTGGGCATAGTTCCAAATTGCTCTCCAGAATGGTTGGATCAGTTCATAACTCCACCAATAGTTCATTAGCATCCCAGTTTTCCCACATTCCACTTTTTCTTTTCATTAAGCCAAATTTTCCTCTTGACAACTTCCACCAATTGAACCTAGTGCTGCCTCTTAGCACTAAACAGAAGTCTGATCTCTTTCTGAAGAAAGACAGTTTTTTTGTAAAGGTGGGGTGTGGTTAAGTAAGTCAATCAAATTGTCCCATTCAACTTAAATTACCTACAAAATTCTATATCTTGAATCCTTTGTCAGGTGAAAACATGTCTGTATTGAATCAATCAATCATAAACTTTAGAGTAAATGGAGGAAAGGCACTTGACTAATTTAGATGTCTTTGGATGAACTGGATTGATGTTGCCCAGGAAGTGTGTTCATATTGCTTGTGGAAACTTGGTAGATGGTTGATCTGTATAAAAGAACAGACCAGTTCAGAACCGTGAGATCTCAGTGTCTGATAGCAGAAGGAAAGAGAGCCAAGGTTCTGAGAAGGAATTGGTAGGGAGAGGGAGGCAGGAAGGCAGGAAGACTAATGTTCCATCCTGGACTTTGACCCTGGTCTCCTTCCCCATTCCGGTCTTGAACAGAGGAGGACCTTGTGAACTTTGAAGAAATAGAGGATATGAACAAGAATTGACATGATGAGAAAAGGAAGATTAAAAAGCACCACAAGTAGTCTAGCAGAAAAATTATACCATACCAAAGGGAATCTTATGAACATTCCATGAACTTCAGAAAAAGACTTCTAGAAACCAAGGTCTGAGTTACCCTTTTGCTATATGCTCTTAGCTTGAACCCACTTTCTCCTGGACTTTGTGTTTGCTAGGAGAAGAGTATGTCACAAATTTCTTTTTTTTTCCTTTCTGTTTTAAGGAGAACATTTTATACCAAGTATACTGTCATAGTAAATACCTAGTTCTAAAAGTCAATTAAGGTTGGCTGATTGATAACAACTGATAATGATGGGAGAAGTAAACTGGTGGGGGCTTGTGAACTACGGCATTACAAAGATGACCCTCCTCCTTCCATTCCTTAACTTCTAAGGGATAGAACCTGGAGAGAACTTAGTAATCAAGCTTTGGAGACTCAATCCACCAAGTGTGAGTATGGTTTGAGAGAAACACAATGAACTAATTTGAAGTCTGACCAGAACAAAATACAGAGACAATTACCTCCTTATTCTACAACATTATGCTTCTCAATGCAATTCAAGGTCATATTCATTTTCTTGATTCCCACATCACACCATTGACTCACATTAGTCTTGAAGTCCATTTAAATCCCCAAATCTTTTCACATGAAATTCTGTTTAATCATGGCTCCACCATATTTACCCTGAAGTTTAAATTTTTGAATCCAAATGGTTGAATTTAACATTTATCACTATTAAATTTTATTTCATTTTACTTAGTTCAAAGCTCTAGCCTACCAAGAATTTCTTGAATACTCTGTCACTGAATATGTTAGCCATCCCTTCCAGCTTTGTCTTATCTGTAAACTTGATGATCATACCTCCTATGCTTCATTAAAGACAAAGATGTCAAATAACAGAGCCAACCACAGGTCACAGGGATACTTCATTAGAGACTTCCTTCCAAGTTGACATCAAACTGGAAATATTTGGTCTCACCATTCAGTCAGTTCTGAATCTACTGTCCCATAGTTCACATTGCTCCTTACTTTCCACTAGAATAGCTTGAGAAGTTTAAACAAACCTATGGTTAAAATTTAGGTAAGCTCTATAATCAAGGGGTTTTAACTATTTTCTTATAAAGGACCCCCTTGGTAGTCAGGTGAAGTCTTGTGCACCCCTTCTCAGAATAATGTTTTTACATGCAGTAAATAAAATATATAAGATTACAATCATACTGAAATACAGTTATAATTTTGTTTTTAAGTTTATAGACTTTAGGTTAAGAACATCTCTATAGTATCTCCAGCATTCTCCTAATCTGCTATTTCCGTAAACTTCCCCCAAAAGAAAATAAGTTTACTCTGGCATGACCTGTTTTTGATGCAGTTATGCCGGACTCTGTGATCACCGCTTCCTTCTCTATATATTTGCTAAGTACTCTTTTAATGACGTCCTTTAGAAGTTAGAAATCAAGGCAAGATGACAACATTCTAGTTTGCATATACCATATTCATGTGTATTTTATAAACTGGAGCTCTCTTTTCCCTTCTCCAGTCCTTCAGCATCTCCCACATTCTCTATTATCTTTCAGTTATCAGGCAGTGTTTCAGCAATCACATCCATCAATTCAACTCATTTCAGCACACATTATGGGAAATGGACCAATCAGTAGGATGTAGTTCATCTGGGCCAGGAGTCTTAAACTCACCAAAAGGCACCTGGAGACTCTTGCACTGTCTTCCTACTTCAGTATAAATTCTTTATAAGATATTTTTTAACCTTTTGGATCCAAACCTTTCGGATTCTGCTTAGCAGATAGAACAGAAACAAAGCAAAAAAAAAAAAATAAACAATTCTGCTTTCTCTCTGGGTTCTTTGTAGCATTCTCAGATCTCAAGCAGCATGTCCTTTGCTATCGATAGTCATTAGACATTTCTAAGTCTTAGCAATGGGGAAAGACTTGAAAAAGCAGCATATAGCCCTTTATAGTTCTTCTCCAACTGCTAGCATCCTAGATCCCACTGTAGCTAATAATAACTAACACTTACATAGCATTTAGGATGTGCCAGGCACAATACTAAGCACTTTACAATTATTATCTCATTTGACCCTTCAGGACAACCTTGGGAAGTAGGTACTATTATTATCCCTATTTTATAGGTGAATAAACTAAAGCAAATAGGAATTGAGTGACTTGTCCAGGATCACATAGCTGGTAAGTGACTGAAGTCTGATGTGGACTCAGGTTTTCAGGTGGCACAGTGGATAGAGTACCAGGCCTGGAATCAGGAAGACTCATCTTCCTGAGTTCAAATCTGGCCTCAGACACTTAGAGCCATGTGACTCCAAGTAAGTTACGTCACCCTATTTGCTTCAGTTTCCTCATCTGTAAAAACGAGCTGGAGAAGGAAATGGCAACTTTGTCAAGAAAACCCCAAATGGAACTATGAATAGATGGATATGACTGTAAGTGACTCAACAGCAACAAAAGCTGTAGCCCTGATTTTTATCAGTAGCTTCAGTTGAATGACCATAGGACAGGCAAAACTTGTAGGAATACATAAATGAAATAGACAGCATTCAATCACAATTTATATCTTAAAGATCAAGAATAAAAAGTGTTTGTCAGCATTGTGGCATCTTCTTTCTAAGGGTCAACTTTAATCTGTACTATATATTAAATATAACTACTCAAAATCTTCTTAAGTTTATCTTGATGAGGCATAAACATTCAAGATCATAATAAGATTTATTTCCCAAATTTATTTTTCATCCAAAAAACTGCTTCTAACTGGTAATAGTTCTGTTCTTGGTATAGAATACTGTAGAATTAATTGCACACTCTATTCAAGGGAGATACTCAGATATTTTATTCCCAGTGAAACACCTGACTCCAGATATTGCTGGTGGATACAAAGCATGTTTAAAGTATGTGTGTTAAAAATAGATGCTAAAATAAATCAGATGGTTGCTGCCTCAATTTAATTTCATTTTGCCCAAAGTCCCTGAGCTGCCTAAGTACCAAAAAAATAGTAAAAAAGCAGAGAAGTGTAGGATTTTTTCCCCTTTGGCTTTAACTTTCCATTACTGCATCTATAATGATAATTGTAGCCCAAAAGAAGGAGAATGTAAAATTTATCCCAGAATGCATTTTAACTTTTCACAAATAAAGGTCGTTTCTTTCTTTTTAAAATAATAAAGAAGAATCCACCATTAAAGCTGCAGGGATTAGTTGTTTGCATTAGTGACCTGAGCATGAAATGCTGGATGAGTAGAACAATGGGGCAATGAATGCCTTTTCCAGCATCATGTTTTTCTTGTCTGCTAGAGAAAGAAAAAGCCAGAGTTTCACACACAGGAAACCAAGGCCCTATCTCTGTTACCAACATTAAGGCAAATGAAATCCATGTGTCCATGAAATACCGTAAAATAAGGATTGCCTACTAAAGATTTTGAGTTTTCACTTGAGTGAAATGCTTTTAGATCCCCATCTAGGATCCATGCACTTGTTATTTCCTTAAAGTTGTCCCATCTGGCAGTTTTGAGGCCACATGCAGTCCTCTAGGTCCTCAAGTGCAGCTTTTTGTGTGAATCCAAACTTTGCAGACCAAAGAAGTTTGGATTCAATCAAAGAGCTGTACTTGAGGACCTAGAGGCCCATATGTGGCTTTGAGGCCATAGGTTCCCCACCCTTGGGTCTTACCCAACCTGTAAGAATTCTCCCCACAAGATTTCTGATAAATGGTACTAACTTCTGAATGAAGACATAAAACCATAGGGAACCCATTACCTACTAAGGCAGCTCATTCATTTTTGGACAGCTCTGACTGTTAGGAAGTTTGTCTCTAAATTGAGTCTAAATTTGAGTCTGCAATTTCCACCCACTGCTCCAAAATGTGAACTCTGAGATGAAGCAGAGAAAATCTAACTCTCATCTCTCTTCACAACAACGCTTCAATGCTTTAATATTTTCCTGTTCTTCCTAAGTCCTTTCTTTTCCAAGGTAAACACCATTTCCTCTAACCAATCCTCATATGGTATGATCTCTAGTCCCAGGCAACTCTCCAAACATAAGCTGTAGAATAGTTGCTATCCTCATTGGCAGAAGGAATTTCCTTACTGGAAATTCCCTACAAGAATGAAAGAAATCCTTGGCCTGAATAAAAACAATTAAATAAAATGAAATGGCTTCTTATTAGGTGCTGTATTATAGAATAATGAAGGTCAAGCATCCTAAGTTTTGTAACTTCAGGGAGCTCCCTGTAGGAAATAGCACAGCAAAAACAACTGTGAAAACCTTGAGAACTAGTTAGAATCTTTGAATATTTTCTCCTCAGTAGAACTCCTGCTCTCCAAACAGGCAAGATTCTGAAAGCCTCATGTGTGAGAGCAATAGTGTCTTGCTTTTAAAATCTCTCTCATTCTCTAAATCCCCGTTAACTGGAATTGTCCTGCCTCATTTCATTCCATGTTCAGCCTTTCCAAAGGCTGTCCCTGGCTCCTAAAAAGGGAATGATTAGGATAAGAAATCCAGTTTATCCCTCAATCCATTCTAAACCCTGCACAGGAGAGAAAGTAACTATTTCTTATCCTTCTCTCCAATGACCTGACAACTTGACCAAAACTTTGAGGTGATAAAGATGAATGTTTACTCCTGTGAGACTGAAACTCAAGGTGGACAGGATTGATTAATCCTTTACCGGAGCCCAGGCTATTTTGATGAATGTATGAAGAGCCACATCCTCTTAGGTGGGTCTAAAGCTATGCAGGTTTCCCCGTCCCAAAGGTCAGAAGCCTTGTCCTCTTCTGTTAGTGAATTGTGTGGTGTTTGAAAATTATTGCTGACAGATTGGGAATTTTTTAATAGAAATTCCAGGAACCCAGAAGCATCTGTATGACATGTGAATAAAGGGAAAGGATGATCTCTTTCTCAGCTAGAGGCTGAACTTCTCTGATAAAATATCGATGTCAATAGGTCAGAGGGACCTCTATTACCTTATCTTACCAAACTTTTTTTTAATAGCACAGCAAAATTTTAACAAAATTCTGTGCTCTAGGGCTTACTAAGGATCAGCTAAGGAGTTTAGAGAGATAAAGGGACATGTCCCTTTGTTTTTGAGAATTATTTCTTTTTTTATCTTAACCCTGATTGGCTGTTCCCTGTTTCATTTTTCCTCTTGCCTTAATGGAAGGACTTGGGAAAGGCAGTATGCTGTAGCAAGGAGCCATTTTCTATAGTACATTTGTATAGTGTATTTGCATAGTACAGTGGTGAGAGTATGGAACCTAGAATCAGGAAAGATGGGGAAACAAATCTCTCCTCCAACACTTAGTAGCTGTTGGACCATGGATAAATCACATAACTTTTCTGAGCCTCAGTTTTCTCATTTGAAAATGGGATTTGATAATAAAATTTTTAGTACATACAGAAAACAATGACTGTATTTCCAGGGTATTTATTTGGATGAAATGAGATGACAGTTATAGAGGACTTTAAAAATTTCAACCATATTATATATATGTATAAACAATATTTTGTATAGTAAAATATTTGGAGGGGAACTAAGAGCTTTCAACTTATAGCTGCTCATTGTTTACTTGTTCCTTAAAGCCAGCAGAAGCATCTAGAACTTCATGGCACTGTCTTTCTTCTTTAATATAGCTGTATCCAATACAATTTGATAAGCATTTATCAAGCACCTACTGTATATATAGCTCTCTGCTAGATATTTACAAGGAAACAAAGCTTTGATAAGACCCTGGCCTCCTGAATATTAAGTCTAGCAGGGGAATATGAGAAATACACAGATAACTGACATAAAATAACAAATTAGTACATCAGGGAAGTTCAAAACAAAAGTATTATTTGTCATTTAATTTTAAAAAGACCATTACAATAGAAGATCATGGAAGTCTTCCTGGAGAAGGTGGTATGTGAGTTGGAGTTTCAAATATGAGAAAGAGTTCCACAGGCAAACACAAAACAGAAGGACCTTCCAGGCAGAGGGTACAGTGTGAACAAAGGCACATAGTAAGGAAAGGTGTTTTCTGGAGGTAGAGAGTAGTTCAGTTTGGCTAGAAGTCAGATTACAGGGAAGAGTGGGTCATAAAGTAATTAAGACATTGAGTGTGGTGACATTTTCAAGAAGTTTAGGTGTGAAGGCTGGTGGTAGGAGATGAGATGTTATATACCAGAATTAATTACTAGAAGGGGGACCTGGGTAGGAATTTTGGAGTTGTTTCTTGTTGTTTATATTTTAAGAGCATCGTTCCCTTATTCATTCAATCATTCATTCAATAAATATCTGTTAAGCCCTTACTGGATATAGGCCATGGTCTTGAAGGAGATATAAATTTAAGTGTCTGTTACATTACTAAGACACAATTACAAAAAGATATCAGTGTAGGATGTCATTCTGTATGGCTCCAAATCATAGAAAATCACAATCTAAGAAAATCTAGGAATGAAAGTGATCCAACAGGCAATGACAAGAAATATGGTTACGTAAATGAGCTTTGACATATTATGAACAATAAATCACATGTGCGAGATAGCCTAAAAGTTATGATTCTGGACATGTCCTTTTCAATTCCTGATATTCTATTATTCTATGTAGGAAGGAAACAAGCATTTATTAAGTTCCTACTATGTACCAGACACTATGCTAAGGACTTTACAAATACTATCTAATTTGATCCTTGCAACAAGAAGAGGTATTATTGTTTTCTTCATTTTAAAGATGAGGAAACTAAGGTGGATAGATGTTAAGTGACCTACCCAAGGCCACACAGGTAGTAATTATGTAAGGTTGGATTTGAACTCAGGTCTTCATGACTCCAGACCCAGGGATTTGTCCACTGTTAACCAGGAAAGGAAGTGGCCTGCTTATGTAACAAGAATGAAAGGTAACAGATAGAGAGATAAAGTATTATGTATGTGTGTGTTTGTATGTACATGCACATGTCCATACAAACGTGTAACAGAGAGAGGCCTTTAGCACACTAAGTAAGCATATTTGCTATGGAAGATTTATGGGAAAATATGGTTAAGATTTGAATCACACAGGATGAGAAAGTGTAGATGGGTTGGGAGCTTCAGTGGCAGAAGGAGTATCTACTACATTGAGGAGATCACAGAGCCATTGAAGTGTCTAGTAAACAGTCAGTATAGCTTAGTTTGTAGAGTACTGGACTTAGGCACTAATTACTGCTGGTTGATAGTCCACAGGCAAACATAAGATAGAAGGACCTTCCAGGCTTTGGAGTCAAGAAAGTCTGAGTTCAAATTCAGACTTAGACTAGCTGTGCGATCCTGGGCAAGTCACTTTACCTCTGTCTGCCTCAGTTTCCTCATCTGTAAAATAGTGATAGTAATAGCACCTACTTCCCAGGATTGTGATGAGAATAAAATGAGATAATAATTTTAAAGTGCTTTGAAAAAAATATTAAAGCACTATATAAATGATAGCTATTATTGTTGCTTGTTATTATTTCAACCCTCTTCAATTCACTCTTCTAGTTTTTTCTACTCTACCTTTTGGGATCCTTTTCCTATTCTAAATGAATTAGAAATACATTCAATGGGAAGCGGACCATATTTCTTTCAGGGTTATGGACCTTATGGCTTCACTGAATAAGGGCAAAGCAACACTTCCCATTATACCGTAGAAGTGAAAAGCAAACTCAGAATGGATAAGATAGGTCTTGCAGTAGTTTGCATACAGTTGATGATTAAACCTGTGAGAGCTGATAAGGTCACTAAGTGAAAGAGTATATAGAGAGAAGACTGTGACATTGTCTTCATTGGTTTATAGGCTAATATAAGACCTTTTCATTTTGTTCATTTTCTGTGAGATGAAATACTGTTTTGTACCTAATACTATTATAACCTTGAGTGCTTGTATAGCATTTGAGGGATCCTGTTGCCCATTTTTGTGGAGACCTCTATATAAGCCATGTTTTGAGTTTTCCAAAGTGAAATGAGTAGGGGCAAAATTAGTCAAATAATAGCTAGAATTTATATAGCTCTTACTATGTACCAAGCACTGTGCTAAGCAATTTACAATTATTATTTCATTTAATCCTCACAACAACCCTGGGAGGTAGGTGTTATCCATGTTTTGCAAATGAGGAAACTGAGGCACATAGAGTTTAAGTGACTTGCCCAGAGTCACACAGCTAGTAAGTGTCTGAAATTGAATTTTAACTCAGGCCTTCTTTATTCCTAGTGGTCTATCCACTGAGTCATCTAATGGCCCCAAAGAGACTGGAATATTGTGGACAGTACACAGAGGTAGAATTGGACCAAATGAGCCCAGATTCAGGGAGCCCTGACCCATGTAAATGCAACATATAATTCCTATTCCTTCTCTAGCTTGATTAATTATTTCTCTCTCTCTCTCCTCTCTCTCTCTCTCTCTCTCTCTCTCTCTCTCTCTCTCTCTCTCTGTCTCTCTCTCTCTCTCAGAATTCAACTCTTATAAGCTAAAAGGCATAACTTATCTTTCATTAGACATTATCATTCCTCCCTACCATGCCTATCCCCCCCTTTTATCTTGCACCAGATCTTTGGTTTTGACCCTCCTTGTGCCTATGACATCACTTTCTGTCTCTACCTTTCTGGATCATTTATGATTCTTACAAAAAACCCAACCATGTGGGGCACCACATATTAAACCATTTAATTGAATTATTCACCACAGTCCTAGAATCTTGGCCCCTTTATGTTATACTATTATCCCATTGTTAGTTCTCAACCCTGGGTAACTTCTATCATCTAATTTTCAGTTTTTGTTGTTGTCCAGTCATTTTCAGTCATGTCCAACTCTTCATGACTCCCTTTGAGGCTTTCTTGGCAAAGATATTGGTGTGCCATTTCCTTTTCCAGTTCATTTTACAGATGAGGAAACTGAGACAAATGGGTTAAGTGACTTGTCCAGGTCACACATTTAGTAAATGTCTGAGACCAGATTTGGACTAAATAAGAGAAGTCTTCCTGATTCTAGGCCCAGCATCTATCCACCCTGTCACCTAGTTGCCCAATTTCTCTGTCACCACTCCCAAATTTCTGAGCATTACTGGAGACAGTCACAAATACATATTATTTCATATACTTATGCATATTCTTAGTTGGACCCTCACTCTCATATCACAAGCTTTTTATTTAATTCACATTCCCTGTAATGACTACTCTTAAACTTTTTCCTTTCTTCTAAAATCTGTATCTTTACCACTTCGCTATAACAGATAACTTCATCTCACCAAGAAGCTCTCTGTGACTAACTCCAAACAACGGCATGTTGTAATCTGGACAACAGACATTGTTCATCCAGTTGGTCTTTCCTATGTGGATGGTCAGGCTAAGTTGTTTTTAGTGGTTTTTTTGTCTCTTCAAAGAGGCTCTGAAATGTTTTGGGACCATATATGGGTTGTGGGGGATTCAAAGTTACTGGAATGAAGGGACCAAGTGGGAGTCACTATAATCAAGTCTTGAAACACAATTTTGTTAGATTATTTGTGTGACTGACACATGGAGTGAGGTAGGATGAGTGGGGCCTTTATGTAATTCATCTCTCCAATGTTATTTTAAAAGGGTTTTATGTTTTTGTGATATTTCTTCTGGTTTTGTTGATGCAATTGTAGATTTGGTATATTTTTTCTTTTTGTTTTGAGGCTGTTAGTCTTGGGAAGGGTGGGGTATGCTGAAAACAATTTTTCTATCATCTTGCCAACCTAGTGACCCCAGAAAGATCAGTTTAAATAAGCATTTTTCCAATATATACTTAGCCAATAAAATAGTATTGTGATGTACATCATGTCTTGGTTGGTGATGGTAAAAAGTTAGGAAAAAACACAAGTACATTAATAATAATAACTAACATGTACATAGCATTTACTATGTGCCAGGTACTGTGTTTATTATTTCATTTGATCCTTACAACAACCCTCGGTGGTAGGAGGCCATTATTAAGTCCATTTTGCAGATGAGGAAAAAAACAAATGGAGGTTATGTGATTTGTCTGGTGTCATATAGCTAGTAAGTGTCTGAGTTTGGATTTGAATTTGAATTCAGGTTAGAGGGAAATGACACAATCCAATCAACATTCACTAGTAATTAAAAATAATTGTCCTCCAAGGATTTTTTTAATACGATCCAGTAAGCAGATGAAATTAGAAAAGAATATAATTTAACTAGTAACACATTTTAGTCAAGGGCAGTGCTCTGAAGCATAAAAAAGGCACAATGGTGGCCCCTGTTTCATGTTTATATCTGGGGCTCTAATTTGAACTCCTATGATTATTCTTCCAGACTTCTTGCTGTGCTAAGATGCAGAAAGCCAAAGCAGACATGTGGCTTGTATATTGCTTCATGTAGAAAATAAGATTGCACCAATTACCATGTTTGCATTTTGTAGGATGGCCCCATTTAAATCGATTATGTGTTAAACAAGAGATCTGTGCAATTCCCAGCTCAAAGTTAATCTGACATTACCCCAGTGCATCCAATCTGTAAAGTAAATGATTGGCTGCACTTTTGGGAAAGAAGTTAACAAGGTCTTGTAATAGGAACCAGTTAGGACCAATTAAATTTAGCCTGTCTTTCAAATTAAGAAACACAGCTTGGCATTTAGACTTCCATTTTGAAAATTCTTCGAAACAAATAAAATAGCAGACTACTTCTTGTACTTAGCTTTTACTTTCAGAATGATGCTATTGTAACTAGTAAAGACAAAAGAGGTGGTATATTTTAGATACTTCATGCCAGGGACAATTGGTAATAGAATCTAAAGAATTTGAATACAAAGAATAACTTCCCACCAATTAGAGTTCTTCAAAAAATGAGATGGCCTGTTACCTAAGGTGGTGAGTTTTGGTGAGTTTCCTGTCACTAGGTATTCAGAAGAAGACAAATGACTACTTAACAAAGATATAGGAGAGATCCCTTTTCAAGTGCCAGATAACCTTTGAGGGTTTTTCCTACTCTAAGATTCTGTGATAGGCTATGTTGTACAATGGATGGAGCACTGAAGAGCAAAATTTAAAAAAAAACTCATGTTCTGAGAGAAACGATTATTCAATAACCAATTATTAGAAAGAGTCAGGTTGTTTTTTTCCCTCTTTCTTAGCTCCTTATTCTCTACTAGGTCAAGCCAGCATCTGAAGGACATGGTTGATGGATGAAACTGTCAAAACCCCCAGGGTTTTGATCCTGGATGGGAATTGTTGCCCTGAGTAACTAGAAAATCTTCCAAAAATTTAATCAAATGAATTCTAGCCCTTGTGTTCCACTCAGCCAGGTCTGAGGAGGGCTGTACTCCCTTTTGTCTAGATTTCCTTTAGGAGGGGGTGGTCTGGAAAAGAGATTTGTTTCTTAGTTCAAGACTGAGTGGTCCCTTATTAGAATAAGTCCACTTCTTATAATATCCCTTCTTATTAATTGTTAACCAAGCAGAGTTGATTGCCACCCTCAGGAACACCCACTCTTCCAAGGGCATATAAGAGTTGAGTGTGTTCCATGTGAGGGGTCTTCAGCATTCGAGAGTGCCACTAATCCTTTTTATTAATTATTTTAGCATGATTAATAAAATGATTAATTACCCAGAAACTATGTTTCTCAAACTTTTTATACATCACAGTGCTTAATAGATATGTGACTCTGGACAAATCCCTACCTCTCTCTTTCCCCCAGTTTTCTCATGAGTAAAATGATAGGGTTGGATTTGATGGACCTTGAGGTCTTTCCCAGCTCAAAGTCTATGAATGCTGAACTGCTGAAAGTATTTTAATTTTAGATTTTGAAACTGGAAAGGACTTTAGATACCAAAAAGCTTAAACTCCTTATTCTAAATGGCAAAACTACCCAAGTCATGCAGCATAACCATGAGTCAAACCTGGGTCCTTGGACTCCAAAAGCAGAGCTTTATCTTCCATACTCCATTTCATTTTCCTATCCAGTGCTCAAATAGCTAAGACAAGAAGGTAGAGCAGGGAGGCCAAGGACTTCCTGGTGTAGGAGGAAATGAACCAGAAGATGAGCATTGTCTCATGTTATATTCAAAGTACAAGGACAAAGCACACCCCTCCCCCCTGATGCTGACCCACGTCAGTCCAAAAACACGTTTCCTATCTAAGAATCCTAAGAAATAATCCCACTTGTGCCAAGTTTTCCAAGAATTCCTTTGAAAGTGATGCTTAGTGTTTGATTATTTTTACAAGGTACAAAAATAGTCCCAACAACCTAAAGTCACAACATGAAATGTCAGATCTTACTTTTCACCACCTATATAAGTGCCTATGAGAGACACTAAAGGAAAATATTACTGTTTCTGTTTTTATTTATTCTGCCCGCCTTCATCACCAATATGGGTGTGTTAGTAGCCCAGGGTGAATGTTCACATTAGGGAGAATGTGGACATTCAAAATTGGGGTTCTAGAATCACAGAATTTAATAGTTGGAAGGGACCTTAATGGCAGTCTGGCTCAACCTGTTCTTGGAAGGAATTCTTATAATAACATAGCTAACAGGTCTCTGTTTGAAGACTTCAAGGAGGAGGGTCCTATTACCTCTTCAGGAAACCTGTTCCACTTTTAAATAGCTCTTGCCAGGAAATTTTTCCCCTGACATAAAACCCAACTGTCTCCTTTCATAAAATTTGTCATTATTCCTGATTCTGCCCTCTGGGTCCAACAGAACAATGATAACAGCTAACATTTGTATAGCGCCTCGAAGTTTTCCAGGGACTTTACACATATCTCATTTTTTAAAAATAAGCAATTGGGGTTAAGTAACTTGCTCAAGGTTACACGGCCAGTTATTTCTGGGTGTGGTGCTAAGTATCAGAGCCCGGATTCGATCCCAGGTCATCCATCCCAACTCTGGGGCCAGTGCTCTTACTCACTGTGCCACATGGCTGCCCCCACATATCTCATTTGATCTTCACATCAATCCTGGGAGATGGGTGCTTTTACTATTCCCATTTAAATTAGAGGAAATTGATAGAATCAAAGGTGAAGTAACTTCCTGGGGTCATACAGCTAGTAAATAACTAAGGTCAGTTTTTAACTCAAGTCTTCCTGGCTCCAAATCCAATCTATCTGCTGTACCACATAGATTAAAGATAAGGAAATATTCTAAAGAAGAAAATATTACATAAAGTCAGAGAATGTTGGATTTAGGAGGTACCTTAGATTCACCAGCGTTTAGTGGTTTTTGATTTTATATAGTATCATAGACTGAGAGCTGGAAGAACATCAGTTACTAAGCATAAACAGAAAGCTAATTGTATGAATATTATAGTGCAGGAGATTTGTTCATTTTTGGAATGGGAGGAGGGATGGGAGAGAGAGGGGTAGAATTTTAAGTTCATTGGTATAGGGAAATCCCAATGAGGAAACTCCCTCAATCTACAAAGATTTACATTTTCTCGTATCTCCTAGTCTTGAAGAGCTGTCTAACCCACTGAGAAGTTAAGTGATGATTTGCCCAGGGTCCCATGAATCACAGGTGGGACACGAACCCAAGTTTTCATGTCTTCTTTATTTTGAAGTGGATTCTCTTTCAAATAGTCCATACTGCCTCTTATCTTTGTCACACTAAATGCCTACATTTCCCAAAATTGCCTTTTATAAATCAGCTCCCTTTAATGATGATCAAATGATAGGCAGATGATTTTTCTGTAAAAATATTCTTATTAGCAAGTTCTAATTGCAAGGGAAACTAGGTGGTGTAACAGATAGAGCACTGGAACTGGAGTCAAGAAAATTCATCTTTTTGAGTTCAAATCAAATCAGAGGCTGTGACTCTAAACCAGTCACTTCTCCTCTGTAAAATGGGCTGGAGAAAGAAATGGCAAATGTTTCCGATATCTGCCAAGAAAACCCTAAATGGGGTCACAAAGAGTAGGCCATGACTAAACAATAAACAATATTCTTATTAGCAAGATTTTCTTAATGTAACGAAGAGAGCACAAAGTGAAGTTAGAATCACAGGACACTTAAAAGTTGCATAAATCAGAGATAAGTCTTAGCCAGGTGGGCTGAGATGGTTGCTCTACATTTGACCCCTACTCCTACCCTACCCTGTTATTTAATTCTCCAGTCATTGGGTCCTCTGTGTGTTCCTGGCCTGGTCCTACCCCTTGGCATGATGCTTTCCTAGGTATATTGTGGCTGTTCCGGTCCTGGGATGACAATCAGCAAACCTAGAATGATTCTAGTCTCTCTTTTCCAACATTTCCCCAAATCACTGTCAAGGGGTATCAGGCGGAAGGTTCTCAGTGTGTTATCCCACACTCCTTCAGGTTTCTTTTCTCAGAGTCCCTATCCCTCAGACAATTTCTACATCAGTCTCTCAGATCCTCAAACTCCTGGGGGGCACTCCTTGGCCTAAATATTCATAATACAATTTTATTGGAATAGTTTATGTGATAATTATATATTTTTCATAGTTTTGTCACTATTCAAGAACATAGTTGCTCAATTTACATATAAAAAGAGAATCACTACTTAGCTACTGTGGTGCTGGCATACATTTTATGCCATCAAGGGTTATCTATTAATTCTCAATATCTTATTTAAATTAGAAAACCTGGGGCGGCTAGGTGGCACAGTGAATAGAGTACTGACCCTGGAGTCAGGAGGACCTGAGTTCAAATCCGGCCTCAGACACTTAACACAAAAACTAGCCGTGTGACCTTGTGCAAGTCAATTAACCCCAATTGCCCTCCAAAAAGCAAAAGCAAAAAAAAAATTATTTTAAATTTAAATTAGCAAACCTTAAGGATTGTGTGATCTTGATTTTTAAAAGTACCCAAATATTAAGGTAAATGTTCAACTTCTTATATCTATAGCCCTAACAAACATCTACAGAGGAACTACTCACTTTAGGGTTGCCTACAGCTTCTGCTTTGTGGCTTATTCTTAGACCTATAGAATCATAGAGTAAGAGTGAAAACAGATTTTAAAGAATGTCTAAGCTGATTTCCTCATTTTAGGTGGAAGGGCAAGAACAGCCTGGATCTGTATAAGCTCCTGAGATTTGTAGCGTTTTGCTCATTGTCTGAAGCAAGGAAATATCTGTTGCTTTGGATGGTGTGGGACCCTATTATCGCAACTACTGGGATTTAAAACATACAGATTCTGTCTTTGAGATGATCCAGGTACCTTTTCTAGGTATTGTTGGATTCCTGTCATGTGCCAGCTTTTGGAGGGTAGAGAGATAGAATAAGCTAAGTGCTTTACAAATATCTCATTTGATCTGGGAGAAGGTTGGAGAGGTAAAGGGGTAGGGACTTGAGACAACTAGGTGGTACAGCAGACTAAAGTCAGAAACACCCGAGTTTAAATTGGCTTCAGACTCTTATTAGTTGTGTGACCCTGGGCAAGTCACCTAACCTCTGACTCATTTTCCTCATCTATAAAATGGGGATAATAATGGCACCTACCTTCCAGGATTGTTGTAAAGATTAAATGAGATAGTAATTGTAAAGTGTTTAACATAGTACCTGGCATACAGTAAGTTCTACATAAATGTTAGTTATTATTATTAGTGTGATTTCATTAGAATAGGAAACTCTCAGATGAGGCAACATTATCAGTGCAGTGGAGGCCGGCACCTTCTCTGTAAATTAGGGTCTTAGAGTTGCCTAGAACAAGAAGTTAAGTATGTGTTAGAGGCAAGACCTGAACCAATATCTTTCTAGCACCAAGGCCAGAGGTCTAGCTGCCACATGTTGCCACACTCTGTGAGACATATCGGTCTGTATATATGTATACACACACACACATATATATATGTATATATCCATATGTATGTATATGCTTGTCTGTATATGTATGTGTATATAGAATACTACTTTACATTTAAATTGTGCATTATAATTTTCCAAGTACTTTCCCCTATATTACCTCATTTGAGACTAATAATCATTCTGAAAGTTAGACAGGTTATTATTATTCCCATTTTGTAGATTAGAAAATTGAACTCCAAATTATCTAACATCCATGTTCAATAAATATGTAAGCAGGCCAAGAATCTCAAGGGAGCCAGCTGAAGGTTAAGGACTGAAGGAAACCTCAGTAAGCACAAGGAATCAACTGTGAATCAAGTTCAGGAGAAGAATCCTGAGTCAGAATTAAGTCTGGTAAATGGGAAAGATCAATAGTGGATATGGATGATGTCAATGGCAGAGGCTATTTGCTAAGAGGGGGGATAGTGGGTGGCTGGGTGGCTAGTCCTTATGCACTTATTTCCCTCTCCTCTCCCCTACCTCCACTGCCTACATACCTTTTCAGGCAAGACTTCTGGTTCAATGTTTTCTATTTTTTATACTATGCTGTCTTTCAAAGATACTGCTCCTGTCCTCAAGTTTAAAATCTATTTCAATAACAGGGTATATGGGGCAGCTAGGTGGCACAGCAGATAGAATACCAATCCTGGAGTCAGGAAGACCTGGGTTCAAATCCAACTTTAGACACTTACTACCTGTGTGACCTTGGACAAATCACTTAACCTTTTTACCTCAGTTTCCTCATCTGTAAAATCAACTGGAGAAGGAAATGACAAACTACTCCAGTATCTCTTCCAGAAAACTCCAAATGGAGTCACAAAGAGTCAAACACTACTGAAACAACTGAAAAAGAATAACAACAACAGGGTAGATACATATAAAAAGTTAAATAATGGTACTAAGCAATAGTCATCTGAGTAAATATCAAGTAAGTGGTATGGGAAATAAGTTAGAGAAAGCTCATTGTGGGCCAGATGGCTAGGAAAGGGCATATAGAAGGTGGAACTTGAGCACAGCTCTGATGGATGTGTTTGGGGGACAATAAATTCAGTCTGGCTGGAACAAGAAGGGTTTGGATGGAGTAGTGAGTAATCGAGGGAAAGGTAGATGAAGAGTCAGATTGTGAAAAGAGTTGAATGTCAGACTGAGGATCTTAAATTTTATTTTTAGTCAGGGGAATGAAATGATGAAAGTGTTAAAGATGTTAGAGGAAGATTAATTGGTTCTGTGGTATGCAGGAGAGATTAGAGCTAGGGAGAGACTAGTGTCAAGGAGATGAGTTAGAAGATAATAGTCATGAGGTTCTGAGGGCCTGGACCAGGGCAGTGATGGTGGAAATGGAAAGGAAGGCAGAGATGTCAAAGACATTACAAAGGAAAAAACAAAAGGAAAAAAAAAAAACAAAGGATCTGGTAATTGATTAGATGGTGGGGCGGGGAAGGAATGGGAGAGAGGTCAAATAAGATTCTAAAATTTTGAACCTATAAGGATCTGAATTCAAATTTTAAATTCTAATATTCCTGAAGATGCCATAAACTCACAATTAATTATATTAGGCCTTTATCTTTATTTCATTCTGATGGGCAAAACTTATACATTTTATTGACTATATTCAGGCATCTTGGTTCTTTGAAAGGGGTCATAGGGATTGTCTCTTAGTTCAACCTTCGAGTTTTAGAATTGAGGAATCTGTGAACCAGAGAAGAAGTGATTCACCTGACATCATGCAGTATTAATAGAAACAGAATTTTCATCTTTTGGGGGTTTGGGAGGTGGGGATTCAACATACATTCAACACATAATACATTAGTATATTGCAATTATATGTTGCTGTATTCAAAACAAATAAAAAGCAAGCAGTATTTGTTGGTCAACTTTCAAAAATGACACACAATTTATTGGTATGATATTCTTCTCGTAAAATGTAAGCTTCATAAAGAGGCAGATAATTGACACAGTGGATAGAGTGCTGGGCCTGGACTCAGGAAGACATCTTTCTGAATTAAAATCTTGCCTCAGTTACTTACTAACTGTGTGACCTTGGGCAAGTCACTTAACCCTATTTGCTTCAGTTTCTTTGTCTGAAAAATGAGCTGGAGAATGAAATGGGAAATTACTCTTGTATCTTTGCCAAGAAAACCCTAAACGAGGTCATGAAGAGTTGGACACAACTAAAATGACTGAACAACAACAAAATCTCAGCAGTATGGTGTGGTGGAAAGATTGATACATTTATAATCAGAAGAGCTGGGTTAGAACCCGAGGTCAGTCATTTCCTACTTATCTAATCTTGGACAAGACACAGCCTCTCACGGTCTCAGTTCCTCATCTGTTGGTCTAGATCAGAGGGGGTTAAACATACAGCATTGTAGTCTGCTACACTCCCAAGTGTTGCCTGAACCAGATTAAAATGTAATTGGGAAATATTTAGTAAAATAAATAGAAATAGAACACAGATAATAGTAATTTGTGGTTTTCTACATCTATGTACAGCCAGCAGGGATCTTTATTATTATTTAGTGGCCCTCTTCTTATTTGAGCTTGACACCACTAGTCTAGATGACCTCTTCAAGTTTCTTCCAGCTCTAAATCTATGATCCTAGACTATTAAAAGACTACTGCTTCTATTCAGCAACACAGAATATTTATTTATGTAATAAAATCTTGCTTAGAGAGTTTTGATTTCATTAAGAGGGAAATAAAATATTTAAGTTAGAAAAATTACAGAGTTTTCAAAACATGAACTGTTTTTGAATTCAAAACACTCTGTTCCTTTGGCACACACTAGACCTGAAGTATGTAATTGTTTGTATTTTTCCAGGATGTCAAGCGTCTGTCACTAAATTTAGAGATGATGAATTGTGATAGATTGACTGCCTTCTCTGGGTTTTTATATACTTGACATAAAAGCATGGATTTCCTAATCCTGGAGTAGCCTCCAAAGTCCATTTGATTTGACATTTAAGTGTCTGTTGTGACAGTGACTTTTAATGCTATGGTCCCTGTCAAATAAAATATACTGAGGTTACCACCTCTTGGCACAGATTCAAGAGTAAGTCAGTTAGTCAATCAATAAACATCTATTAAATGTCTGCCATGTGCCAGGCACTATATGCTTTGGGGATACAAAAAAAGGTAAAAGACATTTTTATCCTGCAATTGCTCAGCTACCTGATATTGCCTTGATGTTGCATAAGGCATTTTCACCCAACAGTTATAAACCAACTCACTGTTTTGTGTTATATTTCTCTCTAGTCATACATTGTTAATTTCCAGGCTCTTTAGGGAGAGAAAGTCTGCCCTGGGACTCTATAAAAATAACATTCATTTAGGAAGTTAATTAAACTTATCAACAGGGACTTAATTCAGTCTGAATTAGAGAAGGGCTGCTCCAGAAATATCAAGCAACCAGAAAAATAAAAATAACTAAACATCTAACAAATGAAATTTGTTAATGGTAAAAAACATGAGATCAACAGAAACCTATTTAGATTGACATCAGTTCTAAGGGCTCCTAAAGCTCATTAAAGCACTTACTTAACATATCCCAAAGTACTGACAGTACCATTAAGCGTGGAGTATATTTCTGACCATGTCACTCCCTTGCTAAAGTAACTGTAGTGACTCCCTATTGCCTCTGAGATAAAAGCCTTTCTCACAGCTTAGCTCCATTTATCTTTCCAGACTAATTTCACATTGCTCCCTTTAACTGCCAGACTGGTCTACTTTCCCAAATTCTGTATTCCCTCTCCTGGCTCTGTGCCTTCCAAAAGACCATTCCCTCCTACCCAAAATGTTCTTCCTCCTTATCTCTGCTTCTTAGCAATCCTAGATTACTTTAAGCTTGAACTCATGTGTCACTTACTTCAGAACACTTTTTCTGGCTGACCTCCTTAGTTGTTAGTGTCCTCACCCTCAAAATGTCTTCTATATATTTTTTATTTTGCAAATGAGATCTCTGTATAATCAAGATTATCAATGATAATGTAATTTCTGATATCCAATTTCCCATTTCTCAATGCTGATTGTTTAAATAGCTCAGGACTAAATGATTTCAATTATATGCCATACCCTTTTCTCATTCTTCTTGCTTTTTTCACCAATTCTGATCTTTTCCCTGATGAGTTAGTAGTCTTCTCTTACACAGACAACTAATTCAGTGATAATAACCACATTATTAGCAAGTCTTTTCATGAATGCTATGATAGAATCTATTTCTTTTCTTGAGATGTAATTTGGTACCTTGGTTCAGCACCTACCAGGTTTTTTTTTTCTCCAACAGTTTTCATGCTATAATGATGCAAAACTTCAGTGTAGTTTACTTTGCAGGTCTTTGGTTTCTTTCATTCCTTTTCCTGAGTCATGCTTTCCTACGTATTACTCATTACCTTTTTTTCTTCCAATTTTTCATTGAATCTGTTGATTATTGAAGCATATGTTGATTTTATTTGAAGTTTTATGTTGGGTTCATATATACTCATTTGTAATTTTTTTATAAAAGATGATGATGGTGAATGAATGAATATGAGTACTATCATCTTATAAAGCAAAAATAAGAAGTTTTTTAATTTTATCAAAGTTTAACAAGAAATCCAGCTAAACAAAGTCATCCAAATTATGAAAGACTTTTAATACAATACTAATGAAAAAATGATAACAATTAGAAGAAAATGGGAATTTCTATAAAGATTATTATATCAAATAATTTTCACCATCAAGAGTAATTGATACTATCACACTTGGGCCCTAAAACCATAATCCTAGGTTGCTGAAGGGAGGGGGAGAAATGGAATTAAAAATTACAAAGATGGAAAAAGGAACCAAATTGGACCAAGTTCTCTACACAGTAGATCTATTCTGAAGAAGATTTAATTGTGAGAATGATAAAAGATGGATATGCAAGGTATGTGAGAGAGGTAATGATACCAAAACCATGGAGAAAGCCTCAAACCTTACTAATAAAAAAGTAAACATTTTAATGAATAGGCTTGATTTGGACTGGTATTTATAGGTCATTCAGCACTTTAAAAAAAGGGAATTTGGTTAGTCATAGCATAGAAAATATATTCAATAAGGATACTGTAGCACTCAGATTTGATAGATATGGTCCCTCATTTCCATATAGAAATGTATTTAGCCAACAGAACAAGGTGTGATGACTCCCTGTCTTATGACATCCTTCAAGTCTGAAGGACCTTGATTCTATATGGACAGACCTTTTTATGCCTTTAGGCAACCAGAAAGTCATTCCAGTATGGCCAGATGCCACCAGGAAGCTCCATTAAGGAAGGTATAAGTTCAGTCTTAGTTTTCTGGACCTATCAAGCTGCCTTTCAGGGGAAAAAGTTAGCCTACTCCATGCGGTGGTGGTAGTAGGGGAGGTGGAACCCTAACAGATATCATACCAAGAAAACTTCAACTACCTTCTCTCTAATGGAAACAAATTCTTAATGAAAGTCATTGATATATAAATTGAAGGCATCCTTGGTGAAGGTTTAGTAGGCAACTAGAAGACTTTCACAAAAGATACTCAACAAAAGACTGCATCTTTCTCATTTCATAATTGATGGAAGATGTAAAAAAATATGGCACGTTGTGTTTATTTTTTGTTGATTATGAAAAAGCAATTACATTTAGTAAGATAAAATTCTGCTTCAGTTTTCCAATGTAGTGTCCTATTCATACACTGAAATTTTTCACAGTTCCTGGAATGATATAACAATATAAATAATCCTATTTAGCAGCCCTCCGAGCTCAAATATCAGAGGAAGCATATAATGGGGCTGTAGATAGACAGACAGACACACAGACAGACAGATAGATAGATAGATAGATAGATAGACAGACAGACAGACGCACTTGCCAATGTAGTTTTCCACTGTGATAGAGGAGATAAAAGACAGAATCCAAGTTGAAAAAGGATTCCTTGTGGATAGTGGGGTACTCCAGATGTCCATATGTGAGTATGATATTTTGCAGGTTGCATCAAGATCTGGAAAACTGCAGAACTACCTGGAAGAAAACTGTAACCACTCAAATGATCTTGGCCTAACCATATGCAAAGGAAAGACCAAATGCATGAAAAGTGTCTATTTTTCAGACTATAGCATACTGAATTAGAGCCACTCTACAGCAATTAGAATAAGTATTCTCTGAGTTCAAGATGATCAGTTTCCCCCAGTCATTTCAACTTCTTATGGCAAATGCTTCTACAAATGAATAATTATATGGGAACTCAGTCTCCACTATGGAAGAGGAAGGGATACTCACACAACAAGTCTTATGTCTTCAAAAGAGATTAATTTAAGGATATTTTATACCACTGGCTAGATATAGAAGAATGATGCTGCCAGTTTCCATATCTGAATCTAGACTGTGATGACATTATGTTAGTTCCTCATTTTAGGGTAGGGTGACTGCCCAACTTTCCTTCTCTATACAGGAAAAGTCTTATCTCTGCCAGTGCTATAGATATTCCTTCCTTTTCAAGGGCTCCAGAATATTGATTGTTGGGAAACAAAGTGTTACCTGCTACCTCTACTTGCAGATCTGTGAATCTGGATCTATGACTAATAGTAATTGATTGAGGGGAATGAGAGTAGAAGGTTTCCTGATTTATCCAAAGGTAGCTAAGAGGAGGAATGGAGAAGTCTTAACTTGTGATGCTAGGTATTATGAGGACATTTAAGCCCAGTTGGATACTTACCTCTACATTTATCGGGGAAAGATGACAAATCATTTTTATGGGCAAAAAGCAAAAAAAAAAATCAATACAAAATGCTTGCCAATTGAAATGGGCATCAATCTTCCTAAGAAATTCTGCCTCTTAACTTGCTTGGCTCAAATTGCTGCCAGGAGAATGGCCTGGGTTGCTCTTCAGGATTAATCCATAAGGACTAAGAACCTTATGGAAGTGCTTTTATTTGTCTCATGAGATTTTTTTTTTGGAGGGGGGTAGGCAAGGCAATTGGGGTTAAGTGACTTGCCCAAGGTCACACACCTAGTTAAATATCAAATGTCTCTGAGTCAGATTTGAACTCAGGTCCTCCTGACTTCAGGGCCCAGGGGTCTATTCACTGCACCACCTAGCTGCCCCAAGATTCTAAGTATAAATATTAAATCGGATTCCATAGGGAAACAGGGAATAAACTTCCAAAAAAAAAAAGATCATAACAGATGGACAAAGTTCTAGATCACCAATACATTTATGTATAAATATGTTTATTCATGTTCTATGGGAAGCAATATCAATTCATTTATAGTCCTTGGTGAGGTGAGGAAGGATAGCACTTGTAGCTAGCTGTAGCTACTTAATTCTGAAAAGCAAATATATATCCTCATCCACATTATAAAAAGGGTCACAGGAACTATAGATCAGACAGCACGAAATGAATCACAGCAGTCAGAATTTGAAAGGCCATGCCACATACTGTTTGGAAACAATATAGAGCTTTCCCATCAATATGTATATCTGGTATAGACATTGCAGATGGACAGTGTTTGGGCTCATAGCCGAACACGAAGAGTAAAGTGGGTTGCACTGTCTTTGGGAAATTGCAAAACTCTTTTAATGACCTTAAGTTTCCATGGAAACAAAGTCCCATCCTTTTAATATCAACATTTCTACTGCTGTTGCTGTAAGTCAGTGAGACATAGAAGACAATCTTCAAAGAATTAAAAATATATCATGCAAAGGCACAAGAGAGTCCCACTGCAGGTATGGGGATTATCATCACTGCCTTCCTCCCTTGCATTTAGGATTCCTAGTTCCTTTCAAAGCTCAGCTCAAATGCTACCTAGTATGTAATGCCTTTCCTGATTTCCCAGGTTGTTGATCTCTCCCTCCTCTGCCATTTTACTGTGCATTTACTTGATGTCAGTGTGTATTGTTTGTATATAAACATATATGCATATATAACCAATAAAGAACTTTGAAGAGCATGAGGTATCAGAGAAATGTATGATATAAAGAAACGATGACAGGCAGCTAGGTGGCCCAGTTAATAGAGTACCAGCCCTGGAGTCAGAAGGACTTAAGTTCAAATCCAACCTCAGACACTTGACACACTTACTAGCTGTGTGACCTTGGGCAAGTCACTTAACCCCAATTGCCTTGCCTTTCCCCCTCAAAAAAAAAAAAAGATGATGAAGGCTACTAGCCAGCATACTTCCTTGTAGTGTCAGGAGAAAACAAAGGAAAACCCTCCAGCACTTTGGGTAGCCCTGCTGTGGCAAACTTGTGGTAGCTCATGGACAAGTCATATAAAATGGGGAAGAATAGAAGAGATGTGTTCCACATCATTGGAGAATATATTCAAATCAGTGAGATCTTACTTCAATTTAAGTATTTGTTTTTGTAGATACTTATGTATGTACATGTTGTAGTAGAGTGTAAGTATCTTGAGAGTAGAGACTGTTTCAGTTTTGTTTTTATATTCCTACCACATCATGAGTGCTTAGTTAATTCTTGCTAAATTAGTTCCTTGAATTTTCTTCATAATTTAAAGCAGCCTCTTAGGACCCCTAAGAAGTCTGCTGGATTATTTATCCACATTCTTTGCATCAGAAAGAAAATGACCCTGTGTGACCTGTTCCATTAGAATGATCCAAAATTGAATGTCTCTTTAAGGGAAATGATCAAAAGCATTGTGGTCTCTTTCAGATCCTTTGCTAGACAAATAAGTGTTTGCACCTGGAAGAAAACAAAATGTTTTGTCTCTAGATCTGGTCAAATACAATGAGCTCTGACAATAATTTTAAATTGGCAAATGTCTGGTTAGACAAATATGACAAGAAGAATAAAGAACCAAAGCAATGTCTGAACCAGAGGTTTGGGGACAGGGATAAGCTATGAACCTCCGAGACAGAGAAAGGAGGCCAAGGTCACAGATCTCAAGCAATCTGAGGCAAGGTCCAGTGAGAGCTCAGGAGAACCAGGGGCTGCAGAGAGACGCTAGAAAGAGGCACTCTGGCAGCCCTGCTGAAGCAAAGCATTTTTTCCTTTGGAGCCTTGGAAGGAAACTTAGGCAATGTCTGGGAATTAAGAAATGAGCCAAAGTCTCCTGGCAGAAAAGATCTGGAAAGCCAGAAATTTACCTGAAGTAAAAGTCACTAGAACAAGATTGTTGCAGGGGTGAACTCTTCTTAGGGAAAAGTTTGTTCCTGTGTGGAAATAGCAATTTAATGGTCATGTTTCTGTTTGTTTTCCAGAGGTCGTGGCATGTACATTAATTTATGGCCTAAGAAATTTCATTGTCTTTAGCTATCTTTTCTTGTAATAGCGAATGCAAATCCAATCAGCATTAAAGTCCCCAGGCTGACCGGAAATATTGTCTGTTATTAAATGGATTGATGGAGATTGTGGAGAAGTGCTCTGTGTGACAGCCAATGCATGTTAAAGCATTCATCATTGTGGAATTCACTGGAATCGTCTTTTTACTTGCTTTTTGGTAGAAGATTCTCTAATTATCCTTGACTTTTATTTTTCCTGTGCTCACCCTCTGGTCCTTTTTTCTTCTTTTTTTTTCCTCCTCCCTAGGTATATTCGTGAAAATGAAAAGAGATTCCAGAAATCTTTGATATAGTGAGAAAAGTACTTTATTCAGCATTAGAAGATTTTAGTTTAGATCTCAATGCTCTAGTTGCCATCTATGTGATCTTGAGGAGTCACAACATCTTTAGGCCTCAGATTCCTCATGTATTAAACTAAGGAGTTGGACTAAATGATTTCTGAGACCCCTTCCAGCTCTAAATTCCAGGATGCTCTATTCTGCCCCAGTCATCTGACTTCAGTCAAGTGAATGTCTAAAATTTAGACAATTAATTACTACCCTTGATAAAAGGATTTGTTGGGATGGCTAGGTGGCTCAGTGAGTAAAGCGCTGGCCCTGGAGTTGGGAGGACCAGAGTTCAGTTCTGGCCTGACACATTTAACACCCACACAAAAAAACTAGCCGTGTAACCTTAGGCAAGTTACTTAACCCCAATTGCCCTCCAAAAGGCAAATAAAAAAAATAAAAAAATTAAAGGATTTGTTCTATGAAGTTTGAATTCAGTCAAAGGGTTGCACTTGAGGACCTACAGGGCCACATGTGGCCTCAAAGCTGCAGGTTTCCCACCCCTGGTCTAAATTTTGCAAGAAAGATGGTTATCTACAGTTCCTGAAGATCCATAGGGTCATAGCATTTATAGCTTTCCTCAGGAGTCTGTGGCAGTGTTTTATTACTATGTTTGGAAATTCTCTAAATTTAAAATCTCTAAAGTTTTTAAGTCCAAATTTTTCTGTTTGTCTCTTGCTTAGGACCTATGGACTGACTATGGTATAACAGGTAGAGGACTGTCCTTCAGAGAGACAAACTTGGGAACAAGTCCTACCTCTAATTTATATTACCTATGTGATCAGGGGGAATTTCTTCTACTGCTTCTCCTCACAGGTAACCTTTTATAAAAATTTTATTTATTTTATTCTGAACTTGAGAAATAAAACAAGCATATCAATAACATAGTAGGATAGGAAAAAAAAAAAGATGATTGTACATGAAACTGCAAATCTGTTATATACAACTTTCAATTCCTTTGAAATATATAGTGAAGTTAATCAAGTCATTCTCTTCTCGAGGTTAAACTGGCCTGGGGGTGACTAGGTGGTACAGTGAATAGAGCACTGACCCTGGAGTCAAGAGGACCTGAGTTCAAATTCAACCTCAGACACTTAACACTTACTAGTTGTGTGACCTTGGGCAAGACACTTAACCCCAATTGCCCTGCCCTCTCCCCTTCAAAAAAAAAAAAAAGGTTAAACTGACCCAATTCTTCTCATCTTTTTCTTGAATTCTAATTCTTTCCCCCTATTTTTCCTTATCTTTGATCATTTTTTTGTCGCCCTTCTCTGAACCCTATCCAATTTTTGTATATCCTTCCCAAAGTTTAGCAATGTAGGCCAGACAGAGTCTAATAAGCATCTCACTAATGGGCAGTAGGGAGAAAACTTTCTCCCAGTTTTTGCATATCTTATCCCTTTTGATTTATTTTAGTACCACGTTGGCTTTTATTTTTTTTTAAATAATAATAGTTAGCATTTACACAACACCTTAAAATGATCCTATTTCATCCCCACAACAGCCCTGTGAAACCAGCAGTACAAGTGTTACTAAGCTCTTTTTAGGAAGAGCAAAGAAAAACCAGAGCTGGGAAATGGACCCAACTCTCTTCCCTACAAGTCAAGTGCCCTTCCTTCTCCATAATGCTGCTCTCATCAATAGCACTATACCCTTACACTCAGCTTATAGCCAACTATGGCCCAACTTCTTCCTTCCTTCCTTTCTTCCTTCCTTCCTTCCTTCCTTCCTTCCTTCCTTCCTTCCTTCCTTCCTTCCTT